>NC_060059.1:23780506-24090506 GCF_020283565.1 Trifolium pratense | reverse complement strand
TCACATTCCAGAATATCTTTACCTAACTCCCTTTCCAGAGCCAATCTTCGTTTGCAAATGATTCCCCATCGTTGAGCATAGGATGGAAGATGAAATGAAACATTGTCACAAGGAAAGTCTTCAATGTCAGGAGCAACAGATTGAGGCATGGCCTTCTTAGCAGACATAGCCTTCTTGGCAGGAGGCTTGATGCTTGAGTCATCCTTTTCAGCTTCAAATTCAGAGTCACTTGATGGTGCACTCTTCCTTTTCAGTACACCCTTTTTCTTTTCAGGAGGAGGTACAGACTTGCTCCAACTTTTCTTAGGCCCATACTTGACAGGCTTCAGAGTGGTGTCCTTTGCTTTCTTGGTGACAACAGGGGTAGTGGTAACAGCAGGTGCAGGTGTAGTGGTCCTGCTTCTCAGTCTTCTCCCAATTCCTTTCTGAGTAGGTGGAGGTTGCAGATCTTCTTCAGAGGGGACTTCATCAACATCCACTATATCCTGCTCTTCATTGGTTGTTTTCTCAGAATCTTCACCAGCTTCATTTTCTGGCTCAGAGTCCGCAGCTTGTTCAGGAGTACTTTCTTTGTTTACTTCCTCTTCAGTGGAAGCTTCAGTATTGGATCCACTACCAAAAGATCCAGTGGCAGTGTTAGCATGAGGGCTAGATCCTCCTTTGGATGCTTCAACATCCTTTTCAGCATTAGTTGGTATAGCGGATGGCTCAACACCGGTTGGAACATCGGTTACAATGACCTTTTCTTGAGGTTTTTCAGCAACATCAGTTATGACATTCGTGGGAACTGTCATATTCTCAATAACACTAGGATTATTGCTCACAACAACATTCTCAGCAATATTTTGGGTTTTTCCTAGGGTTTCAACAGAACTAGGGTTTTCCTCTACAGTAGGATTTTCTTGATTCACCTTTTCAGACACAGACTTAACAGACGATTCAACATTCGCATTCTTGCCGGAGGCAACATCATGCGATTCCACATTCACAGTTTCAGAAAGATCCTTATTCAAGTATAGATCAGACATGCTCAAACCCCTTTTTGTGGGAGATTGGGGTTTCTTCTTCTTAGACCTAACAGAATCAGACTTAATAGAGATTGAGGGAGACGATTCACTTACTTTCTTAGTGGATTTTGCAGATTTCTTCTTCTTCGAACTAGTAGCAGGGATACTTGATATGGGTGTCGCATTGACCACAACAGTTGATCCTTCCTTCTTAGATTTTGATCTTGTTTTCACAGCATCAGCGAGATTGTTTTTGATCTGAGCGGAACCGGAAGATTGAGACATTTTCACAAAGGACTTGTTGAAGTTTTTGAGATTTTTGATGATTTGAGATGATGATTTTTGTTTGAGGATCGCAGCAGAGAGTTCAGAGGAAGTTGGAAGTTTTGGAGAGAAATAATGATGATAGCGTGTAATAGAGCAGTTATGGAAAGTATTTTTTGTCTTTCCTTGAATTACGTGCGCCAATAGATGAAATTTGGAGAACAAAACGGTTGCGCGCACAAAATGCCTTAACTGCTATAATTCCTCATATAGGCAAATTCCTAATTTGCCCCTAAGCCTTTCAAACTGATTTGCATCTAAGGCTTTGGTAAAAATATCAGCTACCTGTTCTTCAGTTGCAACATGCTCCAACTTCACAATATTTTCTTCCACCAAATCCCTAATGAAGTGATGGCGTATGTCAATATGCTTTGTTCTACTGTGCTGAATAGGATTTTTTGAAATATTTATGGCGCTTAAATTGTCACAGTACAATGTTAGAGCATCCTGTTCAACATTGTATTCCTTAAGCATCTGCTTCATCCATAATAATTGAGAGCAACTACTCCCAGCTGCAATGTACTCAGCTTCTGCAGTGGATAGAGAAACACAGTTTTGTTTCTTGCTAAACCATGAGATAAGATTTTCTCCTAGATAAAAACATCCACCAGAAGTGCTTTTTCTGTCATCTGCACATCCAGCCCAATCTGCATCACAATATCCCATCAACCTAGCATTGTTGGTGTGGGAATACATTATTCCATAATCAGAGGTTGCATTGACATACTTCAAGATTCTTTTTACTTGTGTAAGATGGCTCATCTTTGGCTCAGCTTGGTACCTAGCACATACACCCACTGCAAAGGTGATGTCAGGCCTGCTTGCTGTGAGATACAGTAGGCTCCCTATCATGCTTCTATACAGACTTTGGTCTACATCTACACCTTTCTCATCCTTGGTTAATTTTAGATGTGTAGCAGCAGGTGTTCTTTTGTGTGCAGCATTTTCCATGCCAAATTTCTTTATGATATTTTTAGCATACTTGCTTTGAGACACAAATATTGTGTCTTCCATCTGTTTTACCTGTAGTCCAAGAAAATAGGTTAATTCTCCTACCAAGCTCATCTCAAATTCAGACTGCATCTGTCTCACAAAGTGTTGGACCATCGGTTCCGCCATCCCTCCAAAGACTATGTCATCAACATATATCTGTGCTATCAACAAGTTTCCATTCATTTCTTTGACAAATAAGGTCTTGTCATTTCCACCTTTCTTGTATCCTTGGTTAATCAGGAAATCAGTTAACCTCTCATACCAAGCCCTTGGTGCTTGTTTCAAGCCATACAAAGCCTTTTTCAGTTTGTAGACATGATCCGGATGATTTGGATCTATGAAACCTTTGGGCTGTTCAACAAATACTTCTTCATGAAGATACCCATTTAGAAAAGCGCTCTTGACATCCATTTGATAGAGTTTGAGTTTGAGGATGCAAGCAACACCAAGAAGCAGCCTTATGGATTCAAGTCTTGCCACGGGTGCAAAGGTCTCATCAAAGTCAATTCCCTCCACCTGAGTGTAGCCTTGAGCTACCAGTCTTGCCTTATTCCTTGTTACTGTACCCTTCTCATCAGACTTATTCTTGTATATCCATTTAGTGCCTATGACATTTACTCCATGTGGTCTTGGAACAAGATCCCAGACTTCATTTCTCTTGAATTGATTCAATTCCTCTTGCATTGCTTCAATCCAGAACTCATCAGTAAGAGCCTCTTTTATGTTTTTAGGCTCAAATTTTGATACAAAACAAGTGTTTGAGATAGCATCAATCTTTCTTCTGGTAGCAATGCCCTGGTCTGGATCACCTATGATTAGATCCTTAGGGTGATTCTTCTGTGTCCTAATAGATGGTGCTTTTGCTGGGGCAGGTGCAGAGTCTTGATCAGATTCAACACCTTTTAATTCAGACTTTTCACTTTGTGTCATCTCATCAGAGTTGTCAGGGGATGGTTCAACATCAGTTTCCACATCCGATGGTTGAGTGGATGGTGCATCATCAATCACAACATTGATCGTTTCCATAATGACTTTGGTTTTTGTGTTATAGACCCTGTAGGCTCTGCTATTCAAGGAATATCCCAGAAATATACCTTCTTCACTTTTAGGATCAAGTTTTCGTCTTGGTTCTCTGTCAGCAAGAATGTAGCATTTACTCCCAAAAATGTGAAAGTGTTTCACAGTTGGCTTTCTTCCCTTCCATAATTCATACAGGGTTGCAGATGTTCCCTTTTTGAGTGTTACACGGTTGTGTATGTAGCAGGCTGTACTCATAGCCTCTGCCCAGAACTGATATGGAAGACCCTTGGCATGAAGCATTACTCTAGCAGACTCTTGAATGGTTCTATTCTTTCTCTCTACTACACCATTTTGTTGTGGTGTTATAGGAGCAGAGAATTCATGTTGGATACCTTCTGCTGCACAGAAATCATAGAATTTGCTATTCTCAAATTCCTTTCCATGATCACTTCTGACCCTTATAATGACAGACCCCTTTTCTCTTTGAAGTTGTACACATAAGTTTCTAAATGTTTCAAAACTATCTGACTTTTCTCTAAGGAAGTCTATCCATGTAAATCTAGAGAAATCATCCACCATAACAAAAGCATACCTTTTTCCTCCAAGACTTTCAGTCTGCATAGGTCCCATCAAATCCATGTGTAACAATTCAAGTGTTCTGGTAGTAGATTGATGTTGAAGCCTTGGATGCGCCACCTTGGTTTGTTTGCCTATCTGACATTCTCCACATATTGTTCCTTCGTCTATCTTCAGCTTGGGTAATCCTCTGATTGCTTCTTCAGCTATGGCCTTTTTCATTCCTCTCAGGTGTAGATGACCCAACTTTTGATGCCAGAGTTTGACTTCCTCATTTTTGCTTATGAGGCAGGTAGACATATAATTTCCTTCTTCAGACACCCATAAGTAACAATTGTCTTTGGACCTTACTCCCTTCATTATCAGTTTTCCTTCTTCATCTGTAACAAGACATTCTGATTGTGTGAAGTTCACCTTCATGCCTTGGTCACATAGTTGACTGATGCTAATCAAATTTGCTGTAAGTCCTTTTACTAACAGAACATTGTCTAAGTTTGGTAACCCATTATCAATTAGGTTTCCAATTCCTTTTATTTCTCCCTTAGCTCCATCTCCAAATGTTACAAAGCTTGTGGCATAAGACCTTAGGTTGGCTAGATACCCTTCCACTCCAGTCATGTGTCTAGAGCATCCACTGTCAAAATACCAATCTTGTCTAGATGATGCCCGCAGTGATGTATGAGCTATCAAGCTTACACCATCTTCCTTCTTCTTCCATTCTTTCTTGACATTCACGTTCTCAGATTTGGGTTCAAGTGGCCTTGAATTCTGTGGATAGCCGTACAGTTTGTAGCAATAAGGTCTAATGTGCCCTTTCCTACCACAATAATGACACCTCCAATTCCTTCTTTTAGTCCTAGATCTTGACCTGTTGTGTTGATGGTGAGGCGGATGTTGAGGCATCGAGTTAGTCTGGACATGCTGCTTGAGTTTTAACCATGTGTCAGTTCCCTGATGTGTGGGAGGATGAGGAGGTAGTAACCCACCACTAACAGGAAAAGTTTTATCAATGGGGGTAGTGATTGTCGCTTTGTTGTAACCCATTTCTTGATCCACTATCTCGTAATCAAAGCCAATAGGTTTCTTACCAGCACTTTGTTTTAGCAGCATGGCTTGAAACTTTTCTTCTCCTGATGCAAAAACTCTAACTTGTTTTCTAGCATGCTCCAAGTCTTCATTCAGCTTTTCAATCTCTTTGTTGAGAGTCTTAATTATATCCAGACATTCATTCTTCTCGGCCTGAAGTTGACAATTTGTCTCCTTTTGTTTTTCCAAGGCTTTGCAGAATTCATTGCTCCTGATGAATAAGTCCTTATAGGTAGCCAGCAGTTCTTCATATGATGTTTCATCGCATGATTCAGCATCAGATTCATAGACACCTGTCAATGCATTGACAAGTTTAGCAGATTCACCTTCATCTTCTTCTGAATCATCCTCATCTGACCAAGTAACAGCAAGACTCTTCTTCTTCTTCAGAAAAGTAGGGCATTCAGATTTGATATGGCCAAATCCTTCGCACTCATGACACTGAACTCCTCTAGATGAAGTACCTTTGTCATCACTTCTGGTCCTCCTTTGAGTAGATACAGGTTTGTTAGAGTCAGATTTGGTGCTTGGACCATTGAACTTATTGTTGAAGTCAGGTTTGGTATTTGGACCATTGAATTTATTTCTTTTATCCATCCTCTTCATGATACGATTGAACTGCCTACCAAGTAACACCATGGCTTCAGATAAACTTTCATCACTCTCCATATCTATCTCATCATCTTCTGTAGTATTAGAAGTAAAAGCCAAACTTTTGTTTTTCTTCTCTTTTCTTTGATTTATGCTCATCTCATAGGTTTGAAGTGAGCCTATTAGTTCATCCACTTGAATGTTGGCCAGATCCTGAGATTCTTCTATTGCTGTTACTTTCATGTCAAACCTCTTAGGTAGAGATCTGAGAATTTTGCTCACCAGTTTTTCATCTGATATGGGTTCTCCCAAAGCATCAAATGAATTAGCAAATTCTAAAATATTCATGTGAAAGTCATGAATAGTCTCTTCTTCCTTCATACTCAGATTTTCAAAATTTGTGCGAAGCATCTGAAGTTTGGACAGCTTTACCTTGTTGGTTCCTTCATGTGCTTTCCTGAGTATTTCCCACGCCTGTTTGGCTACAGTGCATCGTTTAACAAGTCTGAACATGTTGATGTCTACCCCATTGAATATGGCATTCAAGGCTTTTGAGTTTCCCAGAGCTAGGTCATCCTCGTCTTTGGAATAGTCTTTATTAGGCTTGATTTCACCTGTTACCCTTCCATCCTTATCAATGACCATAGGGGGTTCCCATCCATTTTCTACAGCTTTCCAAGTTCTGCTATCAATGGATTTAAGAAACACCATCATCTTAGCTTTCCAGTAGTCATAGTTCTCAGGCCCAGTTAGCAATGGTGGTTTAGAAACCGTTCCTCCTTCCTTGTCCATCTCACCAGAATTTTCCGTCCCTGAAGCTCACCCTGAGTTTCGAGCAGGGTGCCTGCTCTGATGCCAATTGAAATTCTGGCACACTAGTATTAAGATGTTGTACTCAACGCTTCACCACTATAGTATACTTTTAATGCGTGAATCAATGATCCAACATCCAACAGCGCATACACAAGGAATAATAAACTAAACAAACTGAAAGTAAATTAACACAGTGATTTGTTAACCCAGTTCAGCATAAGCCTACTCTGGGGGATACCAATCCAGGAGTGAATCCACTATGATAGTATTAGTTTGAAGCCCTCAATAAACCTCCCGTTTATGACTTCTCACCTAAACACCACCCGTGTTATATCCTACCTAAGACACACCTAGGTATGAGAACCTCCGCTCACCTCCTCTTGATCACAGCCACTGTGATCGTACACTTCTAGATTCAATAGGTGAAGACACACTTCATAAAACACACACCAATTCCTTACTTAAAAGCTTTGGAATTGTATACACACACTATCTCCTTGCTTAGAAGCTCCAGAGATATTACAATGCGAAAACACACAGTTCCTAGTGTAGTGGGAAATCAACACAAGACTTAGAACACAATGAACACAATACTAAAACCTAAACTCACGCTTTGTAAGACTCAATTCTGGTTTCAGTGAATTGAACAAAGGCTTCAACCTTCTTTTAAATAGCCTTCACGAGCTCAGACTAGGTCTTCAATTAGGCTTCAATGGCATAGCTTGATTAATGCATCCTTCAAGGAATATTCTTCGATTAAAATGTTTTGTTTCCTTAACTTGAAGATCTGATTAGCAAGCAACACTTGATCACGAGATCCATTAATAATTATGCGTGACAACGCTCCTTATCACAAACTACCATTTATTAAGGATTCCATATTTAGAACTTAGGCGCGAGATCTCAACATACACAGGCCCGGCCTACTGGATGTGATATCCAATGTTGAAGCATTGTACCGAACATCTTGCTTATACTGGATGGTGAAAGCATGTAGTTCCACTTCAGAAAAGATCACATGTTTTAGCAAAATGAGGCCAACCATACAACGCCAACAGTGGTAAGAAGCCGATGAATGGAAATTGTTACAACTGTGGAGAAAGGGGTCATATGTCTTATGATTGCCCGAAGAAGGGAGATAGGTGTAAGAATTGTGGAAGGCTGGGCCACAAGACCGAAGTGTGTAGGACAAAAGTGGTGTGTTTCAATTGTGGAGATGAAGGTCACAAGAGTCTGACTTGTAAGAAGCCCAAGAAGGTGATGGGCAAGGTGTTTGCTTTGAGTGGAGAGGATGCTAGCCTTGAGGACAATCTCATTAGAGGTACATGTTTCATCTATGACACTCCTTTAATTGCGATTATAGATACGGGAGCGACGCATTCTTTTATTTCTTTGGATTGTGTGAAGCGTCTTAGTATTCCTTTAACGGATATGATGGGTAGGATGGAAATAGAAACTCCTGCTAATGGTTCAGTGATTACCCGACAAGTATGTCGTAACTGCCCCGTAACCATTTTTGATAGGCACTTTGGAATGGATTTAGTGTGTATTCCACTTAGTGGTATGGATGTGATTTTTGGTATGAATTGGTTAATCTTCAACCGGATTCATATCAACTGTCGTGAGAAGGCCGTTGTTTTTCCGAAGCCGGAGGAGAACTTGCATTTGATGAGCGGGAAGGAAGTATCGGAAGCGTTGAAAGAACATGCCGAGATGTTCATGATGTTTGCATCATTGAAGCTCGAAGGAGGAGTTAAGATAGAAGAGTTACCGATCGTTTGTGAATTCCCAGATGTGTTTCCGAATGATATATCTGACGTGCCTCCAAAGCGAGAGGTAGAGTTTTCTATCGACCTAGTACCTGGAACTAGTCCGATATCGATGGCGCCGTATCGAATGTCAGCGTCAGAGTTGAATGAATTGAAGAAGCAACTTGAAGAGCTGCTTGAGAAGAGGTTTGTTCGACCGAGTGTTTCGCCATGGGGAGCGCCGGTATTGCTTGTGAAGAAGAAAGATGGAAGCATGAGATTATGTATAGACTATCGTCAGTTGAACAAAGTGACGATCAAGAATAAATATCCACTTCCGAGGATAGATGATTTGATGGATCAACTAGTTGGAGCTTGCGTGTTTAGTAAGATCGATTTGAGATCTGGATACCATCAGATTAGAGTGAAGACGGAAGACATACCTAAGACTGCATTTAGGACGAGGTATGGGCACTACGAGTATTCAGTTATGCCGTTTGGTGTGACCAATGCACCTGGAGTTTTCATGGAGTATATGAACCGAATTTTCCATTCATTTTTGGATAGATTCGTGGTGGTGTTCATTGACGACATTTTGATTTACTCAAAATCCGAGGAAGAGCACGAAGAGCACTTGAGGATTGTTTTGCAAGTCTTGAAGGAGAAGAAGTTGTATGCCAAGTTGTCGAAGTGTGAATTTTGGATGAAAGAGGTGAGTTTCCTAGGGCATATAATTTCAAGTGGAGGAATCGCGGTAGACCCTGCGAAGGTTGACGCTGTGTCACAGTGGGGAACGCCGGAATCTGTTTCGGAGATTAGAAGTTTCCTTGGTTTGGCCGGTTATTATAGAAGATTCATCGAAGGTTTTTCAAAGTTGGCTTTACCGTTAACCAAGTTAACGAGGAAAGATCAAGCGTTTGTTTGGGATGGTATTTGTGAGAAGAGTTTCCAAGAGCTCAAGAGAAGATTGACTACTGCACCCGTGTTGATTTTACCTGATGCCAAAGAATCGTTCGTCGTGTATTGCGATGCTTCGAAGTTAGGACTTGGCGGAGTGCTTATGCAAGGGGGTAAGGTGGTAGCATATGCTTCAAGGCAACTGAAGGTTCACGAGAGGAACTATCCAACGCATGATTTGGAGTTAGCCGCAGTGGTGTTTGCTTTGAAAGTGTGGAGACACTACTTGTATGGATCGAGGTTTGAAGTGTTTAGTGATCACAAGAGTTTGAAGTACTTATTCGACCAGAAGGAGTTGAATATGAGGCAACGAAGATGGCTCGAATTCTTAAAGGACTACGATTTTGAATTGAGTTATCACCCCGGAAAAGCCAATGTAGTGGCCGATGCATTAAGTAGGAAAACTTTGCATATGTCATCATTGATGGTGAAAGAGTTAGAGTTGATTGAAGAATTCCGAGACATGAGTCTTGTGTGCGAGGTTACTTCTTCAAGTGTGAAGCTTGGAATGTTAAGATTGACGAATCCTTTTCTTGAAGAGATTAAAGAACGTCAGAAATCGGATAAGAAGTTGATGGAGAAGATGGTACTCATCAATGAAGGCAAGGAGACCAATATCAAGATTGACGAAAGTGGAGTCATGAGATTTCACGGAAGAGTTTGTGTACCGGATGTACCCGAATTGAAGAGAATGATCATGGAAGAAGGTCACAGAAGTGGTTTGAGTATTCATCCTGGAGTAACCAAGATGTATCAGGATTTGAGGAAGTTATTTTGGTGGCCGGGAATGAAGAGGCAAATTTCTGAATTTGTTTATTGCTGCTTAACTTGTCAGAAATCGAAGATTGAACATCAGAAGCCGTTTGGTTTGTTACAACCAATGTTTATACCCGAATGGAAATGGGATAGCATTGCAATGGATTTTGTGGGAGGTTTACCGAAGACCAAGAAAAGTAACGAGGTGATTTGGGTAGTGGTAGATCGTCTGACGAAGTGTGCTCACTTCATTGCTATCAGGAAAGGTACTTTGGTGCCTAAGTTGGCCGAGATTTATGTGGAGCAGATTGTGAGGCTACATGGTATTCCAACAAGTATTATTTCGGATAGAGATCCGAGATTTACTTCCAGATTTTGGGAAAGCTTGCAAGAAGTTTTAGGAACGAAGTTGAGGTTGAGTTCAGCTTATCATCCTCAGACAGATGGTCAGTCGGAGAGGACGATACAATCCTTAGAGGATTTGTTGAGGGCGTGTGTTTTGGAGCAAAACGTGAATTGGGATTCTTGTTTGCCGTTGGTAGAGTTTACATACAACAACAGTTACCATTCTAGTATTGGAATGGCACCGTTTGAGGCTTTGTATGGGAGAAGGTGTAGGACACCTCTGTGTTGGTATGAGACTGGAGAAGGTGCAATTCTTGGACCAGAGATTGTACAAGAAACAACAGAGAAGATTCGGATGATTCGTGAGAAGATGAAAGCGTCTCAGAGTCGACAGAAGAGTTATCATGATAAGAGGAGGAAGGACATTGAATTCCAAGAAGGGGATCATGTATTCCTACGAGTTAAATCGACTACTGGAGTAGGACGTGCGTTGAAGTCAAGGAAGTTGACGTCGAGGTTTATTGGGCCGTTTGAGATTTTGAAGCGAGTTGGGAAAGTTGCATATAGGATTGCATTGCCGCCATCATTGGCGAATTTGCACGATGTTTTCCATGTATCACAGTTGCGCAAGTATGTGTCTGATCCGACACACGTGATTGAATCGGACGATGTTCAAGTGAGGGATGACTTGACCATTGAGACTGTACCCTTGAGGATAGAAGGAAGAGAAGTGAAGAGGTTGAGAAACAAAGAGATTGCATCCGTGAAAGTCGTGTGGGGAGGACCGGCTGGTGAGAATGCAACGTGGGAGTTGGAAAGCAAGATGAGAGATTCTTATCCCGATCTGTTTCTAGGTAATTTCGAGGGCGAAATTCTTTTAAGGGGGGTAGGATTGTAACGACCCGTTTTTCGTATTCATATATTTTATTAAATGTTATTTTATTTATTAATTGGCTTTTATTATTTTAGTGAGCGACGAATAATTATTTAGCCGAACGTAAGTTATTAGACGCGAGAACCTTTGTTTTGGGCTTAAGGGGCGTGAGAGGCATGGGCCTAAGCCAATTGGGCTTGGTTCATGACATGAGAAGTAGTATAAGTAGCAAGTCAAACATATGAATAGTATCATAAATTCATTTCTTTGAGTTTGAGTGAGTAGAAGCAAGATAGAGCAAGAGCTAGGGTTTTGGCTAAGAGAAAGCTTGAGCAAGAGAAGGCTTGGATCATCATCTTTGCTTAAGGTAAGAGATTAGAACTCATGATTCTTGAGTGGCAAGGAGAGGGGAGATTGTCTATGTCTCCGTTCCCGAACTCTCCCACTCAATTTCTTTTAGACTTTTGATTAAGCTTATGTATGTGAGTGTGATGTTCTTCATCATCACTTTGTATGTGTTAATCACTAGCTTGATTTCATGATAAATATGTATGTGTTTGGATCATGTTGAAAAAGTTTATGAAAGTTACTTAAAACTCAAGTAATTGGCATGATTTTGATTGTTAGAGGTATTTGGATGTTTGGAAGGGATGATTAATGTTCCTTGATACCATATATGTTTGAAATGGCTGTTTATATGAATTTATAACATGTTTGGATGAATTTTTGAGCTGAATCTATGTTAAACCGCCTTAGATAGCTCAAGAACAGATTTTCTTTCTGGTGTAGTTCGCTTAGCGAACAGGAGTTCGCTACAGCGAACTGTTCGCCACGAGCTCGCTACCTGTTCGCCATGTACCTGTAATCCTCTGATGTAGTTCGCTACAGCGAACTGAGATTCGCTTAGCGAATAAGTTCGCTACCTGTTCGCTTGGGATTCGCTTAGCGAACAGTACTGAACCTGCAATTCTTGTTGATGTTTGTAAGTGTGGTTAGGCACTTGTAACATGGTTTAAGAGTATCCTTACATGATTGTTGATACATGTTGATACTGTTAATGCTTATTGTTAATCGTTATATGATTGATAAACGTGTATGCAATAAGTGTAGCTTAAAGTGAGCAATGTTATGTTTTGGCATTAATTTGCAATGTTAAGTGAATGTGTTAGGATTGTGTTCCCGCATTCATAAAAGTGTAGCTTCGAGCTAGAGAATATCATATGGTTGATATGTGTATGCATACATGCATTCATGATTGTATGTGAACATTGGAAACTTGGGTTCCAATAACGAAAATGGATTATGTGTCCATAATGAAGCCGAGGATCGGATTAGATGAATCCATGAGTCCAGAGCTGCTATCCAACAGGATATAAAACTGTTTTGGCTTATCCAAGGGAGATAAGATGGTTCGGTAAGTTCCGACATATCCAGCATGATATAAAACTGTTCTTGGTCCACCGTTGGTGTGACATCTTGGTACCACATGCATTTAGTTATGTCTAGGGATGGCATGACAGTGAATTAATTGGCATTAGATACCTTAGGGTAAATGCGCATATATTTGATAAATGGTATGTGACATTTATTTGGTTGAATTGTGTTGAACTTTATTAATTGATAATTGTTTAGTGCGATGTTTTGGCGTGAGTTAGAATATGTATGATGTAGTTCGAAAGTGTAAGGTCTTTCTTATGCTCGTATGATATGCGATTATGTTTTCTAACTCTCTGCTTTGTGTTATTTGCTGGACCTTTGGGGGTTCAGATATTCAGGCTGAGGATTGTGCCGACGTTTAGACTGCTGTTCTAGCGTGGTGTTGAAATACCTTTTGGTGAGGAGACTTAGCATAGATTACTCCTCTTAGTACTAGTTTTTGATTAGAGTTTGTAAATAGTAAATGCTCTGGTAATGTAACATCGAGTCGGGGTTTACGCTTGGATTTCATCGTATATCGGTGTTACCTTTTTGTTATGCTAGTTCTTGTATAAGTGACATCCTTATGGATGAATATGGCTTATGTATATATATATGTATATATATGCATGCTTGGTTTGATTGGAATCCGCTGTTGCTTTTCATGTTAAATTTCATGATGCTCTGTGTGTATGCTTGTGTTTAATTACCGCGTGGCACTCTGCCTTTACACTTGTTGAAAAGTTTTTAAAATTACGTTTTTAAGGGTAGTACGGGTTAGGGTGTTACAATATATATATATATATATATATATATATATATATATATATATATATATATATATAGAGAGAGAGAGAGAGAGAGAGAGAGAGAGAGAGAGTTTAATTGTTGTGCACCGTCAGTGTAATTTTTTTTTACACATACATCCAATGACGCGTTGCCACATCATTTAATGAATGTGACACGTCATGTGTTTTTAATTACCATACATGATGTGTCGGTATATTATTGGACTCATGTGCAAAACAACTTTACACTGACGGTGCATATAAATTAAATTCATATATATATATATATATATATATATATATATATATATATATATATATATAGGGGTTTTCTAACTTAGACCCTAGTTAGGTCTAAGTTAGCAAGGTGCACCTTTTCAATTGGACCAAAATACCCATTCTTTTTAATTAATTAACCAAAATACCCATTAATAGACGCGGATCTAGTGTCGCGCGCGTACCGAAGGACCATGGTTACAGACCGTTGATTTCCATCAGACAGCCAAGATCTGATCTCATCAAGACTGTCTGATCAATCAGACAGCCCGGATCATCCTGATCCATCAGATTCCAGCGCGTGCGCCACACTGGATTACAACCTGGAGAGAGAAAAATTTGCTTTTTAAAAGTAGGACACGTGTCACACAATGGTTGGCTGGACGTGATTTTTGTTCATTTAATACTTTGAACTCAATTATTTCGTTGTAAATTATTTTTTTATTTTTTTATTTTTATACCAAAATTCATATTTTTTTTTTCTACAAATAGAGACTTGGTTCGTTTGATTTGGACACCGAAAAAAAAATGCAATTTTTCACTACCTTAATCTCATTTTTTGTCTACTAAATACGTTACTTATGTGTTGTAATTTAACACGCACCACTCAACCAACTCACTGAAACCATTATACCAGGAAAATAGTAGATAATATTCTGGAACTTTTGGTATATTTTATGAAATTTTTGGAGCTTTGAAACTATTTTTAGTTAATTAAATGAGATAAAACGGTAATTAAAAACTAATGTTTGCTTCTGAAACCATTTTACTGGTAGAATGGTTGCACATAGTTGTATTCTGAAACCATTTTACTGGTAGAATGGTTTCAATGAGTAATTTATTAATTGTGTTTGCTTCTGAAACCATTTATCTGGTACAATGGTTTCAGAGAGTTGTAATCTGAAACCATTTTGCTGGTAGAATGGTTTCAGTAAGTTGATTATAAGTTATTTGCTTCTGAAACCATTTAGCTTGTAGAATGGTTGCACATAGTTGTACTCTGAAACTATTTTACTGGTAGAATGGTTTCAGTGAGTAATTTATTAATTGTGTTTGTTTCTGAAACCATTTTGCTGGTAGAATGGTTTCAGTAAGTTGATTCTTAGTTATTTGCTTCTGAAACCATTTAGCTGGTAGAATGGTTTCAGAGATTTGTACTCTGAAACCATTTTCCTGGTAGAATGATTTCAGTGAGTTGATGTAAGGTAGTGAAAAATGAGATTAAGGTAGTGAAAAATTTGGTTTTTTTTTTCTGTGTCCAAATCAAACGAACCAAGTCTCTATTTGTAGAGAAAAAAAAATTATGAATTTTGGTATAAAAATAAAAAATAAAAAATTAATTTACAACGAAATAATTGAGTTCAAAGTATTAAATGGAAAAAAATCACGCCCAGCCAATCAGACAGCGACACGTGTCCTGCTTTTAAAAAGTAGATTCTTCTCTCTCCAGGGTGTAATCCAGTGTGGTGCACGCGCTGGAATCTGATGGATTCGGATGATCTGGGCTGTCTGATTGATCAGACAGTCTTGATGAGATCAGTGCTTGGCTGTCAGATGGAAATCAACGGCCTGTAACCATGGTCCTGCGGTACGCGCGCGACACTGGATCCGCGTCCATTGATGTTAATTTGGTTAATTAATTAAAAAGAATGGGTATTTTGGTCCAACTGAAAAGGTGCACCTTGCTAACTTAGACCCAACTGGGTCTAAGTTAGCAGCCCCCATATATATATATATATATATATATATATGTGTGTGTGTGTGTGTGTGTGTGACCTTAGTATTTTGATACACGACCATTTAGAAAAAATTTTGTGAGAGAATAATTTGGAGACCATAAAGATTTAATATTTTTTTAATTGAATTTGAAGACCATAAAAATTATTATATCCAGCTGATGCTACTAACAATTAAAGGCAGTATTCCTAAAGTTTTGCATAAACTTTTACAGGATGTCAATCAATAATTAACAATTTTAAAAGAGCAAATAATCTCATAAAAATGGAATCAAGTATATATAGAATATAAATCATTATATTTTAATTTTCTAATGAAAGTTGGATATAATTCCAAATTACGCTTGACCATTGATTTAATTTGTTTCCATTTACGATACAATTACAATTATTACTATTTGATATTAAATTGATTAATATAGATTTTTGTTTATTTTGAATTTGTTCACTTTTTGATAAGTAGAATGCCATTAGAAGTTGCCACGTAGGATTAAATTTTTTGAGGAGTTTTGAGAGAATGCCACATAGAAATTGATAAATGAGAGGATGACATCTAGAAAATGAATCATGAAAGAGAAACTCCTAAACATATAAATAATAGATATGCTTAACTAGTGTCCGGGGACACTGTTTAGCATTTTCCTAATTTAATTATTAATAAAAATCAAAATACACTTTTATTTAAGGCCATTTAATTTTAATCAAACCATCACAAACCACTGATTACGTGATTGTACGCATTTAGGGACCACAAAGGATCCACTGTATGTATTCTACACGACACTACACCTGACTTGTTGTCTCCAAAAAAACTTACTAGATTTCAAAATAAAATGAAATACTATACTATTGCAAATGATTTTTTCCGGAGTCGAGGTTGGAATCCTGCACACTTAATTTATTTACTTGTAAGATGAAATTTCTAGTCAATAGGTGACAAAAAAAAAAAAATACTTGTGAGCTAAGCTCAATTGTTAAAATATTAAATTATATATATAGAGATTGAGTTTTGAATGTAACGTCTCTGTGAGTTTAATTCAATTGATAAAGACATTACATAAACGAAATTTTAATACATGAATATATTTAGAGTTGGACAAAAAATCGAGACCCGTCTCAACCAAAAAAATAATTGAAAAAAAACCTAGAGATTTGGATGGTTTAAAATGGGTAACGGGTGAATGGGTTGAAAAATTTGGTTTAGATTGAGTTGGTATGAGCGAGTTCGGCGAGAGGGAACTGGACTACTGGTGCTCAAAATCCGCCCGCATGAGTAAAATAAAACGTCACGTTTTGCACTAGGGAGACTGAAATAATCATGGAAGCTCTCGCTCGCTCTCAATCACAAAAATAAACGTTAAACACACGACTACGTCACCACAAATATAACAATTCCTATAGACATTTGGTATAATACACTCACATATTTTTTGGAAGTGTGTAATAGCAAATGATAACTAAAAAGTGGTTAAAATACACCACAAGGTGCATGTTGCGAGTGAGTGTGTATTAACATTCGCGTATGTTAACCCACTTGGGTTGGTCTGGTGGTATTAGCTTGAGACTTGAGAGTGTGCTCCTCCTTAAGATCTCAAGTTCGATTATCTCTGGTGCCAATTTGGGTGGACTAATTTAGCTTCTTCAAAAAAAAAAACATTTGTGTATGTTGTGTAGTTCACTTTTTTCTTGAAGATTGACTTGGTGTTAAGTGTACCCGTTGTGTGGCCTATGCAAAGTGAACAAACAAGGGATTAAGCTGCGTGTTCACATATTCATTTTCTTGCTGGGCACAAGATAAAAAAGAATGTATTGTATGGATGTCCGACCATTGAGAAGGAAGGACGCTTTGGTATTTATAGTTAAGATAGTCTAAGATTATAAGAGCTATTGATAGTAGGACTAAAGTAAGGTCTAAAAGACAAGGACAAGAAAAAGTGAGTGTGCAAAAGTACTCATTATTTAGTAAAGTACAGGAAAAGAATGATCGTTAGCCATCCCATGTAAATAGACGGGGCTTAGACCTCTCAGTTGCGAGAAGCACTTAAAATGGATAAAAAGGCGAAAAATAGTTAAGGAAAAAGTGCCAGATTGAGAATCTCATGCTTTACGCTACCCGGTAAGGAAACTTGACTAGACTGACATTTTCAAAAGTCACCCTAATTGGTTCGGGTGCACCAATAGCAAAGCACTTAACAGTTGCTGTTAAGAGAAGTCCCACATCGGTTGTGAGATAGTCTGGACAAGTGTTTATAAGTAAGAGGCAATCCTCACCTTACAAGCCGGTTTTGTGAGGATGAGTTAGACCCAAAACTAATATGGTATCAGAGCCTCTCCGAGATCCGTTGGGTCACCCGTTATCGGGCCACCCACCGTTTATATCCACGCACCAAGCCCAATAGTGCTGAGCGTGAGGGGGTGTGTTAAGAGAAGTCCCACATCGGTTGTGAGATGGCCTAGACAAGTGTTTATAAGTAAGAGGCAATCCTCACCTTACAAGCCGGTTTTGTGAGGATGAGTTAGACCCAAAACTAATAGTTGCTTATTAGAATTAGAAAGAACAATTTAAAAAAGGTGTGTGTAACACGCCTTTTAGGTGAAATTCTAGAGTTGAGAAACTTTTTGGTACAAAAGAAACTCATTCTAAATACCTTGAATAATAACATGATATTGTTATTGTTATTTATTCCACCGTGGTCTTCTCAATTGATTTTAATTCACAACAAATTTTATATGAATGATGTTACAAATAAGTTTCAAGATTTTGTTAGAATATTTTCCAATATTATGTGGGCTGCAATCAATTGTAAGTTTTGGTTTTAATAAAAACGGGTTGATGTTGTTGTGATCCATTTGATGATGCTTAAGCCCGATAATTGTGATCAGTAATAATGGGCTTGAACACTAATTCTGATTTGTGTAGAAACAAAGTGTAGGCCCAACTCTAGAGTCCATGATGGGTGGTACTAGGGTTGTGATCTTATATAAGATTGGCTAGGTCCCCTTTGCCATCACGTACAAACACAGTAAGCTCATTTGTTGTCTTCCCCATCAAAGATCTCAAAGACTGGAGCATGTGATAGGCAGAGGAAGACCTTGTTTAGTATATCGATGTTTTCGATATTGGTGCGCTTCCGGTAACAATGGTTTGTGATTATGATTATTCAAATGACGCCGTAAAGGACTTCATTATACTCTCAAATCATTAAAGTTCATTGACTCTAATTGCAAGGATGGATGTCGCACTTTTGGAGGTTAGTTGTGCAAGTATTTATTCTCTTGTGACTTATTATATATAATTGCATATAAGGAGAAATTTGTTTTCAATATCGTCTACTCCTTTTGAAATAATAAATGTGCAATTATATACTAAAGTTTTGTTATTTTTCCAGAATATTCTAAATTAGAAACTCTCAATATAATCATTAATTAATTTGTTACATACTCCATTATTTTAAATTTTACTATATTGAGTGGGAGTATTTCAAGTTTAATATTTTGAGAGTTCTATTCTGGAAAAATATAAATTTAGTGTGACATTGTTTGACATGTCCATTGTGTGATAGAGAAAATAGTTGAATATTTGTTTAAATATTTTAACACTTTTGGATTGTAATTCAACTATAATTCTCTATCAAGTGGGAGAGTATTACATGTCAACTATTTATAAATGTTTATAGAGACTTATATTGAGGAGTCCTATGTTATTTATAAAAGTTCGGGACTGTTTGCTTTATATCCTCAATAATATTCAAATAAAGTCTCATATTATTCCGCTGCATAAATTATTTATTTATTATATTGAGTTGACTGTTTTACAATAATGATCTCTTATGAGTTGACTGTTTCATAGTAATGATCTCTCTCCCCAACTAAAGACATATAGTTATATGTGAAAACTTTTAATTATTGATTCCTATGCAAGAGATTTCATGTGTTGGTATAGGCCGTTACCACCAAAGTGGGATCGCTTATATTGATTGATGAGATTTTCTTTGTAGTTTGAGGAATGGTTTTAATTATAACATGTAATTTTCTGCCCAAAGGTGATTATTATATGTTACGATTAAAAATTAATTTGAGATGAAGTTATTGGAGGATGTATTGATCGGAGGAATTTGCCTGCCTAAAGGTGACAACTTTCAAAGTTCAATGTATACTCATTGATTAACTCATCTGAGGTTTTGACTAAGGTTTTGACCCTAGTGAGTGCATTCTGCCCAAAGGTGATTGTACTATTATATTGGCCTCTTATGATAATACTAATCCAATTTGGTTTTGATTCAAATGAATTTCTCCAGTTATGCTTCCATTGAAATGTTGAACATCATAGATCACTTGATTAGTGGGAGATAACTTATATTCTCTTGATATGCTTGATTAGTGGGAGTTTGAATTTTATATTAACTCCTTTTATAAATTTGAAATTATTTGAAATTTGAAATATAAAAATATTTGAGCTCAGTGTTGTTGGGATCACTATGCCGGTGATCAACACTATTTTGGAGCTGAGGCATTATATATGAAATTCTGGTATCACTAGAATGATGTTGCCTAAGATGTCCCAACAACTACTTTGTGAACAATGTTGTTTTCTATTGTTGGCACATCTTATATAACATATAAAAACTGACAGAAAAATAAATAAATGACACAAGTAATTGTTAACCCAGTTCAGCCAACTGCCTACTCTGGGGGATACCAATCCAGGAAGGAAATCCACTAATAGCTCTAGTTACTAAGACCTCCAGCAAACCCTAGGATTTACGCCTTACACTAAGACCTCCAGCAAACCCCTGGTTTACGCCTTATAACCTCGATACTACTCATGCAACTTCTGCCTAGGAACTCCTAGACATGAGATCCCATCTCACTTCCACTCACACAACACAACCTGTGTTGATTATACAATGTTGGGAATGATGTGGCGACAACTTGCCAAGACAACACTTCACTTTTGCTTAAAAGCTTCAAGTGAATCACACACGGTAAACTCCGTACTTCAAAGCTTAGGAGTCACCTTAAAATAATAAACTTACTTCTTAACTCGTGTTATAGAATCCACAAGCAAGAATTACAATCAAACAATAAAAGACTCAACAAAGACTCAATATGTGAACTAATACTTAGTCTTGAACTTGGTCTTCGTATATATAGTGTAATAGCACGCTCCTCTTACTTCACAAATGCTCAGACGCTCCTTGAGAATCATAAAGTGTGATCTGATACTTTTTCAATCTTCATTAAGGATATATCAAGACTTTCCAAAAGTGTTTAAAGGACTTTATATGATAGGATAAGTCATCCAGCTATTTCATTAAGTTTGTCTTATCCTTAAAGCTCCTGATCAGATCAAATCTCCATTGAGCGTGCTCTTTAAGTGGATTTCCATATATAGCAGATGCTCTCATAAATGCGCGAGATTTCCTTGAATAAATATGATGTTGTAACATGTTTTCCAACATCTTGTTAGTATATTTGTTTTAGCAAAATTAAGCCAATTCAAATATCCAACAATCTCCCCCTTTGGCAATTTTTGGCTAAAACAATTTCAGGCCATTACCTTTGAGAGATATAAAAAGCGCAATCCTTCAAATCACCATGGTCACACAAAAGAAGGAATGTTAGAGCATCAAATTTCACATAGGTGAAAAAATATGCATCAGAGGCAGCAGTAGCGGAGTTATCATCAAATTGCCTCGAGCAAAATAAAACGTGGTATCAGAGCAAAACATATATCATATGTCATATGTCATTAAAGATGTTGTGACATATGGGAGCACATCTTCTAGCACATGTTCGTCCAATCAGGGCAGCATCCATTCAGTAGCAAACTCCCCCTGACTTCATCAGCTTGTGCATCATCTCAGGGTAAAAATTTTACTCCCCCTGAATACTTGCTTACTTGCTTACTGCTACTTAAAAACATGTCATAACAAAAGACACAACAACATGTAGCAGAAACAAACAAAACAAAGTACTACTCCCCCTTTTTAGCCACAAAATGTGCCAAAACAGGAAAGTTAAGTATCCAAAGTGCAGAATTTAAAGTACAGACCATGCACTCAGAAGGTGCTAAAATCCAGGGCACAAATACACCCACAAACCAAAAACAAAGTACAGTAAAATATTAAACAGATTACAGAATCATTCATCATCACTACTGTCAGAGGCTTCATCCTCATCTGTAGCAGTAGCATAACCTTCATCATCATCTGCATTGTTTTGATCACCTGTAGCAGCCACATTTGCACTAGCTTTGACAGGTATTTCATCAGCTTCCAATCCTTCAATCATCTTCAAGAACACATTCTTCCTTTCCTCAAGCTCAGCCTGCTGTTTATCTATTTCCTGACATTGAATCTTTAAACCAGCAATAATCTCCTTTTTGGTCATAACACCAGCTCCAGCAGCAGATGTCCCAACATGATCAGTAACATTGTGATTACCAAAGAGCTTATGATGAAACGTAAAACCAGATTCCCTTTTCTTGGGAGTGTCAGTCACAACCTTAATGTCTGGATATTGGGCCAAGATAATTCCACATAGCAAAGATGGAAATGCTATTGGCATCTTCACAGCAGTTGATCTAATATGCTTAATGGTTTGATCAAAAATAAAGGTTCCATAGTCATAGTCAAACTTGGTTCCTACAGCATATATAAATCTACCCAGGTTTGTAGCAACATTGGTTGCATGCTTGGTTGGCACCCAATTTGTTGACCCTATCCTATTGAGGATGGCATATTTGACATTCAATTTACTAGTGGGTATCAGCTTCTTTGTGGGCCAGACCTTAACCTTACCAGCAGTTATTTCAGCACTCACAACATCATTAGCAACTTCTAATTCAGCCTTAGGTTCTACAGACCTACCTAAGTATTCATTGATGACAACAGGAGAAAAATTGATACATTTACCTCTGACAAAAACTTTGTGGTAGTCCTTGCTCCGTGGATTATCACATTCTTCAGGGATGTTCACCAGAAATTCTTTCACGAGCAGCTCATAACAGGGACTGTAGTCACAGACTGTCTTCATCAGACCAGCTTCCTTGATGTAGTCAAAGATGTCTTGACATTTGAGAGCATCTTTGTTCAGTTCCCTTTCAACAGCTAATCTCCTTTGGTAAATATAGTCCCATCTCAGTGCAAAGGCAGCACGATGGAAGGAGATGTTATCACAGGGGGCTTCTTCAACACCTTGAGGAGCCTTCTTCACAGTAGCCTTCTTAGGGTTGGGAGATGAGATGTTAGCAACATCTTCAGCAGCATCATAATCTGAGTCACTGGATGACTCCTTCTTTCTCTTCAGTGTCTCCTTCTTCTTGCCAGGAGGTGATAGAATTTTACTCCAACCTTTTACAGGTCCAACACCTTTTGTTTTCACTCTTGGTGCAGGAGTCTTGCTTGCAGTGGCCACAGCCTTCCCTGTACAGCTTCTCAACCTTTTTGTTATACCACCAGTTGGTTTAACAGCAGTCTTGGTGGTGACATAATCATCAACATCTACTACATCTTTCTCTGTTTCCTTCTCAGCTTCTGCAGGCTTGTCAGTTTCAATCTCTGGTTCTTCTGTGGGAATGGACCGGTTGCTCTCTTCAGATTGAGTGTCCCCTTCATTATCAGAAGTACCCTCATCAGCAGTTCCTGTTTCTTCATCTGTGGACTCAGATGTTGTGTCAGTTGTCTCAACATCTTTTTCAGCAGCAGTTTCCTTCACAGGTTCTTCCTCAGCAGTTGTAGTTTCAACTTCTTCATTCTCATTCAAGGATGTTTCAACATCCTTCATAACAACTTCTTCAGTAACAGCAGGGGTTGATTTTTCAGCCACCATCTCAGCAATTGTTGGTGATTTCTCAGCAATATTAGGCTCAACCTCTGTAGGAGTGTCTTCCATCTCAGTATCAACAGGCACATTATTCAGATCTCTCTTCTCAGCATCAGATCCCAAATTATCTTGATTAGGATTACCAGCAATTGAAATAAGTGTCTCAACAACTTCAGACACAGGTTTAGGGTTCTGAGACGCTACTTCAGTTGTTTTCTCGGATATGTTAACATTCGATTCAAAAACCAAATCAGACATAGACAGAGCAAACTTAGATTTATAATCCCTTCTATTCCTTTTAGAAGTTCCTTTCTCAGATTTATTATCAGATGGAGAGATAGCATCACTTACTTTTGAAGTTTTCTTCTTTTCAACAGATTTTCCCTTTCCTTTCCTCTCAGCGACATTTGTTTGAGCTTTGGATTTGGAAGAACGAACAGTTGTAACAGGTACAACATCCTTGATGATTAGTGCCTTTCATCGAGTAGAACGACCGGACTTTGTAGTTTGGGAAGATTCAGACATGTTTGGATGATGATTTTTGAGGTTTAGGAAGTTGAATGGATGAAAGTTGAAGTTGGAAGTGGAAGAATAGGGTTCACGATAGAAAATTAGGATTTGAGTGAAGGTGTATTGATTGCGTGTACAGACATATTTAAGGGAAGTTTGTAATGATTTCCCTAAATTAGCGTGCATTGAATGATGGGAGAGAAAACGGTTTCCTTTTGCACGCCTCAACTGTTGTAACTGCTATGCTTCTTCATGCAGGCAAATTCCCAATTTGCCCCTTAAAAATTCAAACTGATTAGCATCAAGCGCTTTTGTAAAAATGTCAGCTAGCTGTTCACTTGTACCAATGTGCTTGAGTTCCACACAATATTCTTCAACAAGGTCTCTGATAAAATGATGCCTGATGTCTATGTGTTTGGTTCTTGAGTGTTGAATTGGATTCTTTGATATATTGATTGCACTCAAGTTGTCGCAATATAATGTCATGACATCTTGGTCAACATTATATTCTTTCAGCATCTGTTTCATCCACATCAACTGTGAACAACTGCTACCTGCAGCTATGTATTCAGCCTCTGCAGTGGATAGAGACACACAATTCTGCTTCTTGCTGAACCATGAGATTAAGTTGTCACCCAAAAAGAAACATCCTCCTGAGGTACTCTTTCTATCATCAGCACTTCCAGCCCAATCTGCATCACAATACCCTACCAAAGTTGAATTCTTTGTCTGGGAGTACAGAATCCCATAATCACTGGTGCCCTTTATATACTTCAGAATCCTTTTGACTTGTACAAGATGGTTCTTCTGTATTCTAATTGAAGGAGCTTTACTAACAGGACCAGGTGTAGGAATTGTTGATTCATCATCTGACTCTGATTCTTTCTCTGCTACTTCTTCTTCGGATGTTGGCAAAGTTGTTGCAACATCATCTTCAGTGTCAGATGTTTTAGCAGATGTCATATCATCTATCACAACGTTGATAGACTCTACTATTACTTTGGTTCTCTGGTTGTAAACTCTATAAGCCCTGCTGTTTGTTGAATACCCAAGAAATAATCCTTCTTCACTTTTAGGATCCATTTTTCTTCTGTGCTCTCTATCAGCTAGGATGTAACACTTACTTCCAAACACATGAAAGTGTTTGACAGTTGGTTTTCTGCCTTTCCACAGTTCATATAGTGTTGTAGAGGTTCCAGTTCTGAGTGTGACACTGTTGTGAATATAACAGGCAGTATGCATAGCCTCAGCCCAGAAATGATATGGAAGATGTTTTGCATGCAACATTACTCTGGCTGACTCTTGTATTGTCCTGTTCTTCCTTTCAACAACACCATTTTGTTGTGGTGTGATTGGAGCTGAGAATTCATGCTTGATTCCTTCAGAGATGCAGAATTCAAGGAAGCTTGCATTCTCAAACTCTTTACCATGATCACTTCGTATTCTAACAATAGCAGAGTTCTTTTCTCTTTGGAGTTGAAGACAAAGTTCTTTGAATGCATCAAAACTTTCAGACTTGTCTTTCAGAAATTCAATCCATGTGAACCTTGAAAAGTCATCTACCATTACGAACGCGTACCTTTTTCCTCCAAGACTCTCCACTTGCATTGGTCCCATCAGGTCTATGTGCAACAGTTCTAGTACCCTTGTTGTGGTAAGATGTTGCAACTTTGGATGCGACATCTTTGTCTGTTTCCCTATCTGACATTCTCCACATATACTCCCTTCCTCTATTTTGAGCTTTGGAAGTCCTCTGATTGCCTCTTTAGCTATTGCCTTTTTCATGCCTTTGAGGTGCAGATGGCCAAGTTTTTGATGCCACAATTTTACCTCATCTTCTTTGCTAATAAGACATGTGGATACATCTTCTTCTTTAGGAATCCAGAGATAACAGTTGTCTCTAGACCTTACTCCTTTCATCAACAGTTCTCCTTGCTCATTTGTAACTAGGCATTCAGCTTTTGTGAAGTTGACTTTCATGCCTTCATCACAAAGTTGACTTATGCTGATAAGATTTGCTTTAAGCCCTTTTACAAGCAGCACATTATCTAGCTTTGGTAAGCCATGGTTTTCAAGTTTACCAACTCCCTTGATCTCTCCTTTGGCCCCATCTCCAAAGGTCACAAAGCTGGAAGCATATGACTTCAAATCTTCAAGATAGTGTTCAACACCTGTCATGTGTCTAGAACAACCACTATCAAAGTACCAAGTTTCTCTTGAAGAAGCTCTCAAGGATGTATGAGCTATTAGACCCGTGATCTTCTTCTTTTCTCTCCATTCCATTCTGGTTGTAACATTAGGAAAAGCAGGTGTATAGCTTTCTTGATGAACTCTCCTTGGATATCCGTGCAGCCTATAGCAGAAGGGCCTAATGTGTCCTTTCCTACCACAATGATGGCATGTCCAGTTATAGAACCTGGGCATAGGATGTCCCATCAGATGTCGCGACAATCCTCCTAACACAAACATACTGCTGATTGGAGTATGTACAGTAGCATTGTTGAACTTCATCTGCTGCTTTACTCTTTCATGTTCAAAACCAATGGGCTTAGGTTTCCCATAGTTTTGTCTCTGTAACATTTCCTCAAAGGCATCAGTACCTTTGGTCATCATTTTAGCCACTTTTGTGATTTGATCCAAGTCAGCATTTAACTTGGTCACTTCTTCACCTTGTTCAGCAACTTTACACAGGAGGTTAGACTTCTCCATTTCCAACTGTCGAATTTGACTACTCTGATCTTCAACCTTAATGTTGAGATTATTAATGTTCATGAGTAAGTCATTTCTTTCAGCTTGTAGTTTGCCATTGATCTTCTTTTGTTTCTCCAATGCTTTACAAACTTCTATACTTCTATTATGAAGATCTTTGTAAGTTGCAGCTAGTTCCTCATAAGTTACCTCCTCATCACATGATTCTGAGTCAGATACACATACCCCTGTTAGAGCATTAACAAATTTGGCAGATTCTTCCTCCTCTGAATCTGTATCAGACCATGAAGCCACAAGACTCTTCTTTTGCCTTTTTAGAAAGGTTGGACATTCAGGTCTGATATGGCCAAAACCTTCACATTCATGGCACCTAACTCCTCTTTCATCTTCATTTGTCTTCTTCTTAAAGCTGGATTGTTTGTTGTTGTTGAATCGACCATTTGGCTTGGCCCTTTGATCTACTTTCTTCATCAACTTGTTGAATTGTCTCCCAAGCATAGCCATGGACTCAGCTAAGCTTTCTTCACTTTCAGATTCAACTTGTAAGTCATCAGCAGTGCTTTTTGAGGCAAAGGCTAGATTCTTATCTTTCTTTTCATTCCTCCTGTTCAAGCCAATTTCATAGGTCTGAAGTGATCCTATGAGTTCATCTAAGTTCAGGCTGGAGAGATCGTGAGCCTCCTCAATGGCTGTTACCTTCATATCAAATCTTTTAGGCAGAGATCTGAGTATTTTTCCAACTAACTCCTCATCTGAGATAGGTTTTCCAAGCGCATCAAATGAGTTTGCAAAATCAAGCACATTCATTTGAAAGTCATGAATGGTTTCTTCCTCCTTCATTCTGAGATTCTCAAAGTTGGTTTTGAGCATCTGGAGCTTAGACAGCTTAACTTTTGATGTTCCTTCATGAGCTTTTCTCAGAATTTCCCAGGCATGCTTAGCAGTAACACATCTCTTTACAAGCCTAAACATATTAGCATCCACACCATTGAAGATTGCATACAAGGCTTTGGAGTTGCCAAGTGCTAGATCATCCTCATCTTTTGTCCATTCATCATGTGGCTTCTTGACATTAGTTTTATTGCCATCTTTGTCAAGAACCATTGGTGGTTCCCATCCACGTAACACAGCCTTCCATGTCCTGCTGTCAATTGATTTTATGAAAGCCTCCATTTTAGATTTCCAATAATCATAGTTCTCAGGACCTGTCAGTAAGGGGGGTTTAGACACTGACCCTCCTTCTTTATCCATTGTACCAGAAAGTACTCTCCCTGGAGCTCACCCAAAATAACAGAACAGGGTGCCCGCTCTGATGCCAATTGAAATTCTGGTATCACTAGAATGATGTTGCCTAAGATGTCCCAACAACTACTTTGTGAACAATGTTGTTTTCTATTGTTGGCACATCTTATATAACATATAAAAACTGACAGAAAAATAAATAAATGACACAAGTAATTGTTAACCCAGTTCAGCCAACTGCCTACTCTGGGGGATACCAATCCAGGAAGGAAATCCACTAATAGCTCTAGTTACTAAGACCTCCAGCAAACCCTAGGATTTACGCCTTACACTAAGACCTCCAGCAAACCCCTGGTTTACGCCTTATAACCTCGATACTACTCATGCAACTTCTGCCTAGGAACTCCTAGACATGAGATCCCATCTCACTTCCACTCACACAACACAACCTGTGTTGATTATACAATGTTGGGAATGATGTGGCGACAACTTGCCAAGACAACACTTCACTTTTGCTTAAAAGCTTCAAGTGAATCACACACGGTAAACTCCGTACTTCAAAGCTTAGGAGTCACCTTAAAATAATAAACTTACTTCTTAACTCGTGTTATAGAATCCACAAGCAAGAATTACAATCAAACAATAAAAGACTCAACAAAGACTCAATATGTGAACTAATACTCAGTCTTGAACTTGGTCTTCGTATATATAGTGTAATAGCACGCTCCTCTTACTTCACAAATGCTCAGACGCTCCTTGAGAATCATAAAGTGTGATCTGATACTTTTTCAATCTTCATTAAGGATATATCAAGACTTTCCAAAAGTGTTTAAAGGACTTTATATGATAGGATAAGTCATCCAGCTATTTCATTAAGTTTGTCTTATCCTTAAAGCTCCTGATCAGATCAAATCTCCATTGAGCGTGCTCTTTAAGTGGATTTCCATATATAGCAGATGCTCTCATAAATGCGCGAGATTTCCTTGAATAAATATGATGTTGTAACATGTTTTCCAACATCTTGTTAGTATATTTGTTTTAGCAAAATTAAGCCAATTCAAATATCCAACAATATAAATAAATATTATAGCTCAGTGTTGTTGGGATCACTATGCCGGTGATCAACACTATTTTGGAGCTGAGGCATTATGTGAAAACATAAATAAATAAGCTCAGTGTTGTCGGGATCACTTAGCCGGTGATCAACACTATTTTGGAGCTGAGGCATTATGGTATCTTAAGAACCGTGTAATTTCTCTGGCTTTGAGGCATTTGAGAGAAATTATGTCTAAAATATTGGAGCTCGATGTTGATTAGATCATTATACCGCGGTAGTCAACATTTTTTTGAAGCTTGGACTTGTGGTATCTTATGGACCATATAATTTCTCTGGCTTTAATGCATTTGAGAGAAATTGAGGACTGACGAAGAAAATGATAGTATGGTTGAGATCACAAACATATCATTTTCTCGCTACACTCTACACGAATGACTAATCGACGGAGTTTGGTGGTATTTGTAACTATGGAAGGTATTGTATCAATAACGATATAATTGCCGCCATGATTGGATGGAGTCTTAATTAGATGTTGCATCTTGGGATCATTGTGGCCACATTAAAATATGTTATCAACCCGAGAGTCGTTTTCAAAATGTTTTCTCAAATTAAAAATATACAATTGATTTTGCCCAAGTGGGAGAATGTTAGAATATTTTCCAATATTATGTGGGCTGCAATCAATTGTAAGTTTTGGTTTTAATAAAAACGGGTTGATGTTGTTGTGATCCATTTGATGATGCTTAAGCCCGATAATTGTGATCAGTAATAATGGGCTTGAACACTAATTCTGATTTGTGTAGAAACAAAGTGTAGGCCCAACTCTAGAGTCCATGATGGGTGGTACTAGGGTTGTGATCTTATATAAGATTGGCTAGGTCCCCTTTGCCATCACGTACAAACACAGTAAGCTCATTTGTTGTCTTCCCCATCAAAGATCTCAAAGACTGGAGCATGTGATAGGCAGAGGAAGACCTTGTCTAGTATATCGATGTTTTCGATATTGGTGCGCTTCCGGTAACAATGGTTTGTGATTATGATTATTCAAGTAAGTGTGTTCTAATTTCATATAATATATCGATCTCTAAATTGTTAATTATTACAGATTTATGCTAGATTCCTTCAAAAAAAATTTATGCTAGATAATTTCAAATTGTCATTAGAAAATGACCTAAGTTTTTCAATAGTATAAACAAAATTCCAAAAACATCTTTGCATGTGTTTTATTGCTCAAATCTTTTGAGTCTATTGCTCTCTCTAACTCTCTTGAAAGACTCTTTACCAGACTCAAAGTAAAGTCTTTTACTTTAACCTAAGAAAAATAATTATTTTGGTGCCTTAAAATTTAGGACTCTGTGCGGTCGCTTTTCCTACACATCCTCAATACGTTCATTTACATGATTCTACCCGTCTCAAACACTTAATTAATTAATTCCCGCATTTGTACACAAAATAATTTTTTTTATTAAGTAATCTAGTGACTAAAAATTATACTTTAAAATAGAAAAATGGAATGTTTGAAATTTGAATTTCGATCTCTATATATATAATGCAATGTTCCAATCAACTGAGCTAAACTCATGGAGATCAAAATAATCTATTTAGTACACGTATAAAAGCTTTCTTTGCGCTTAATGTAGCTTTTATTAGTGGGATATACCCTGCATAGGATTTTGATGTATCAGCCTCATGTGCTTACAAACATATATTAAACCAAACTATAAAGAATAGAAGATTTGAGATACTAGTACACTTTTGTGTATATTGAATGCTTTCGCTTTCATTCAACTAATTTATTGTATATGGATGTCACGTGATTATCAGCTACATAAAAAATTAAAATCATAAAGCTTACAAATGTTAAAAGATTAGATATTAGGATGTCCTAGTTGGATCATTGCAATTTAGCTCCAAAGCCCATCTTAAGAATTTTACTTTTGACAATGACAACATTTGTCAACATAGAATATTAACATGATTTTTTTTTTTTTTTATCAATTATATTAACCGGATATTCAGAGAGTTGACAACATATCTCTTCTCTAAAAATATAACTCGACTATAATGAGTTGACTCTAATAATTTTTTTTCAAATATCTCATTACTAACTCGATGAATAGTTTTATAGCCAATTTAAAAGATCTAAGTTTCTTTTTGGTCAAGTAGTTTATCTCAAATATCTCATTACTAACTCGATGAATAGTGGGAATATCAAAGTTCGAACCCCAATCTCTGTATTTTATATCCATTGTCTCTATCAATTAAGATATACTTACGGGATAACAGATCTAAGTTATGTTAGAAAAAAATTATAACAAAAATAAAATATCAACTATAAGTGGGTGGAGAATATATTCTAAAGAGTGCACTTTGCTTCACTAACCATTCGATCAAATCTCTCTACTTTTCACGCGTAAATTGACGTGTACCATTCATTGATAAATTTTTAGAATTGCTTTAAAACCAAAAACAAGTTCAATATTAAGCAATCACATACATAGTAGTAATATTATTCCAAGATGGGTTTCAAAGCTTTCTTTGTGTATTCTTTTGTATTTATTTTAAGCTATGGTTTTTCAATGTCTCAAATGGTTCCTGCTGTTTATGTATTTTGGAGATTCACTTGTAGATGTTGGAAACAACAATTACTTGACTCTTTCTATTGCTAAGGCTAATCATCGTCATTATGGTATTGATTTTCTTGATCATAAACCAACTGGGAGATTTAGCAACGGCAAAAATGCTGCAGATTTTATTGGTATGTGATTCAATATTCAATTATCTTATTTGGCTCTTCAAATATATTGTTAGATACTACTAATGATATCTTTGATGATAAATATTTTGTTATTATGGAAATTCCAAAATCATCAAATCTTATTTTCTAATTTCTATGGTCTCATTATTTCCTCTTTATTTTCCAAATGGGAGAATATGTTATGCCTAATTTTGAAAACATAACAAATTATAATTAACTTGCTAATTAATCAACTCATTTTAATGAACATTTTTTTTTGTTTTCACCATCAGTATCCGGCCCACTGGGCCTCTTAATCTGGTTTGGTGGTCAGTTTTGGCATCAAGCCCCTTTCGATCGCAGTTGTGGGAGATCGAACCGTGGTTCCCCTACTAAGTCCAGCGTCAATTACCACTGAACCAACTAACAATCAGTTACTTTAATAACACTAATTAGAACTATGTATGTTAGTAATCTCCAATTAGTAGTCTGTTGGATAGATATTTTTGGTGGCCAAAGTATATTTCTTTTCAATTCTAAGCTTTTTCTTCCAAGAAACTCATGTGATTGAGTTGATTTGGTGAACTAACAACGAAAAAAAAAAATACTATTATATGGTTATGGCCAAAAACAAAACAAGAATGGTAGAAAATATTACTTCTCCAACATTATTTTTATGTACAATAGTGATCGTGATATTTTGACATACATATTAATTCATCCTAAAATCGAGACCTTACAAGTATATAAATTTTAGTGGTGAATTATTTTTTACTTCCCTATAATTAATGTGGAAATTAGTACATACATGATACATATACATCCAATTCAAATGTTAATATCATTATTGTCTTTTGGCTTTTATGTTGATGCACACACTAGTAAAATATTATACACGTGTGGTGACAAGAATAGAGTTTCCATAGAGTTTCCAAGTCATTTATTTTTGTTTGTCTTAAATGAAATGTATGATTGCAGGTGAGAAATTGGGTTTGGCAACTTCACCACCTTACCTCTTTTTAACATCAAAGGCCAACAAAAATGAGAAAAATGTATCCTTCATCAATGGTGTTAGCTTTGCCTCCGCAGGTGCTGGGATATTTGATGGTACAGATGAACGTTATGTAAGTCACAAAGTTCATTTCCTTTTTTAATTTCCCAAAATGGTAAAATAATAAACCCATGTGAAGGATAATTGTTAGAAAAATAATAGTTGTAAAATTAATTTTTATTGAGTAAAATTGAAAAAAAAAGTCAAATAATTCATACTGTATTCTCTATGTATAGCAATTATAAAGAGTAGAATTCTTCTTCAAAATAAAAATAAAAATTAAGAGTAGAATTGGAAACTTATAAAAGGGACATTACAAATTCAAAAGAAAATTAAGAATTCTATAAACCCAAAAAAATTAAATGATGATTAATACCAAAAATAATAATTTAAATGATGTTTTGGATAATCTTATTCATTTCTGAGGGATGTGGGCCTGTAATAGTGATAACGACCCATTGTGTTAAGATTTTGAAGTTGTTGATAAAAAAGAGAAGATTTACGATAAGAGCTTAGAAAGCTTGAGAGAGAATAGAAATTGTAAGATTTCATTTTGATAAAAGATAATGAGTTTGGTACAATAGTAGCTCTTATATAGAGCTATTTGGAGATTAACCAACTATTAATCAACTCTAACAAACTAATCACCTAATGGTAAATGTAACTAACTAAAGGGAGCTTTGGCTAACAATCAATATTCTTAACAGTCTCCCTCAAACTCAACATCGGGAAATTCACCAATTTGAGTTTGAATTACAAAACTAAAGACAAACAAAGCATTGAATATTGGCTTGTAATACAGTCATGTAAACCATAGACCCCAAGCAAGTAACATAAAATCTGCGCAACTAGCCTTATACCACCTTCCATATTCTGTAGCAAGTGACCTTCCAATTAGACTAAAACCTGTATCCATTTTTGAACCTCCAAAAGTGACATAAAATGCAGCAACAGACATCATGAAAATCAAAGAGAGGTAGGAACCAAATGAGTAGCCTCAGATGAAATCAGAAACGTATCAGCCCAATCTACCATATCATAGCTGTTATATTCAATCCTTGGTGGCACAAGTGAATCACAATATCCAGAACACATAACAATGGTGGGACTGTTTCAAAAACATCTATTCCATAACATTTTCTATGGTTGAAGGACAAGCTTGAACTGTACCAAGAACTCTTCTGTAGTGTAGCAGCAACAAATAATTTGAGAGCTTTAAATGGTTCACAAGAAAAATAAAGACCATCTAGTATGAAGTGATGCAAACTGAGACCAAAAAGCAATACATTCACAATGGAGACATTCTCAACACGAAGTCCACTCTTTCATAAACTTTTACATAGAACAATCACATAAGTCTTGAACCTATAAACCAGTCTTGCACAGAGAAGCACCAAACCACTAATATGATGTTGGAATAGGCACAAACACCCTGCAACTTGCAGCTCAGTAATTGACAATAGTGTGAAGTACCAATTAATTCTAGCAATGATATTATTCTAGCAAGGGTAGTAGTACCAGAAGCCACAAATAGCATACAGGATATTGTTGCAGTAGAACATAGTGGATAAAGGATCAACTATGAAATGGAAATCCACAAGAAACTGTGATTTTACTTCATTTGCAACAAAGTCTACACCAATTCATTGATTTTGAGCATTCATTTAAACTCACAATTGAGGCAGCAATAACAACTAACCATGATTCCAACAAAACACACAAGCATGCTTCCAAAGGTATGAATTTGCAAACCTCATCAACCATTTGATTGAAAGCCATCAGTAACTAACCATCAATCAATCTTGAACAATGTTGCAGAACCAAAACTTAGCAATGTTGCAGAATTGACCTATATTTGTAATAGCCTCCCTCAAACTCATAGCAAGAGGATTCTTAGTATGAGTTTGGAAAACAAAACCAAAACAGCAAGGACAATAATGATTGCAATTTCCACAACTATAGAAACTGTATCAGTATCCTACTTCTTAACTGCAGAAAATAAGACCATAATGGCCGAATCTCAAGAACTCCAAATACTCATCAATGTCAAAACAGAACAAGAGCCTTGCTATTTTGTTTCTTTCTTGCAAATGCCACATTACAACAGCCATTGTATCACAAAGTTGTGAATGGAGTAACAATAACAACCGCATGTATTCTATCAAGATTCAATTCAACTTCCAAAATAAACTCAATCATGAACAAATAATATGTAGCTGAATTGTCAAAATGTCCGAGAAAGGGAAAATTGACGGCTATAATGCGAAGGGAAAAGAAAATGTTTTCCGAAGTTCCACCGGGATCGAAAGGGAAAAGTGAAATTGAATTGAAAATTAACAGAGTAGAGAGCATAATAGCAGAATTGTAAAGTACTGACATAATTCCACCGGGATCAAAAACTTCAATGTAGACACCACATAGGTTGAAGAAGAAATTGATGTGCTTCAGCGTGGTTGTTGCTGAAACCAATTTCTCAAGCTTAGAAGATGAGAACCGAACCTTATACGGAGGAAGAAAGATGAACATGGTGGTTCTTGAATTGGTGATCGCATAATCGTCATCGGAGGCACCGAGCTGAGGCAAATTGAACCAATTCTTGCTACCAAAGGTGGTATCGTCTTGATACTCCATGAAGCTTTCTTCATTGCAAGAAGGAACAAATTCGTCATCTTCAAAAACAAATCCTTGCTCTTTCCGTTCTGCTACCAATTCAGATTCAGAAGCCAATAGAAAGCAATCAATTTCGCCAATTTTGATGGATCTTCCTTCAATTGAAGGTTTGATAGTCTCAATAGGAATTATCTGCACCATTTCAGATTCTGAATCTTGACTGAAACTGCCGAAAAGGAATTCAGAATTCCTTTCCTCCATGGCTGCAAAATCAGAATCTTGAGCTTGAACAATGTTGGCAAAAACTGAATCAGTAACATCAACAGAAGTTGCATCTTCTTCATATTCATCAGCGGAATCATAATCAAGGTATCGCTCTGATTTTTCCGGTACCAGTACGGCGGCGAAAGCATGAGAAGAACGGTATGCCGTAGATCGCAACTGAGGCGATGATACCATGTTAAGATTTTGAAGTTGTTGATAAAAAAGAGAAGATTCACGATAAGAGCTTAGAAAGCTTGAGAGAGAATATAAATTGTAAGATTTCATTTTGATAAAAGATAATGAGTTTGGTACAATAGTAGCTCCTATATAGAGCTATCTGGAGATTAACCAACTATTAATCAACTCTAACAAACTAATCACCTAATGATAAATGTAACTAACTAAAGGGAGCTTTGGCTAACAATCAATATTCTTAACACATTGTGTTGGCCCAAAATATTTAGAGAACATAAAACAAAAAAATGTGAAGCTTTGCAGTGAGCGTGGATCGAACAGACGACCTTCAGATCTTCAGTCTGACACTCTCCCAACTGAGTTATCCCCGCTTGATGTTATTCTTATGTTCTTAGTTTATATATTTTCAGAAACAATCGTTACCGTTGACAAAACAAGTGGATTATTACTCTACTGTTGTGTATGGGGAATTGACACAAGAAATTGGAGCAAGTGCTTTACAAAAGCATCTCTCAAAATCAATTTTTGCTGTGGTGATTGGAAGCAATGATCTCTTTGGATATTTTGAGTCATCTGAACTTCGTAAGAAAAGTACCCCACAACCAGGGCGGCCTGCACACATGTGCGGGATGTGCGACGGCATCGGGCCTTAAAATTTTGAGGGCTTCAACTCAAAATTTTGAGGTCTATAATATTGCTTATATATTATTTACACCTATAAAATATCAGATGTATATTAATAGATTAATTTTTAGGCCCTAAAATAATAGTTATATATTGTTAATGTTCATAAAATATTATATGAGTATCAATAGATTAGTTATCTATACTCGTAAATATAGTTCTAGTTCATTTTAATCTTTGCATAAAATTTAATCTTAGATTAGGATGTTCCTTTTTGACGTTATATACAAAGATAATTATTTTGTATTTCTTGTCCCATTTGATTTAATGCAATTGGTTTAATATTGATAATTTATATGTTTACAAGAATAAGAATAATTTTTTTTTTTGTATTATATGCAATTTAAATCGACAATTTTTTTTTTTAAAAAAAATTATATTTTTTTATTAAGGGGCCACTTTTATATTTTGCCCCTGCCCACAACAATATGTTGATTCCATGATTTTCTCACTAAAACTGCAACTACAGGTAACGCATAACTCAACTCATATAGCTTGTACTTAGATTGTTAATACCGACACTTCGAATTAAATGTGTGGCTAATGTTTAACACATTTTGATATGGAGACATCGACACAATGCCGACACATAATTATAATAAAAAAAAATTCATTTTAAAGTGTAATCGGTGTTGACATGTCAATATTAATATTGTGTCTTATGTTCGTGTTTGTATGTGTCATTCAGAAGGTTTTTACTTAAGTTATCATACATTACAAGGATGTTTAACTTGCACCAACCCCAAAAGGTTTTTTCTTAGTTACTTTTGAAGAATTGTGTAATATCCAATAAAAATTAATCACATAAGTAAATTTGAAATTGAAAGTGAAGTGAAACTCGTAGGTACCACTTACAAATTTAATGTGGCTAATTTTCATTTGATATCGGTAAATTTTCCACAATATATTTTAAAGATAGTGTGTTTGGTTGCACCTTTCGTATTAAGAGGCGCATCTGTGGATACAATCTTGCCGTGATTTCAAGAAGCTACAAAATAGAGCTTCTATCTTAATGTCGAAATTTGGCCGCGGTTTTGTGAAAACGCATAAATCTAGCCGCAGAACCAAATAGAGGCTTAGGCTTCACCATCACAAAATAGTCCAACTTTGAATCCGTTAAAGCACAACATATTTCAAACAATGAATATAAGCCAATTCCTATTATATTATCGTTATTGAACTCATTATCAATAAATATGAAATTTCAAGCAAGAAATAGGCTAGTATAAGTTTACTGTATTTCATTTCATCAGCACTTTTATTGATGGTGTACATATAGTTTTTTTTTTTAATCAAATGGTGTACATATAGTTTTTTTTTTCTTGACACAATGGTGTACATATAGTTGAACCATAATAATAATGCCATTATTATATTCTGTCATGCTTGCTAAGAGGATAAACTATTACTTATTGTTCTGGACTGGGCCTAGCAACCCACCGCCCGCTCCAGGTCCAATCCGCTTGGGTACGTGGGTCCGAAATCTTGACCCGCTTAGCCCTCCAATCCAGCTCAGCATTCTTCCAGAGATTTCCTAACGCGCATGACGTGCTCGACATGTCGAATATAACAGCGTTCAACATGTCGAGCACACGCTTGAAAACTCACCTCAATAACTATGTCGAGCACACCTTCGTGTCTTAATGGGCAAGTTTCCTATTAAGGAAACTTGCCCAAATCATCTCCGTGCCTTGCGCACCAATCTAGGGTAAGAGTTTGTTACAACAAACTCTCTTGCACACCACGCTAACCCTAGCAGTTCCCCTATTGGATCTGCCCTGTGGCGGCCCAATAGAAGGAATCGTTGGCCCCGCGCTGGGGGCTATAAATACAACCTCACAGTTGAGGTTCAGGTATCTCATTCTCACTCTTAACTTCATACTTTTTGTGCATTTCACTGACTTGAGCGTCGGAGTGTAAACAGGTACAAACCCCCCTCCGTTGTCAACCGTCAACCACCGCGAGGAACGTCAAGCAGCTGGCCGTCGATCAACCTCTCTGAATCAGGTACGATCACTTATGTTTTTTAATACGGCAGCAATTATATGATAACGGTGGCCGTAAATTTGAGATTGCGGGAGTAGGGGCACTTGGATGATGTCCTGTGTTCAGGCTCAAGAACAAAACGGAATGCGTTGTAGAAGTCGATTACTGGTCAGTTCAATATAACAAAGGTCTTCAATCTATGTTGAAAGAATGGCAATCGAAGAATGAAGGCATAATCTACTCCTATTTTGACACTTATTCCGCCATGAGCATCCTTATTCAAAGTCCAGCTTCCTACGGTATTACAATGTTCTCTTTTCATGAGAATTGTGATTGTTATTTTTTATCAAAACTCCACACGTGTTTGTGCGAGAGTAGTATTATGATGAGTGACCTCTTAAGAAGTCTTGTGTTGCACTTCATCTAGCCACTTTATCAAATCAAAATTGATCGCACATATTAGTTTTATATAATAACTTTTTGTGAAATTTGATACTAAAATAGTTTATGAATCCATTTCAGGATTTACGGAGGTGAAAGGTGCTTGTTGTGGACTAGGAGAGTTAAATGCCAGGGCTCCTTGCCTCCCTATGTCAAACCTTTGTCCCAACGGACAAGACCACGTTTTTTGGGATCAATTTCATCCTACGGAGGCAGCTTCGCGTATCTTTGTCGACAAAATTTTCTATGGTTCTTCAACTTACACTTCTCCTATTAATATGAGACAGCTAGTAGCGGCCTGAAGTTAGGAGTTAGCTATTAATTTTGCCCTTCAAAATTCAAATGACATTTTTTTTGTCTGCTATCAAACAAAAATTGTAGACAACAAGGGAGGAGGTATTAGTTTAATTAATAATAAAGAGGATGGTCTGTAAGAAAGGTGTCAGTGGAAAAAAATTGTAATACATGGAGGCCATTATTATCTGCATTCATATGTTACTGATGCCTAATATTAATATGATGAAGATTCTTGTTAAAAACTACAACCAAAAGACTTGGGTTTAATGAAACGGTCCTGTATCCGTCGATTATGGTCGGGTGCATGCATGACAAAGCCGTGGTGCAAGGCTGTGTAGGATAATGGTGTGTTCTAGCGGCGTATCTGCACCCATACACCACAACTTGTCGATCTGCTTCAACACCCCTGCATTAGCAACAACAGCTTCGTCGTCAAGCGACCTCTTCTACGTCATTGACTGCATCGTGGTATTCGCCATGCAGAACGAAAATTGCTAGAACTCCACCTCATCGATCTTGCTATCGACGACTACATATCCATGTGTTAGGGCCTCCTACTCTGCACGCTCCGCCGTGTTAGGCAAAATCCTCGTAGCCCTCATCAAATGTCCTCTTCGGCGTTATTACCGATGACTTCCCCGTGCGTCAGGGCGGCTGGGTCTCCACACCCACTGATGACGCTGCATTAGGAAAGATCGTCATTTCCCTCATCGAGTTCTCATGATGTGGGCATCCATTTAAAAAACGTTTATCTTCTTTCAAAATACACGTGTAAACATTAACTAATGTGGCAAATTCTTAGTGGAGGGATAGGGAAAGAGACAGGCTTTCAAGAGGATTTGAGTCTCCCACGCAGGGCTGCCCCACATAGACCCAAAATTATAACATCCAAATTCCAAATTACATGAATCTTTGAGAGTGGCAAGTTGATATTGCTTTGCTCAGCTTTGGCTGGTTGATATTATATTATTATGTATCACAAGAGAATGGATAGTTTTAAGGGCCCGGTTGATTTCTATTCTCGAGTGAATTTTTTTTTGTTGCACTTTTCTGTGAAATTGTTTGAAAGGAGGGTAAAAAAATACATTCATGATTTTTTTTTTGCTTTTACCATCAGTTTAATTTGGTTAGAGGTTCAGTTCTGACATCAAGTGATTATCAATTTAAGTATTATCTAGTTCTCATCAGGAAAAATAATATAATTAACTAAAACGTTAATTGAAATGGAACTAAGAAATTTGCAAATTCTTCCAAACAAGAAATAAAGTATTAGGAGTTAAAACATGACTGAAAAAACCAAAATTAACCATAGGTAACTCCCATGTCGTTGTCGCTTATAACTTCACCAATGCGATAAGCTTTTTCAACATCATCAAGTATTCTATTAGCTGCCTCTGGACTAACTACCAGGACCATCCCTATGTGATATGGTTTTTTTTGTGTATTTTTGGTATTGCGGAATTTGGTGGGATATATTTCTGTGTTTATGCGAAGAAGAAAAAAATATAATGTTACATGGAGAATACTCTCATGTTCTTATTTTTTTTTTCTCATATTTTATTCATAAGTACATGGTTCTATATATAGAGCTACATAAAAACAAATCATATATTTTAAATAACAACTTAATCCTATAAATTCTAAATAAATCTTAAAATTCTAAACAGAAATATAAATCATAAACCCTAATATTATTTTATTTCAAATATAAATCTAAATTATATTTAAATCTAAAATCTTCAAAAAAAGATATTTAGGCATTATTCTCAACACTCTCCTTGACTGAATATCTTTTTGTTGTACCCAATCCGAGATTTGCGCTGAAAATAATTTTTTTTTTCCTTTTTTTTTGTTTGTTGTCGTTCCTCAATACTCCTCCTTGACCAGATATCTTTGTGTTGTATCCAACCTGAGATTTGAATTGAAAAACTTTTGAACACTCCTCCCCGACTGAATATCCTTGTGTTGTATCTAACCTGAGATTCATGTTTTTTTTTTTTTTGTTGTTGTTGTTCTCTACATCTTCATATGATACATGAGCATATTTTTCATGTATTGGTTTTGGGTTTTTGTAATACATGTGTATGTATCCTACTTTTCATGTATTGGTTATGGGTTATGGGTTATATAATACATGTATAGGTTTGATACTTTTCATGTATTGATTTTGATTTTGGTTTTGGTTATGACATGTGCATATTCCATGTAACACATAACCATGTAGTTGTGGTTATGATTTTCAGTTATGGGTTTTTGTTGATTTCCTCTTTTTCTTCGCCATCTTCTTCATCTTCGTCTTCTTCCATCTTCACAGATCCGTATGAACCTTGCTCTGATGCCACTGATATGGTTTTTTGTGTATTTTTGGTATTGCGGAATTTGGTGGGATATATTTTTGTGTTTATGCCGAGAAGAAAATATATTGTTACATGGAGAATACTCTCATGTTCTTATTTTTCTTTCTCATATTTTATTCATAAGTACATGGCTCTATTTATAGAGCTACATAAAAACAAATCATATATTTTAAATAACAACTTAATCCTATAAATTCTAAATAAATCCTTAAAATTCTAAACAGAAATATAAATCATAAACCCTAATATTATTTTATTTCAAATATAAATCTAAATTATATTTAAATCTAAAATCTTCAAAAAAGATATTTAGGCATTATTCTCAACACTATGCCCATATTAAATGTTCGTCTCATCTCGGAGTCTTGTATGTTCCCAGCCTAATGTGAGAGATTATTAATACAGAACTATACTTAAGATTTTGAAAATGAAAATTGAATTCAATTATATGCAAGTATCAGAAGTTGGTTATTGAAACATGTATTACCTCCTGAAGCCATTTGAACACTATAGGGACTTCCCATGAGTCTTTGTATATAAGGGCACCAAGGCCTTCTGGAAAAACAGGGGGTATGTTTTCTGTGAAACCACCACCTGTGATATGGGCAATTCCCTTCACCCCTCCTTTGCTAACTAAGTCAAGCACCTGTTGATAAAATATGAGAAATCTTCAAAATCTAAAGAGAAGGTAGGTGTTGGGGAGTCCGGGGGAGCTCGAGAGAAATAATGGGCCAATGCTCCAGGACCACAAGAGAGGGAGACGCCACATCTCCACCCAAAACCTTAAGGCATTAGGTTAATGGGTCACCTCTCTTATAAATCCAACATTCTTCCCATACATAGTCGATGTGGGACTTAATCACTCACACTTGAAACCCAACATTCTCCCCCCAAGTGTGAGTTCCCACATCCTATAGTTGATCCAATATCAGGATCCCCTCCCGCTCCCCCACCAAGCCGAACCACGACTCTGATACCACTTGTTGGGGAGTCCGGGGGAGCTCGGGAGAAACCATGGGCCAATGCTCCAGGACCACAAGAGAGGGAGACGCCACATCTCCACCCAAAACCTTAAGGCATTAAAGCTTCAACAATTGTAATATCGCCACCCGGAAGTTTATCTTTCAATGATAGACCACTTTGTTCAAGCACACTGTTAACATATCAATACATTTCAGTAACCAATAATTTTAAAGCTTAAATACGATTTTAGTTTTTGCAAATATCATTCATTTTGATTTTAGTCCCTGTAAAAAATATTTATGCCCTTGTAAAGTTTTGAAGGAAAGGCGTGTAACTAGTCCACTGGGAGCTGCTTTAGCAAAGCAAATATGGAAGCTATTGGATATGGATTCGAACATAGAGATATCACATATCTACCGAGAGGCCAACAAGTGTGCTGATACCTTGGCTAATCTAGGGTGCTCGCTTGATTATGACATAGTCTTTTATGATGTTTGTCCGGTATCAATTAGTGCGATACTCGCTTATGATAATATGGGGATCTCTACCCCGAGGTTAATTACTTTGTAATTTCTTCTTTTGGGCGTTTTGCCCTCTTTGATACCAAAAAAAAAAAAAAATTACAAAAGTTTTAAAAAAATCCCTAAACTACATTTTTCGATGATTTGGCCAAATTTAGGAAAATGTGGCACATGTTGACTGTACAACTGTTGCTGACTTGGCACTTTTAAATTATTTAATTAATAGTTATCTCTAATTAATTCTTTTAATCAATTAATTAAAAATGTAAAACTAATTAATTATTAAACCAATTTGTTTTATACAGTTAAATAATTAAACCCAAACACTCCTTGAAGCCAAAATTGATCTTTGTTGTGGATGTGAGAGTGGTAGTGAGAGAAACTCACGGTTGTTGTGGATGGGAGACAGTTGCCTGGTGGTGGTGGTTGTTGTTATTGTGGTTGTGGAAACTGCCAAAAGCGATGCCTACACTCCAGCGGTCTTAGTCAATGGAGTTCCGACGACAAGGAACTCCTTAGGTGTTATTCAAGACTAAAATCAAAATGAGTCATATTTGCATGAACCAAAATCATATTTAAGCCTAATTTTAACAAAATTGATAGAGCTGATTACTCATCGTCAAAACCAAAACCAACCTTCTTACAAGTGAGAAGCCATTAGAATGAACTCCACTAGATGGCAAACCAATAAGAATATCACCAGCAATAATGTTCTTTCCATCAATTACAGAATCTTTCTTCGCAATGCCAACAGCACAGCCACATAGATCAAAGTCACCTTCTCTGTAGAGACCAGGCATCTCTGCAGTCTGTAAGTGTAAAATCAACTAAGTCACCCATATTATCTCTTTATCAACAACCATATTTGCAGATGGTTGGGTATATGCGTAGGAGGGAGAACTATTTAAATAAATAAAAAACTAGAAAATATTTCAATACCTCTCCTCCTAAAAGAGCACAATCAGATTGCTTACAGCCATCAACAATGCCTTTGATAACCTGAATAATAAGAAGAAGAAATGAAACAAGGGGAGAAACACAATAAGCTCTATTTAACCAATACACCCAGAGCTCAAACCATAACATCAAATGCACATCCATTACCTTCTCAGCAACATCCACATCAAGGTGGCCAGTAGAATAGTAATCAAGGAAACCCAAAGGTTTTGTCCCCGAAGTAACAACATTGTTGACACTCATCGCAACCTAAACAGAAACAAGGATGCTCATAATACAAAAAATTCAAACATCATAACACATTTCCAAAAGTTTAAAAATTAAAATTCAGTTTCCACAAAGTTCACCAGATCAATCCCAATTGTGTTAAGAATGCCAGTTTCGAGGGCAAGCATCAGCTTCGTTCCAACACCATCCATACTGGCAACAAGGTACGAACCATCATTTGCTCAAAAGCAAAGGTGAGTCAAAATATAATAAAAGAAAGAACAAAACACGAGTGAAGATGAAAAAAAGAGTACCTGAAGGGAAAAAACCGCCAAAGCCTCCAATCCCAGGCGCCATCTTCGCTATTCTTCGAACGAGTTCATAACCTGCGTCGATATCAACGCCGGCGCCCCTGTACGTGAGACTTTCGCCCCCTGCTCCAGCAACCACCGTGTTCTTGCCCCTCTTCGACGTCGACATTGATAATACGCCGCTGTAACCGCCGATTGGACAGCATAAATCGTGTCTGATTGCAGAGGAGGCATTGGACTTGATAGGGTTAGGCTTAGCTGATGCTACTGCAAGGTAACATGATAGCCCTGTGCATGCTCCCAAGATCATTGTTGAGACCAATACAAGAACTGAATAAATCAAACCAATGACGATAAGTTTCGCTCACTCAGATAGAATACATCAAACCAAAAATTAGTACATAGTTCATTCTAAAAGGTTTGTTGTTTAAGGTTTTAGCACAAAAATGAAAATAGCAATTATCGATACTACAATTTAACTATCAAGTTTTATTTTTGGTCTCTATAAAAAAAGTAGCATGTTTTGGTCGTAAAAAATTACTATGCACGAAGTTTTTGTCCCTACTGTTAAACCACCTATTTCTAGTGGGCGCCTTCTAGGGTGGTCCCCACGGTGGGCGAGTGAGCTTATGCTAAACTTGCCAGTATAATATTTTTCTAAATGTTTGTTTTTACAAAACCTCTTCTCCGTAGGTTGGGTCACCCATGACCACTGCCTTCCACCGATTTTCTGTTGTCAATTAACCAATGCAGAGAAATCACCAATGTTTTAAAATAACATTTTAAGAAAAATTGTATTTAGCCAAGTTTGATTTCAACATCAACATAATGTATTTATTGTGTCATGTTTAAGAATGAGTTTATTTGGATATTAATTTAGAACCTCACAATCCCGCTATAGCGGAAAGCAGACCAGTATCATAGCGGGGAGGGGTCTGCCGCTACACTATCCCGCTGTAGTGCTGCTATTAACATCCTAGGCTGGTGATGCATCTATTTGCAACTAGATTTAAATTATAAAGCAGGTGAAGAAATTCGTGAACTAAATTAAATTAAACCTTCATATATAATATAATAAAGGGTCCTGTTAACATGTGCACCAATGACACATGTTAAGCTACCTAAAAGTAGAAATATAACATTTAATGATACAAAATATTTAATGTTTAAAGAGTTGAATTCACAACTTAACATTTAATGTTTACCACATTTATCTTCTTAACATGTGCATTTGGTGCACATGTTAACATTCTCCTTACTTTTATTATTTTATTAAAAAAATTAAATATTAATTAAACATGATTATTTATATTATGGGTCATGTTAACATGTGCACCAAGGACACATGTTAAGCTACCTAAAAGTAGAAATATAGCATTTAATGATACAAAATATTTAATGTTTAAAGAGTTGAATTCACAACTTAACATTTAATGTTTACCACATTTATCTTCTTAACACGTGCCTTTGGTGCACATGTTAACATTCTCCTATAATAAAAATGTAATCAAAACATAACAAAGAAAAACTGAGTCAATCCTCATGTATCTAAACTGAGGTTTGAGAAAGCAAAATACAGGAAGAAAATACGAAACCTGGGATAGGATCCTAAATCGCTAAAACTCTGCCTCCCTATGCCTCCAACAAATCCCAACAGCAAAAGATGCGAGAAAACTAGGTTAAAAACACAATTTATAGTCTGCACTGCAGCAGGCTGTCATCTAGAGCTATTACGCACACAGTAAAACTGTGCACCCTCGCAGAGCTGCTACGTGGCGCGATCTGACGTGATGGTACACTATAAGCTCGTGGACCCACGGCACACAGGATTCCAGCGACTGATCAGCATCATAACGATAAAAATAAAATCATTAGTATTTTGTCTTACGGCTATGAAGCATGGGTACTCCATTTGAAGGAGAGTACCGATACCGAGTACGTATCGGGTATTAATACGTATCTGGTACATCATGGTACGCACCGAAACCGTATCAATATTTTTAATTTTTTTCTCATAAAGGGTACACCATGGGGTACGCCAAACACAAAAAAAATGGGATTTTTTTTCGGTTTTTTATCAAAAAAGAGTATGACATATAATAAAGAAGCAACACAAAAAAGGGAGACAGTTGTCTGATGGTGGTGGTTGTTGTTATTGTGGTTGTGGAAACTGCCAAAAGTGATGCCCACACACCAGCGGTCTCAGTCAATGGAGTTCCGACGACAAGGAACTTCTTAGGTGTTATTCAAGACTAAAATCAAAATGAGTCATATTTGCAAGGACCAAAATCATATTTAAGCCGAACTTTAACAAAACTGATAGATTTGATTACTCATCGTCAAAACCAAAACCAACCTTCTTACAAGTGAGAAGTCATTAGAATGAACTCCACTAGATGGCAAACCAATAAGAATATCACCAGCAATAATGTTCTTTCCATCAATTATAGAATCTTTCTTCGCAATGCCAACAGCACAACCACATAGATCAAAGTCACCTTCTCTCTAGAGACCAGGCATCTTTGCAGTCTGTAAGTGTAAAATTAACTAAGTCACCCATATTATCTCTTTATCAACAACCATATTTGCAGATGGTTGGGTATATGCGTAGGAGGGAGAATTATTTAAATAAATAAATAAAAAACTAGAATATATTTCAATACCTCTCCTCCTAAAAGAGCACAATCAGATTGCTTACAGCCATCAACAATGCCTTTGATAACCTAAATAATAAGAAGAAGAAATGAAACACGGGGAGAAACACAATAAGCTCTATTTAACCAATACACCCAGAGCTCAAACCATAACATCAAATGCACATCCATTACCTTCTCAGCAACATCCACATCAAGGTGGCCAATAGAATTGTAATCAAGGAAACCCAAAGGCTTTGTCCCCGAAGTAACAACATCGTTGACACTCATCGCAACCTAAACAGAAACAAGGATGCTCATAATACAAAAAATTCAAACATCATAACACATTTCCAAAAGTTTAAAAATTAAAATTCAGTTTCCACAAAGTTCACCAGATCAATCCCAATTGTGTCAAGAATGCCAGTTTCGAGTGCAAGCATCAGCTTCGTTCCAACACCATCCATACTGGCAACAAGCAAAGGTGGGTCAAAATATAATAAAAGAAAGAACAAAACACGAGTGAAGATGAAAAAAGAGTACCGGAAGGGAAAAAACCGCCAAAGCCTCCAATCTCAGGCGCCATCTTCGCTATTCTTCGAACGAGTTTGCGAACCTGCGTTGATATCATTGCTGGCGCCACTGTACGTGAGACCTTCGTCCCCTTCTCCAGCAAACACTGTGTTCTTGCCCCTCTTCGACGTCGACATTGATAATATGCCGCTCTAACTGCCGGTTAGATAGCATAAACTGTGTCTGATTGCAGAGGAGCCATTGGACTTGCTAGAGTTAGGCTTAGCTGATGCTACTGCAATGTAACAAGATAGCCCTGTGCAAGCTCCCAGGATCATTGCTGAGACCAATACAAAGCGGTTAAGAGGAAGACTAGTGAGAGTGTGAGACTGTGAGAGAGAAAGGTATTTTGGTTTAGGTTTAAGGATTTAATTTATACCGTGTAAACAATTAAACATGCCTTTAATGAGATAACAACAAAAATAATCCATTTTTTTAAACGTACAAATAATCACAATTTAATCTAATATTATGATGAGTGACCTCTTAAGTCTTATGAATCAATTTTAGGATTTACGGAGGTGAAAGCCATGAAAGGTGCTTGTTGCGAGGAGAGTTAAATGTCAGGGCTCCTTCCTTTCCTGCCTGTGTCAAACCTTTGTCCAAACCAGAGCTCAAACCATAACATCAGATGCACATCCATTACCATCTCAGCAGCATCCACATCAAGGTGGCCAGTGGCATAGTAATCAAGGAAACCCAAAGGCTTTGTCTCCAAAGTAACAACATCATTGACACTCATCGCAACCTAAACAGAAACAATGCAAAAAATTCAAACATCATAACACATTTCCAAAAGTTTAAAAATTAAAATTCAGTTTCCACAAAGTTCACCAGATCAATCCCAATTGTGTCAAGAATGCCAGTTTCGAGTGCAAGCATCAGCTTCGTTCCAACACCATCCATACTGGCAACAAGCAAAGGTGGGTCAAAATATAATAAAAGAAAGAACAAAACACGAGTGAAGATGAAAAAAAGAGTACCTGAAGGGAAAAAACCGCCAAAGCCTCCAATCCCAGGCACCATCTGAAGGAAAATTGATACGATAAAAGCAGCGGAATTTTAAAATTTTCCTTTTGTGATCCTTACGAATGGTCGTGAATTGTGTTTAGAGTTTTACCGTTTGGTTCGAAAACTCCCTTTAAATCACGAACGGCTATCGAACACTTCGAATCACGAACAAGGTCACGAACAAGAACCTCGAACCGTCACGAACAAGGTCACCACCAAGTCACCAACGAATTTGATCACAAGCGTTAAAGGTATAACGCCTCTAGCCAGTCCACACGAACAACAACCTTCAATGGAGTGCTAGCTCCAATGGTTTGAAGGGTTAGGAGAAAGGAGGCACAAAATAAGGATTAGGGTTTTTCACAAAAACTCTAGAAAGGTGATTAGGGTTTCTCAAGAGAGGAGAGAACAAAGGCTCATGAGAATGAGTAACAAAAGTGTGTAACTGTTTCTCCTTACCACAAGGGTTCTATTTATAGAACCACTTGCCATGGCAAAATTACACTAAAGCCCTTTTAACTAAATGGGCTATAGTGGGCGCCATTCTCATGTAAATATGTCTAGTACATATTTGCACCCCCTTCTTGCTACATCATACCATATGATGTAATGCTCATTTTAATTACCATAATACCCTTATCATATTTCCTTATTTCTCCAAGGTGCACCGTACCTTACGGTGTTCCAATCTCACTAGATTGTTCTTATGTGTGTGACCCTGTAGGTTTCCGTAACATTGACAATTATAATAAATCACTATTTATTACAATAAACAGTGAGCGGTATCTAGCAACACATCACTGCTACTCAAGTTACGAGAAATTAACATGTGATCTAAACATAACCTCTTGTGATAATATCAGTGTGTATAATTACCCCTTTGCCCTTTATGTCTATATTGAACACAAAACATACTTGGTGTCATCTTTGTCCAGTTCAATATTGGGCCCATGACATTTATCCTGTTATGCAGGATTGGCAAATTCCATCTAGGTCACTACTGTCCCTCAGCATGCTTTGTGAAGTACCCATCAACTGCCTTTATGGTTATCCTGTTACGGATAACGTTAGATCAGCAACAAAGTACTTGACTCCACATCTAGGGTACAAAGTGGTTTCAGGTCTAAGGGCGGTTTACACCATTATCACCATGAGAGTAACTTATGACACTTTGCATAACTTTGCATGTAGTACTCTCATAGCGGGTCAATCCAGTATAAATATTACTCCTAATATTTATACCTACGTCAAGACTTGATAACTCCTTATCCCATGATCCATGAGATGTGATCATCAGTCTATCTTCATAATAGTCTTTATGCTTTAAGGTTATCCCCTTTACCTTAAAGCTCGACTACGGATACTTTAAGAATAGTGTCCTTATGTTTAATATTATCTCATGATTAAGTCACACTTAATTATTAAACGGACTTTCTATTCTAGGGACTTCATTATTTTGCAACCTTACAAATATAATAAAGAAATGCCATATTTAAATTCAAACTCCTAAAGCAAATACTATGAAAATAGATTGGCTCTTAGGGCTTACTCCAACAATCTCCCACTAGCACTAAAGCCAATCTAGGTTTCTCTTAATACCTATAGACTTAGTATGCCCATCACGCTTCAACTGCGCAAGAGGCTTTGTTAGTGGATAAGGAACTATTTCCTATGTTGGTATCTTACGTATCTTCCAACGTTCTATTTCGATCTCTATCGAAATATATAAGTGTCTAAGTATATTCATGAATCGTCGGTGAGATCTATTTTCAAGTGTTCTTGCAAGATTAAACTATTACCATCACTAATGTGATTAATGTGACTTGTAACACCGGAAACATATCTTTAGCTCAATCATGAGCCAAACGATCCAATCTTAAATACTCAACTTATTTAACTGAAACAAACATATTACGAAGCTTATCTTATAGCTTTCAATGCTTGTATTCAGCCATGATATACAATACATTGGTATGGAAACTTCCTTCATTATAACTTCCTTATAATGATCCTTCCCATACCTATCTATTTCAAGAAATAGGCCTTAGTTCCTTTAAGGTCCTTAGGGATATTCTTGAAGGTAAGTTAGTGTCAAACACTAATTTCAATTTTGGTACATAGGCTATTCCTAACTCTTTAGGAATTCTTGCCTAAGTGTTTCATCAAGAGTTATTTTCTTAGTCATGTCTCACATGTATAAGAAAAATGTCTTGATGATTAATATGATATCAGATATTATCACTCCCACTAAAACTTTGTATGCACAAGATTTATATTTGTCCTTCATTTGTTTTCCACAAAACTTTCAAAAGGAACAAATATTCAAATTTATTCGATCTAATCAAAGTTAGATAGGTTTGTCCTTGTTAATTTGTTTTCATAAAACTTCATAAAAGGAACAAACAATAATTTAATTTTCTGAGAACTCTATCTAATCAAAATTAGATAGCTACAAGTTATATACCTTTCTAGCATCATTTGGATCAACAAAACCCTTACGTATATGTCCAACGCATATATATGAGGTCATTCCAATTAAGGAATGCAACTTTGTTATCCATCTACCAAAACATGTAGTACAACATTTAGCAGAAGCAATCAAATATTATAAGGTATTCTTAATACCATCCATATCAGTGTTCAAAAGGAATACTCACTTTCATCGTATGAGTCTTACTCATCTTGAAGACATAACCATTATCTACATAAGGTTAGTGTATATGGATTCTGTATGAGATTTCATGGCATTTAGCTACTTCTCATAATCTAGATCGTCTTACGACCTTTTAGAAAGTCAAAGACTCATCTTCCATGAGAATCATATCACATTGCTGAGTCATGATAAAACCATACCTTGTAGCCATATGTGATATGTTAGACTTATCTTGGATTTGTGCAACTTTAAAACAATGGTTCTTCAACAACCTTGAGGAACCGGTTTGCATTCCCTTTTAAATAAATATGTTTTGTGGTACTTGAATTTATTCAAGTTCTATATCACTCCCACTGTCTCTTTTAGAGACACACTCCCACTAGAGGAATGTTTCAAACCTAGAAACAAAACAACCTTTTGTCCTTAAGAGTGATATAGGACCAATATCCCTTTCTTTAGGATATTTCCACTTATTCATTCATTCATTTGGAATTAGATTTATCTAATAAATTTTAATCCAAAATTCTCATAAAGACAAACTTGGTACTCTTACCTCCATATCGCATATGGTGTCTTTATGATCATTTTAAAAGGGAACTAATTGTGGGTGAAGATTAATTATAAGTAAAGAGATTTATAGAAAGAGTCAATATATAATTAAACTATCCTTAAATCATGTCAAACATGATGTGATAAAATAGTTATTATAGTCTTTTAATTAAGTATTTACTGATATGACTCATTCATATAACTTAAATACTTTTGTCGAGTTCTATTTTCTTCATTGTTGAATTTCTTTGACAAATTCAAAGATTTCTAATTGGTGTCATACACCTACCAACATCTAATGATTTTAATCATCAATGTTAATGAAGTAAAATAAACTCAATATACAAAATATGTTTAGTGGTCGACATACATCTCATGTATATTGTTCAAATAGGTCATGCGTTATTTTATTGACACATCGAATATTTGTACTAAACAACAATGCTCTTGATATATTTAAGGTCCAAATCATATTTGGCTCTTATCACGATTGTTATAGATAACCCTATCAAGACCATGGAACCCTAGTCCATTACTTGACTTGGAGTAATAGTATAGAAAACTTTGCTTAAATGATAGGACCATTTCTTGTCTTATTATTTAAGGCTACAATTCATATATTGTCAATACAAGATATACAATTGCTACTTCTATTACTAGATGGAATTCAATAACAATTATTGTGTTCCATTTCAAACTCGATTTTAAGTCATTGCATAAGCTCTCATTATCAATGAAACAATTTTCATTCTAGATATGGGTTGACTTAAAATTATAGCCAATGTTCTAATTCTTTAAGCATCTCTATTTTCGAAAAATTGAGATTCAACATCTTGTATCATATACTTTTGATGTAGAAATAGAAATTTTGACTTTCTATAACAATATGTGCATTATTGAAGTCTCACTTCATACTTTTGGTTTGACTCTTCCAAGAACTATTTACGTCATTTTTATTTAATGGTCTAACCATAGCCGTTCTACTTTGACAACCATTTTGTACTATTCAAATAAGAGGAATATAAATCTTATTTATATTATATCTCAAATCTTTGATAGTGCAAATTAATTCTCATTCAACTCAACAAATTCCGGTAGATATTCAAAACAATTTTGTCTATATCTATTCCATTATAATTTGTTAGATTGATCCTATGACCAACCTTTTGATCCATTGAGAAATTTATCATACTCTAAAGTTCTTTCAAAAGGATCTTACTTGAGATTAAATGATCACATCATTTATTATATATTCTATATCTAGACGTCAACTTGATGCTTCTAACAAGTATCCCTTTTCCAATCTAGTTATGGTAGGTTGTTCACAGTTTATAGTTCAAGACTTATAGTTTTCTCGCATTTGAGAACAATTCTCAATTTGTACCAATACAGAAACTCCTTTCTGAAAATCTTGTCCTTCATAAGGACAACTTAATATGTATTGTATTTCGAAATTCTAATTACAAAGATATGTAAGATATTATGACTAAATCATATTTAATTTGGTCTTTAATTAAATACGCTCTCTCACTATTTTACTCAAAACAAATGACCCTCGACATTTGATTCGGAAAATCCCGTTGGAAGATTTTCTAGTGAGAATGAGATCCATATTTCACTTCGTTTTAAGTCAGCGTTGGGCTGATTACACAAAACTTAGTTATTTAGGTAGGAAACTCCTTTCAAATTGTATCTCATACAACTCTCATATCCTTTCTATTGGGTGAATAACACTTATTCTAATCCATCACATGGAATGACCCAATACTTGCTTCTAAAGTCATATAATCTTATTATATTTTCTTTAGTTAAGTTAGACCCATTAAATAGCGATCGGATAAATAAATTACCTCACCGCAACTTATCAATATTGACAATGCACTTCGCGTTGGCAAAACCTACATTGATCGATATTGATCTTGAAGGGCGCTATTCGTTGGAAAGCAATAAAACTTAATATTAATTCCTTTGAGGGCTTTTATAATTAATTTGATCTCACTTACCACGGCTTACATACAATGACGTCACTCCATACATAACATGCATCAACATACATAATATAATAAAATGAAACAGTTATGGCCCATAGCGCATTTGTTCTCCCAAGCCAATGAGAGAACCTAATCTAACCTAAAACGATCTATACTTCTCCAAGCATGATCTCCAAGGTTGACCTCCATTGTTCTTCTTCTTCATAATATTACATAATAATATAAAAGAATACTCGTTTTACATACGAGGGAGTGGATGAGAAGAGAATATAGAGAATAGAGATAAGGCACGACACGCAGGCCGTATTTAAAAACCAAATGCAATAAAATAAATAAACTAAGGCCATAACCGATCATCAAATATAATAATAACAAACAAACTTTATTATTATTAAAGTCTCATAATTAATTAAATCCGGCGATTGATCAAATCAGGTAAGTTTGATTCAAATATTTAATTCACAATTAAATATTTCGAATCAAAATTTGCTAAAATAAATAACATTATTTTAAAGTAGAATTAAATCTTTTGACAATTCTCCAAATATGGAAAATTATTTAATCAAAACCTTTTTGAATAAAATATTTCCAAAATTGGTAATATTATCTTTTAAAACAATTTTAAAAGATATTTCTAGAGATTTGAAACGATTTCATAATTAAATATATTTGTCAAATATGGAAAATTATTTAATCAAAACCCTTTTGAATAAAATATTTCCAAAATTGATGATATTATCTTTTAAAACAATTTTAAAAGATATTTCTAGAATTTTGAAACGATTTCAAAATTAAATATATTTATCATCTACTTTTCGCATCAACACTTGATACGTTTTGCAAATCCTAATTTTAATGACACAACATTTGTGCAACCCTTTCATGCCGTCAAAATTCCTTATGACCAAATTCAATCCAATTGATCAACATGTCATTGTTTCACCATACAAATGTCGGATTCCGAAACAAATGAACACGGCTCGCTTTAATTGAATAACTTTCATAATAATTTTAACGAAATTACTAACGGTATATCACATACACCATTTTGCATTACGGTTACTTATATCATATATAAGTTTATGGCCGTTCTTGATTGTGTAACCTTAGGACAATTAACATATCGCATGCTTCACCATACAAGTGTCGGATTCCGAAGCCGTTTCAATGTTAATTACCCAATTCATACACAAAACTTACATCACATGTAAGTATTGACCGTTCTTGTTCGTGTAACCTTAGGACAATCAACATATCGCATGCTCCACCATACAAGTGTCGGATTCCGGAGCCTTTTCAATGTTAATCATCCAATTTATACACAAACAACCGTCAAATTTTAATTACTCGATTTTAATCTTTTATTAACTGTTTTAATCATATTAAAACTGAATTCATGAATTTAAACAAACATCAATTCATGGTTTCGTAAGTGGCTCTGATACCACTGAAGGAAAATTGATACGATAAAAGCAGCGGAATTTTAAAATTTTCCTTTTGTGATCCTTACGAATGGTCGTGAATTGTGTTTAGAGTTTTACCTTTTGGTTCGAAAACTCCCTTTAAATCACGAACGGCTATCGAACACTTCGAATCACGAACAAGGTCACGAACAAGAACCTCGAACCGTCACGAACAAGGTCACCACCAAGTCACCAACGAATTTGATCACAAGCGTTAAAGGTATAACGCCTCTAGCCAGTCCACACGAACAACAACCTTCAATGGAGTGCTAGCTCCAATGGTTTGAAGGGTTAGGAGAAAGGAGGCACAAAATAAGGATTAGGGTTTTTCACAAAAACTCTAGAAAGGTGATTAGGGTTTCTCAAGAGAGGAGAGAACAAAGGCTCATGAGAATGAGTAACAAAAGTGTGTAACTATTTCTCCTTACCACAAGGGTTCTATTTATAGAACCACTTGCCATGGCAAAATTACACTAAATCCCTTTTAACTAAATGGGCTATAGTGGGCGCCATTCTCATGTAAATATGTCTAGTACATATTTGCACCCCCTTCTTGCTACATCATACCATATGATGTAATGCTCATTTTAATTACCATAATACCCTTATCATATTTCCTTATTTCTCCAAGGTGCACCGTACCTTACGGTGTTCCAATCTCACTAGATTGTTCTTATGTGTGTGACCCTGTAGGTTTCCGTAACATTGACAATTATAATAAATCACTATTTATTACAATAAACAGTGAGCGGTATCTAGCAACACATCACTGCTACTCAAGTTACGAGAAATTAACATGTGATCTAAACATAACCTCTTGTGATAATATCAGTGTGTATAATTACCCCTTTGCCCTTTATGTCTATATTGAACACAAAACATACTTGGTGTCATCTTTGTCCAGTTCAATATTGGGCCCATGACATTTATCCTGTTATGCAGGATTGGCAAATTCCATCTAGGTCACTACTGTCCCTCAGCATGCTTTGTGAAGTACCCATCAACTGCCTTTATGGTTATCCTGTTACGGATAACGTTAGATCAGCAACAAAGTACTTGACTCCACATCTAGGGTACAAAGTGGTTTCAGGTCTAAGGGCGGTTTACACCATTATCACCATGAGAGTAACTTATGACACTTTGCATAACTTTGCATGTAGTACTCTCATAGCGGGTCAATCCAGTATAAATATTACTCCTAATATTTATACCTACGTCAAGACTTGATAACTCCTTATCCCATGATCCATGAGATGTGATCATCAGTCTATCTTCATAATAGTCTTTATGCTTTAAGGTTATCCCCTTTACCTTAAAGCTCGACTACGGATACTTTAAGAATAGTGTCCTTATGTTTAATATTATCTCATGATTAAGTCACACTTAATTATTAAACGGACTTTCTATTCTAGGGACTTCATTATTTTGCAACCTTACAAATATAATAAAGAAATGCCATATTTATATTCAAACTCCTAAAGCAAATACTATGAAAATAGATTGGCTCTTAGGGCTTACTCCAACACCATCTTCGCTATTCTTCGAACGAGTTCAGAACCTGCGTCGATATCAACGCCGGCACCCCTGTACGTGAGACTTTCGCCCCCTGCTCCAGCAACCACCGTGTTCTTGCCCCTCTTCGATGTCGACATTGATAATACGCCGCTGTAACCGCCGATTGGACAACATAAATCGTGTCTGATTGCATAGGAGCCATTGGACTTGATAGGGTTAGGCTTAGCTGATGCTACTGCAAGGTAACATGATAGCCCTGTGCATGCTCCCAAGATCATTGTTGAGACCAATACAAGAACTGAATAAATCAAACCAATGACGATAAGTTTCGCTCACTCAGATAGAATAAATCAAACCAAAATTAGTACATAGTTCATTCTAAAAGGTTTGTTGTTTAAGGTTTTAGCACAAAAATGAAAATAGCAATTATTGATACTACAATTTAACTATCAAGTTTTATTTTTGGTCTCTATAAAAAAAGTAGCATGTTTTGGTCGTAAAAAATTACTATGCACGAAGTTTTTGTCCCTACTGTTAAACCACCTATTTCTAGTGGGCGCCTTCTAGGGTGGTCCCCACGGTGGGCGAGTGAGCTTATGCTAAACTTGCCTGTATAATATTTTTCTAAATGTTTTTTTTTTTTTTTTACAAAACCTCTTCTCCGCAGGTTGGGTCACCCATGACCACTGCCTTCCACCGATTTTCTGCTGTCAATTAACCAATGCAGAGAAATCACCAATGTTTTAAAATAACATTTTAAGAAAAATTGTATTTAGCCAAGTTTGATTTCAACATCAACATAATGTATTTATTATGTCATGTTTAAGAATGAGTTTATTTGGATATTAATTTATAACCTCACAATCCCGCTATAGCAGAAAGCAGACATGTATTATAGCGGGGAGGGGTCTGCCGCTACACTATCCCGCTGTAGCGCCGCTATTAACATCCTAGGCTGGTGATGCATCTATTTGCAACTAGATTTAAATTATAAAGCAGGTGAAGAAATTCGTGAACTAAATTAAATTAAACCTTCATATATAATATAATAAAGGGTCCTGTTAACATGTGCACCAAGGGCACATGTTAAGCTACCTAAAAGTAGAAATATAACATTTAATGATACAAAATATTTAATGTTTAAAGAGTTGAATTCACAACTTAACATTTAATGTTTATCACATTTATCTTCTTAACATGTGTCTTTGGTGCACATGTTAACATTCTCCGGGTCCTGTTAACATGTGCACTAAGGGCACATGTTAAGCTACCTAAAAGTAGAAATATAGCATTTAATGATACAAAATATTTAATGTTTAAAGAGTTGAATTCACAACTTAACATTTAATGTTTACCACATTAATTTATCTTCTTAACATGTGCCTTTGGTCACATACTTTAACATTTCTAATGACAATCTTTTAAAATGGTTTTCACTTACTCATCATGTGAAATGCTCCATGCATATGTTGATATATCCTTGTGCAGCTTCGATGCATTCGACTCGTAGACAGCTTCATCATAGGGGCTTGTAAGGTACCTTGATTTCTTCACAGCTCTTCTACGTTCAGGGTATGTGCTATCAGAATAAAGCATGTCATGCTTATTTCTTTTCTTTGTCTTCACAGTTTCCACATTACCCAAGTCGATTATTTCATCTGGTAAGACCGACCTTAACAGAGTTGTCCTGTCAAATAAATTACATAATTGTTATTTTGCAGAATTTAATTAATATTGTTATTGTTCAGAATTTAATTAATCAATTCTAAAGTAGAATTGTCACATTGGTTGCTTCTTACTCTATAACAAATTCTGTGTCAGGTTCCAAATGCTTCTCCTCCTGCATTACTGAATCAGCAGCTTGTGTCTTCACTGAATCTGTCTTCACCGAATCATTATTATTCAACCTGAAACCATTAAAAATCATTTTGGTTTTCAGACATCACATACCAAAACCATTCTAGATCCTACAATTTATGTACTCTTTTTATAAATTGTCGATTTCAGCAAAGAGAGTGGGATAGTATTCTTTCCAGGAAGAGGTATGTATATTTTTAGTTTCTTTCGATGTTTTGTTCGAAAGTATTTAGTATAAATATAGTCAAAGGCTAAGTTATTGTGTTAACTGCGGTTGGCTCAAATAGTTGGATCTTTCGCTCACACCTGGTGTAACTTGGATAGGTCTAAAATAAAAAAGTTGGTAGGTTATACATAAATTTTATCGTAAACTTTCGATGAAGTTGGTGGTTCAGATGAAAAATATGTGGATGAGTGAGATATATGAATTTTTATGGTCTTGACCATCTAGTTTCTTAGGAAAAGGGGTACTTATAATCTGAACGAGAGGTAAGTAAAGTTTGGTCAATGATTATTTCAATCATGATTTGAACTCAGGTACTCTCAATTGATTCGAACTTTACTAAAATTCATTAATCACCTGCGTCCAACCATTTGGTTTCAACTATAGGGTATATTCAATGGTAAAATTACTCTTATTCTTCTTCAATGATTTGCTCAAAGTTTTTTTTTTTTTTTTTTCTATTTTAATTTTGCAGATCATAATGGAGATTATGTTCCCTTATATCCTAGGTAGGTAACTTTAATTATCTTACTTTTCATGTTGAATTTTTTATAGAATTAAATATTACTCCATGTTTGGTTCAATCTTGCTAACTTTCATTTTCTTTTTCCTTCTTGCAGAACAGGTTTGGCCTTCTAAATTCATATTATGATGATTATTTTTAGCACAAAAAATATGAGAAAGTAAAAAAGGTTAATGCCTCGTGTGAGGTGTGAGATTAAAATTGGTTCTATATTACGTAGGTCTTGCTAAGGGCGCAGCGGTTGGTATATCTATAGCAGGAATGTTCGGGTTTGTATTATTTGTTATCTGTATATATGTTAGATACACTAAGAAGAAGGAAGAAGAGAAAGATAAACTTCCTCAAACTTCTATGAAGCTTTCAACTCAAGATGGTAATGGTATATTTTTTCGTATTCAGATTCTTTCCAAGTTCTTATCAACTACTTATGTGAACTTCTATGAAACTTCTATGTCTGTTTATTTTTCTCAATATTGATTATATAAACAATATTAAAAAAATAAATTTAGAAAAACAAAATTGCAAAAAGGGTGATTTCAAACAGTTTTGTTCAATGTAATGATAATTATTTTGAAACTATATGCAGCATTTGCAATTTGCAATGATAACATGATTCAATAAGAGTTAAATGTCAAGAACGAAAAATCAAAACATGAATCATAAAACATACAACCAGCAACCCTAAAACAATAAATTGTGGATGAAATGAACGAACTAACCTTGTATGGAATAAAATTGACAGAGAAGCGCAAAATAATTCTTCAGTGTCAGAAAAAAAGGCGCAAGAGAAGAGAGAGGAGCGGGAATTCTGAAATTTTCTTTTATAGGGTTTGGTTCGCGGGCAGCCGGGCATAGCAAGCCAGCCTATAACTAAAATCCGTTTGTCTAATTTGGAGTGTAATGTAGAAATTTAGAATGTGACGTCGAAATTTTCGATCAAATTAATTGAATTTTTTTTTTGATAGGAAAATTAATTAATTGAAAATTTGATGGAAAGAATGAAATTACAGTATATATTAGTAATACCAACTTAAAATTTAAAATAAAAATATGAAACACAACATACAATTAAGTCTTTAATTTTACTTAGCTCATAGCTCTTTTTTATAGCTCAAAGCTTCAAACTTATCAATTTTACTTTTATTAAAAAAATTAAATATTAATTAAACATGATTATTTATATTATTTCATCACAATCACCTCTCTTCAACCCGTTAGAATATCTTCCGTCTTCTTAAATATCTTATATCCAACTACCATAGAATTTTCAGGTAGCTTCGCAAGTTTCACCATAACATATTTATTTCAGTCCTCCAGAATGGTCATATTCATCCTCGTGAAGATCACTTGCCTCCAACTATCTTTAGAGTAAAAAAATGAAAATGAAAGCCAAAACAAGAAAAAGAAAAAGAACAAGAATAAAAGCACCATCACCACGTGATCATACAGAAGCATTTTCTTGTAGTCGTTAATCCAAAACTTCACTTCAGTTATCACTTAATTAAAATAAAGCTGGTGTTCAATATATACAAAACAAAATAAAATAAAGCTTTTTTATTTACTAACAAAAAGATAAAGCTATGCTTTGCTTTCCGCATTTTAATTTAAAATCATCTTAGCCACGTTTGATTCTTCACATTAATAATAAATATTTTTTGGCATAATCAATCAATAATGAATGTATATACTTTGTTCAATCTTCTTATATAAGATTAATTAAATGGCACTTATAGAAGGAATTGAAAGGATATATAAAATCTAAGTGTTGGATATGGCTTATTTGTAACAATGAAATCATAATTCTTTCATCCATCTAACAAAAATGTGCTATACTGAATTCTACTGTCAGAAAGACATCCCACCATTTGGAAAACTTCGTTATAAACTTTTGATGTTTTCATTATTGTTTGCGTTTATTCGTTCTTATTTTCTTTTGTTACTAGTTGTTCCAACACTAAGATATATTTCTTTGCATTAAATTATTTAACTTCTCTCTTTTTGAAAGTAATTATTTAATTTTCTATAAAAAGAAGATTATTCGAATTTTAATTATTTATTTTGCAAAGTAATATAAAAAAGAAGATTCCAATTAGATGTTGATAATTTTACAACTTATGAGGTGAATATTTTATTTTAGCTTTATTTTCAGATAAGATTCTGAATATTATATGTTACTATCTACTTAATTAGCATATAGCTAGCTAATTAAGTAATATATATATATGTTAACTCATGCAGAGAGACCCAACATATTAGGTATGAGAAAAAAATTAAAAATATTGATACGGTTTCGGTGCGTACCATGATATACCAGATACGTATTAATACCTGATACGTACTCGGTATCGGTACTCTCCTTCAAATGGAGTATCCATGCTTCATAGCAGAAAGACAAAATACTAATGATTTTATTTTTATCTTTAGGATGCTGATCAGTCGCTGGAATCCTGTGTGCCGAGGGTCCACGAGCTTATAGTGTACCATTGCGTCAGATCGCGCCACGTATCAGCTCTGCGAGGGTGCACAGTTTTACTGTGTGCGTAACAGCTCTAGACCACAGCCTGCTGCAGTGCAGACTATAAATTGTGTTTTTAACCTAGTTTTCTCGCATCTTTTGCTGTTGGGATTTGTTGGAGGCATAGGGAGGTAGAGTTTTAGCGATTTAGGATCCTATCCCAGGTTTCGTATTTTCTTTCTGTATTTTGCTTTCTCAAACCTCAGTTTAGATACATGAGGATTGACTCAGTTTTTCTTTGTTATGTTTTGATTACATTTTTATTATAGGAGAATGTTAACATGTGCACCAAAGGCACATGTTAAGAAGATAAATTAATGTGGTAAACATTAAATGTTAAGTTGTGAATTCAACTCTTTAAACATTAAATATTAAATATTTTGTATCATTAAATGCTATATTTCTATTTTTAAGTAGCTTAACATGTGCTCTTGGTGCACATGTTAACATGACCCTTATTTAATGTTTAAAGAGTTGAATTCACAACTTAACATTTAATGTTTACCACATTTGTCTTCTTAACATGTGTCTTTGGTGCACATGTTAACATTCTCCTTAATTTAAAATCATCTTAGCCACGTTTGATTCTTCACATTAATAATAAATATTTTTTGGCATAATCAATCAATAATGAATATGTATACTTTGTTCAATCTTCTTATATAAGATTAATTAAATGGCACTTATAGAAGGAATTGAAAGGATATATAAAATCTAAGTGTTGGATATGGCTCATTTGTAACAATGAAATCATAATTCTTTCATCCATCTAACAAAAATGTGCTATACTGAATTCTACTGTCAGAGAGACATCCCACCACTTGAAAAACTTCGTTATAAACTTCTGATGTTTTCATTATTGTTTGCGTTTATTCGTTCTTATTTTCTTTTGTTACTAGTTGTTCCAACACTAAGATATATTTCTTTGCATTAAATTATTTAACTTCTCTTTTTGAAAGTAATTATTTAATTTTCTATAAAAAGAAGATTATTCCAAAATACCCTCACAAGTCACAAGTCACAGATTTGAACAAAAAAGCCTACAAACCACGGGCAATTTCCTTTGGTCCTTACCATTATGGAGAGGAGAGTTTAAAGGCTATGGAAGTACAAAAGCATAGAGCCCTTGTTCATTTCTTAAAGAGGTGTAACAAACGTATTGAATTTCTCTTCCAATGTATGGATCAAGTGGCTGATGAGTTGAAAGACTCGTACATGCCACTTGATACCGATTGGAAAAATGACATATCAAAATTCCTTCAAATGATGATTCTTGATGGTTGTTTTATTTTGTAGATTTTGAGAGTCAATGATCCTGAAATTTCGGTTGTCGACTATGATGAGAATGATATTGTGTTGCCATATGTCAAGCGTGATATGCTCATGCTTGTGAATCAAATACCTATGAAGGTTCTTCATATATTGACTAAGGTTGAAACCGAGGTTGACGAGGTAATATTAATGGTCCATTTTTTGTTCGTCATTTAAGTTTTTTTTTTGTATTTTTTTATGGGTCATGTTAACCGGTGCCCCCGGGGCATTGGTTAAGGAAACCAAAAAAGGAAAATTTTAAATTGAAAATAATACTTTTTACACTTTCGAGGAGTTGACTGCACAAACTCCAATGCCATATTACTATATTTGCTTCCTTAAACAGTGCCCCCGGGGCACTGTTTAACATTTTCCTTTTTTTATATTTGTTTAGTTATAAGATTATTGACCAATGATCTATACTTAAATATAAATGTAGCTAACATTTTACAATTATTTAAATAATATATTTTTACGGAAAATGTTACTCCTCCATTCTAAAATAAATGTCACAGTTTGACTACATGAACTATTCACAAAATCTACTTTGACATAACATTTTACTAATATGTAAAGACTAAATGTTAGTGTAGAAGATATTGATAAATAATTTTTTACTAATATGTATAAAGACCAAATGTTAGTGTAAAGATAGTAATAATGTTAAGGAGAATGCTGAACATAGCGAAAGTATGTTTCGTGAATGGTTAGCGAATGAGTTGGCAATTTGATGTCCGTCAGATGCTTCATCAAAAAATTTAATAATGACACCAATCCCATGTTTTCCGCCCAGCAACGTTTTTAATTGGCTAGATAGTAATTCGTGACCGTTTCGTGAACATTAATTTCTCTCGTCATATATAGCAATTCTCTAATGTTAATCAATAAAAAGTTATCACTTTTGGTTGTTTTAACATGTGATATATTGTACATGTTAGACAAACAGGGACGGACCCAAGGGAGGGCAAGCAGGGGCTCCAACCCCCCCTCCCCCATGCAAATATGTTTAATATGTATAATTTTTAATATATATGAGTTGCTAATGACACATCTTAATTTACCCACTCTTATTTTAGGTGTTTCTAAATAAATTATTGTGATTTTATCTTATATTTTTGAGTTAAATATATTTTTTATCTTTATAAAATTAAGAGTTTTTAAGTTTTGTCCTTCAAAAAATTTACTTTTAGTCCATATTTGTATTTTATAGCAATTATTTTGAGGACTAAAAGTATCAATTTTTTGTAAAAATATTTGAAAATAGGGACTATTCTTACCAAACTACAAGATTTTAGAGCATATTTTCGGTTAAAATTTAATAGGACTAAACATAAAAACTTTTATAAGGAAAAAAAATATATTTAACTCTATTATTTATTATTAAAAAAAGAAATTCGGCCCCCCGTGTGATTGATTTCTGGATCCGTCCCTGTAGACAAACCCTATTTTTCCATTTATAGCTATATATAAATGTTGGTTGATAAGTTGATTGATTATTCTAAAGCTAGAATTTATATGAAACATTGCAGGAAGATGATTATGAGTTAAACAAGAAAATCATAAAGTTGTTAAACCCAATATTCATGGAAGATACCTCCTCGAACGAGAAAATCAAAGAGTTGGGGAAATGCATGCGTGTATTGGACTTGTATAGAAAAAGTCTAATACTAGAAGAACCAAGCTACGCACCACCACCACCCAAGCCCCAAAAAACCAAAGAAAATTGTTTATGTTTAGAGGCAGGTGAAATAGATCATATCATTCGATCCGCAATCGAGCTCCAAGAGGCTGGAATACGTTTCAAAAAAAGCAAACAAGGAGTCTAAAAGATTTTCCCTTCAATCGGGGTGTTCTTTGGCTCCCGGCTTTGAAATTAGACGATGGCACGGAATACATGTTCCTTAACCTCATTGCCTTTGAGCGTATCCACGTTGGTGCAGGTAACGAGATAACATCGTTTATATTCTTAATGGACACTATTGTCGACAGTGCTATGGACGTTCCAATTCTTAGCCGGAGTGGGATCCTGATCAATGCTCTTGGGAATGACAAAGTTGTTGCCAAATTATTCAACTCAATGTCCAAAGAAATCCCCGTAGAACGCGGTGGACATCTTGTTATTGTGCGGAATAGTATGAATCTGTATTGTAAGAAACCATGGAAAAATTGGCGTGCTTGTCTCATTCATGCTTATTTTAGGAACCCTTGGGCTATAGTGTCGCTTGTTGCTGCTATCTTTCTTTTTGCTCTTACTATAATTCAAACTATATACACGGTTCGCCAATTTGATCAAAACCCAAGTCCAAGTCCAAGCCCGACCAAGTCACCTAGTTTTCCGGTTACTCCGAGGCCTCACCGTCGTCCATAATTAATCACACCATGCCCGGCAATTTATCCAACTACCTAGCCCGCTTCTTGTAACTTCTCTTCTCTACTTATAATTTGATCTATACTTCTAATTTGCTTTCATTTTGAATACTAATATAATGTATTTGACACTTGATTTGTCATTGTAACTTTATATCAAATTGTTGTTCTCACTAAACATTGGATTGACAAACAAGTGACCCCATTCCCATGCATGAAATTATTTTCAATTTTCTTTTTATTTATAGAACTTGTTTCTCTGCAAATTAAAGGGAGAAAACGCCCAATGATAGATGTTGAACATTTCAAAAAATTGAAGTTGTATGTAACACGTGTAAAAATGGAGGGAATGTATGAGGTTCTCGACAAACATAGAGCCCTTGTTCATTTTCTAAAGAGATGTGTGGAAAGCCCATTGAATTGTTATTTTAACGCTTGATTAGGTGGCTCACGATTCGAAAGACTCGTATATAAGCCATTAGATTTAATTTGAACAAATGACAACACACCAAAATTCCTTCAAATGATGATTCTTGATGGTTGTTTTATTTTAGAGATTTTGAGTGTCAATTATCATTCTAAAAATTTGACGGACTATGATGAAAATGATCCCGTGTTTGATCAACACGGAAGACTTCATGTGATACAATATGTCAAGCGTGACATGCTTATGCTTGAGAATCAGATACCAATGATGGTTCTTTATATATTGGCTGAGGTTGAAATTAGCACGACGAGGCAATATAATTGAAGGACTTTTTATTTATATATCTCATTTAAAATTATTTTCTGTTTTATTTTTTCTAATTTGTTCAGTTATAGAATTAATGACCAATAACTTATACTTAAATAATTTTAGCTGACATTTTACAATTATTTAGATAATATATTTCAACAAAATATATATTAGTATTGTAAATATTATATTATTGTCAAGTAAGCAAAAAGTATCCTAAAAAAAAAGTAAGCAAAAAGTTAGGATGGGAAAACGGGTAAGTTTGTAAATATTATATTATATTATTGTAAACAATAGGAGTTTACTCGACCAAAAAAGGAAAAATTCGGTAGACATCCGACCCCAAATGCGGAACGCGAAATCCCAGTCTCAATTACGTTCAAAGTATTCGTCTTTCGATTAAATTTGCGATGACCTTGTTCTCGTTCTTGAAGGGGTTTATTGACGTTTCCCTTTTTAAAAATAAAACTTCGATCGTGACTTTACTGTTTGGCGAGCGCTTTTCACGTGTGCATTTTTTCCACCCGCTTTACCCAAGATCTCTAACATACTACCAAAACCCCTCACCACTAGACCTTTAGCATACTACCAAATGAATTCTCTTCTAACATTGTTTTGACAATAAACCCTCATAACCAAATTATTAAAGAATTAATAAAATAATACTGCAAGGTTTCACCAATACAAGATTTGACTAAAAGTTGAAATGGTCTATTCGCCTAATAAATGCAGGTTAAGGATGAATAAAACCAGGTTAAGGTCCGTACGCTATATAAATGCTTAAAAAAGTCAAAATTTTCAAGAATTAGTAAAAACATTTGACCATGTTGTTGGGTTTTTGTATGTTGGCTACATTTTGCAAAAACATCTGTCAGCCAAGTGTTGAGACATATGTGCATACATCAGGTGCTGAGACAGATGTAGGTACACATTGGAACAACACCTGTGTAGTCTGACTGCGCGCCAACTTGCATTATTATTTTATATCCAATCTTTTGAAGATTTGCTTGGAGAATTATTTCGTGGTTACTTATACAACAAGGCGCACGTGGTCTATTTGTTTCTGAAGGCAGCCGAACCCTAGTTCTATTTTTAAAAGGAATATAATTTTAGAAAATATATTATTTGATTCAAAAATATGTCTGCTGCTGCCACAAGGTTTTGAAGACCTAATTCTGACTTGGAGCCCAAGATGTTTCACACCTATAAATACGAAGACAAGTGTGTGGTTTTGCGCATCAAAAACTGTGTTATTATAAAGTGTGTGTTCTTAGGGTTTTAGAGTTTTTATTGTGAGCCTTTCTTGTGTCTCATTGATGCAAGCTTAGGACCTGAGTTTATTGAGTTGTAGTTGTGAACTTCTCCTAAGCTTTGAAGTACGGAGTTAGTTCTTAAGTTGTGTTCGATTTGCTCGTAAGCTTTTAAGCAAGAGTAAATCCTAGTTTCATAGGAGGGTGTCTCCACCATTGGTTTGTTAGAGTTGTTATTAAAATCCTTACTAGTTGTAAGGTTGAGGGAATTAAGACGGGGTCTCATATCTAGGAGTTCCTATGTAGAATTAGCACAGGTAGTGATTAGGCGAGAAGTCGTAAACGGGGCGTTTGCTGAGGGCTTTGAACTAATACTATTATAGTGGATTCATTCCTGGATTGGTATCCCTCAGAGTAGGTGACGTTGCACCGAACTGGGTTAACAACTCTCTTGTGTTATTTATTTTACTGTCTTTGTTATTTGTGTTCTGTGTGCAGACAAGTGTAGACACACTTTGCTCAACACCTGTCTATTGCGTGACAGACGAGTGTTGATACACTTTGCTCAACACCTGTTTACTGTGTGCCAGGAATTTCAATTGGCATCAGAGCAGGCACCCTGTTCTGGTTTTTACGGTGAGCTCCAGGGAGATTTTTCTGGCGAATATGGACAAAGGAGGACTTGTTAACAGACCACCACTTCTGGTTGGTGACTCTAACTATGACTACTGGAAATCGCGCATGGCAGCCTTCCTAAAATCTATTGATAGCAAGACTTGGAAAGCAGTTCTGAAAGGTTGGGATCATCCTGTGATTGTTGACAAAGATGGTAAACCAACAACTGAATTGAAGCCTGAGGAGGACTGGTCCAAAGAAGAAGATGAACTAGCTCTTGGAAACTCTAAAGCACTGAATGCCTTGTACAATGGAGTTGACAAAAATATGTTCAAACTCATAAAAAAATGCACCTCTGCAAAGGAAGCTTGGGATATTCTCAAAACAGTACATGAAGGTACTTCTAAGGTGAAAATATCAAGGCTACATCTTCCAACCACTAAGTTTGAGAATCTAAGGATGAAGGATGATGAAAGTATTGTTGGAATAAAATTGATTTAAAAATGTTTGCCCCTAAATCTATTAAGGTTTTGATGATAACAAAGTATTAATAAACAATTGGAAGGACTAAAAATTTATTTTAAGTGCGCAGATATAAGCATCAGATAAGCTCTGAGTGAAGCTCAGAGGATGTGAATTCAGAAGTTCACAAGCGCTCAGAAGATGTTGGACTTCAGAAGTTACAACCTTCAGATGATGAAGTCTTCAGAACTTCTTGAGTGACTAAAGCCTCATCAACCTCTGAAGATCTCTTTGATATCTGTGAAGATTCCCTTTGCAAGTCAACTCTTCTACCAATGAAGAAAAGGACCTTTCAAGCCTGATCAGTTCAGCTACTCTCGTTTTTGTCTATCCTCACTTGAGAACGTGGGTCTTCAGACTTGTTAGCTGAATAAGGAAAGTCCACTCTGCAGTAGTCAAAGTATCTGAAACTCTTACTCAGTTTAGATACAAACTAACTGCATCAAGACAGACTGCTTGAAGACAAAAGATTATCAACTCAAACGGTTCTTTTTTGCAACGACTCTTTTCTGGTGGTATATATATATACTAGAAGGATCAGCTGCAAAAAGACAACAATTATTATCAAGGATTGAACGTGCGCTGAACAAACTCTGAATTCTGTGTATACAAGCTCTGAACCTATTATCAAGTGTTTTTGCACTTTAGTCAAATACTCTGTAATCTTTGTATTTGCTCTCTTTAGGTTCTTCTAAGAGCATTTGTATATCTTCATATACTTTACTATTACTTGAGGAAACTTAAGCTTGTGTGCTTAAGTGTGAAACTTAAGCTTGTGTGCTTAAGTGTGAAGTCTTGAGCTTGTGTGCTTGAGCATTTTTGAGAAGTCTCTTGCTTGTGTGCTTGAGCAGGTGTAATCTTGTGTGATTATAGTGAAATCCCTTGGAAGTGCAAGGGGACTGGACTACTCTCGTTTTGTGAGAGGAACCAGTATAATTTGCTTGTGTGATCTCTCTCTCTCTATCTTGTTATTATTTGTGTTATTTATCCGCTGCTAACGTAGTTGAGTTAAGAACTTGAAAAAGTTTTAACTTGGCTAAAACACAATTCAACCCCCCCCCCCTTCTTGTGTTTTCACACCTTCAATTGGTATCTAGAGCTCTGGTCTGTTACTTTCACTTAACAGTGAGACAGTAAAGATCTTGTGAGAACACTATGTCTGGAGGAGACGATAGTAGCACTAGAACAACCAGTGAAGCCGGTGAGGCCAGTGGTGCTGGTGGTGGTCCTAGAAATGCTTTTGGTTTTGACTACTTGAGTAATGAATCACATGAACATAGTGGCAACAGAAAAGCCCCTATATTCAATGGTGATGCATCATTATTTGAGTGGTGGAAGGAAAGACTGTATAGCAATATTACTGCTATTGATCATGAGTTGTGGGATTTGGTTGAGCTGGGAGTAACTTTTGAAAACTTAAATGAACATGGAAGATTGTCCATTGAGCATAGAAAGTTACTCACACCAGCTAACTTAAAAACCTACACTAAGCATCATAGAGTTAAAGACATTGTTGTTGGTGCTATTAGACATGAGGATTATGTCAGAATAGAGAACAAGTCTACTGCTAAATCTATCTTTGACTCTATGTGTGCTACCTATGATGGTAATGAAAAGGTTCAAGAGGCTAAGGCTAGTCTCTTGATAAGGCAATATGAACTATTCACTATGCAACAAGATGAAAACATTGAGACTATGTTTACAAGGTTTCAAATCCTTGTATCTGGTCTTAAAGCTCTTAAGAGAAGTTATTCCACCTATGACCATGTTCAGAAGATTCTGAGAAGTCTTCCTATTGCTTGGAGACCCAAGGTCACTGCAATAGAGGAAGCTCAAAATCTCAAGACTCTGAGTCTTGAAGCTCTGATAAGCAATCTCAGAAGCCATGAGATGGTTCTGGATGCTGACTCAGAAACTAAGAAGAAGTCCAAGTCAGTGGCTTTACAGTCAACTAGGACTACTTCTAAGGCTCTTAAGACTCAGCTTCTTGATATTGAAGAAGAATCTTCTGCTGATGGTCAAGAGGAGGAAATGGGTGAAGATGAGTTTGCTTTATTTACTAAGTTTCAGCAATGGAACAGATTTAACAAAAGAAATTTCAGAGGTAACAACTCCAGAAATTTTGTCAGCAAAAAGGATGATCAGAAGAACTGCTTCAACTGTAAGAAGCTAGGACACTTTATTGCTGACTGTCCAGAAATGTCTGCTAAAGATAAAAGCAAAAGATACAGCTCAAAGAAGCAACAATTCAAGAGCAAATTGAAAAAGAGTCTGATGGCTACTTTTGAAGAGCTATCATCTGAGGAAGAAGTTGAGGAAGAAGAAGAGGCAAATCTAGCCCTGATGGCTTCAACTGACTCAGATGCAGACTCAGAAGATGAATCAGAATCAGAATCAGAAGTAACTGATGAGGTATTTTCTGACTGCTCTAAATCTCAGCTTATAACTGCACTTAACAAGGTCATTGAGAAACATCTCAGAGTGTTAAGTAAACAAAAAGTTTTACAAGAAAAGCTTAACACTCTGACTGAACAAGCTGAACATTTTCAAGGTCTGTATCAAGAAACTCTGAATAGAGTGAATGACTTTGAAAAGGGTTGTGCTGTTTGTCACAAACCTATTGATGAGCAGGAAATAGCTCTTCAACAGTTTGTGCATCTCAACCTTGGGAAGAGCAAAGCTGCTAATAGAATTTATAATGTTTTGAGACATAGAGGAGAAGGACTTGGCTATGAATATGGTAGAACATATTCAAAGCTGAAGACCTTTGCCAAAAAGGTTGGAAAATCTTGGGTTTATTATGTTGTTCCACCAAGTGAAGAGGGAAAGAATTCTGGTAGTGTTGAAAATGACAATGATGATCTGAGTGATTTAGAAGCTGACAGCTCAGAGGAACCAAGTGCCTCAGGATCTGGAAAGAAAAGTTCAGAAGATAGAAGTTGTTCAGAACTTGAGAACATTAGTTCAGATGTTCTGAAAGCTTCAACATCTGAGACTTCAAATTCTGGATTCAAAGGAACTTCAGTACCTGAAGCTAGTCAATCTAAAACATCAGAAGTTTTTAAAAGAAAAAATTCAAACTCCAAATCTCAGATGAAGTACAAGACTCAGATTATTTATGATTCTAGAGTCAGTAGATATAATCAATCAGAACATGGGATTGATGATAAATACAAATCCTGGAATCATAAACAATCCAAATCTTGGAACAATAACAGATTTCAAACAAAGAAAAGGTTTCAAAAAGGTTATTATTCCAAACCAAGATCTTTCTCTAACACTAGACAACATAGTAAGCATTTGTGGACTAACAAGCGTGGACCCAGAAGATGGGTACCAAAAGCTGAAATAATGTATCATTCAGATTTACCAACTAGGAAAGGATATGTCCTACCTAGAGTATGGAAACAAGTCCTATGCAAAGGAAGAAGGGCTTATGTCCTAGACAAATGGCTGACAAGTTCTCGAGTTAACAATCAGAACTTGAATAATGAAGAGGAAGAATACTGGGATGACTTTATCATTAACTGTGATGAAGAGTTCTATCGCAATGATTAAAGTTGTTTCTCATACAGCCTGCCACTCAAAGAAGTATCATGAATCATTCATGGTATCTGGATAGTGGATGTTCAAGGCAGATGACTGGTGACAAACAACTATTTTCTAAGCTGACTATGAAAGAAGGAGGATCAGTTGGCTTTGGAGGAAATCAGAAAGGAAAAATAATAGGTACAGGTACAGTAGGTAATTCCTCCCTATCTATTAATGATGTTTGGTTAGTTGATGGACTTAAGCATAATCTATTGAGCATAAGTCAATTTTGCGACAATGGTTATGTAGTCATTTTTAATAAGGAATCATGTATTGTAACCAAACAATCTGATAATTCCATTATATTCAAAGGTCTGAGGAAAAACAATGTTTATAAAATTAATCTTTCTGATTTGAATGAACAAAAAGTGTTGTGTCTTTTGACTTTGAGTGAAGAAAAATGGATCTGGCATAAGAGGTTAGGCCATGCTAACTGGAGGTTAATCTCTAAGCTTAGCAAGCTTGACCTTGTCAGAGGTTTACCAAAAATCAAATATCACTCAAACACACTTTGTGGTTCTTGTCAAAAAGGAAAAATTACAAAATCATCTTTTAAACCTAAAAACATTGTTTCTACCTCAAGACCATTGGAACTTCTTCACATTGATCTTTTTGGGCCAGTTCACACTGCCTCTATCAATGGAAAGAAGTATGGATTAGTAATTGTTGATGATTACAATAGATGGACTTGGGTAAAATTCTTAAGAACAAAAGATGAAGCTTATGATGAGTTTAGCATCTTCTGCAAACAAATTCAAAATGAAAAAGGCTACACCATTTTAAAAGTTAGAAGTGATCATGATGGAGAATTTGAAAATGAACCTTTTGAAAACTTTTGGCATTCTGCATGAATTCTCTTCTCCTAGAACTCCTCAACAAAATGGGGTTGTAGAAAGGAAGAATAGAACTCTGCAAGAAATGGCCAGAACCATGATGCATGAAACTAATGTAGCAAAATTTTTATGGGCAGAAGCTGTAAACACAGCATGTTATGTTCAAAATAGAATCTATATCAGATCTAAATTGAACAAAACTGCTTATGAATTGTTCAAAGGAAGAAAACCTGACATTTCTTATTTTCATCAGTTTGGATGCACATGTTATATCTTAAACAACAAAGTCCATCTAAAGAAATTTGATGCTAGAGGTTATAAGGGTATCTTTATAGGATATTCTGAACGCTCAAAAGCATACAGACTGTATATTTCTGAAACACACACTGTAGAAGAAACTATGCATGTCAAATTTGATGACAAAGAGCCTGACCAAGTGTCAGAGCTTGTGGAAGGTTTGTCTAGATTTCAGGTATCAGAGGATCAATATTCAGATATTCCAAACTACTCAGAACATCCATTCTCTGAAGAACCTCTGAACATAACAGTTCCTACAGACTCTGAACAACAAAGAACTGAAGCAACTGCTGAACCTGATGTTGATGAGTCTGAAGATGATGAGCCCCCAAGAAACACCTTCAAATACAAATCATCACATCCAGATGAACTGATCCTAGGCAAGAAGGATAGTCCAAGGAAGACAAGATCTCAACTAAGAAATGAGGAATCTTTAGTTGGTCTTATCTCAATGATGGAACCTTCAAAGATTGATGAAGCTCTGAAGGATGATGCTTGGATTGTAGCAATGCAAGAAGAGCTGAATCAATTTCAAAGGAATGATGTATGGACTCTAGTGCCCAAACCTTCACACAAGAACATTATTGGAACAAAATGGGTATTCAGAAACAAGCTGAATGAACAAGGTGAAGTGGTAAGAAACAAGGCTAGATTGGTTGCACAAGGTTATAGTCAACAAGAAGGGATTGACTATACTGAAACCTTTGCACCAGTTGCTAGACTTGAAGCAATCAGGTTACTTCTATCCTATGCTGTTAATCATGGAATAACCTTGTATCAGATGGATGTTAAGAGTGCCTTCTTAAATGGTTTTATTTCTGAAGAAGTGTATGTTAAGCAACCTCCTGGTTTTGAAGATGTCTCAAACCCAGAACATGTTTTTAAATTGAAGAAATCACTGTATGGTCTGAAACAAGCTCCAAGAGCTTGGTATGATAGACTCAGTAATTTCCTTCTTGAAAAAGGTTTTGAAAAAGGGAAGGTTGACTGCACACTCTTTAGAAAAACAACCAAAGAAGACATTTTAATCATTCAAATTTATGTTGATGATATTATCTTTGGTTCAACTAATGCTTCCTTGTGCAAGAATTTTTCTAAGATAATGCAGGATGAATTTGAAATGAGCATGATGGGAGAATTGAAATTCTTTCTTGGAATTCAAATCAATCAGAAGAAGGAAGGAACTTATGTTCATCAATCAAAATATACCAAGGAACTTCTGAAGAAATTCAATCTAGATGACTGCAAGATAATGAACACTCCTATGCATTCAACTACCAACATGAGCAAGTCAGATGATGAAGGAAAAGTAGACCAAAAGGTCTACAGAGGTATGATTGGTTCCTTACTCTATCTGACAGCCTCTAGACCAGATATTTTATTCAGTGTCTGCTTATGTGCAAGATTCCAGTCAGATCCTAGAGAATCTCATCTTACTGCTGTAAAGAGAATCTTTAGGTATCTGAAAGGAATAACTAATCTTGGACTTCTCTATAAGAAATCCAATGATTATGTGCTAAATGGATTCTGTGATGCTGACTATGCTGGAGATAAAATTGAAAGAAAATCCACAAGTGGCAATTGTCAATTTGTTGGTGAAAACCTTATCTCCTGGGCCAGTAAGAGACAAACTACTATAGCTTTGTCTACAGCAGAAGCAGAATACATTTCAGCAGCTAAGTGTTGCACACAACTACTCTGGTTAAAATAACAGTTAGAAGATTATCAAGTAAGCAGTAACAATATTCCTTTATATTGTGATAATACTGCAGCCATTCATTTATCTAAAAATCCTATCCTACACTCTAGAGCCAAACACATTGAAATTAAACATCATTTTATCAGAGATTATGTTCAGAGAGGCATTATAGATATTAAGTTTGTTGATACTGAAAATCAATGGGCTGACATATTTACTAAAGCCTTACCTGTTGAAAGATTTGATTTTATAAAGAAACATCTGAACATGTTTTCAATCTCTGAATGAAATTTTTTTTGGCTATTAAAGTGTAAGAGGTTATGTATATCAGAACTTATGATTCAGAACATCTGAAACACAAGCTCTGAAGTACTTAACTCTGATAGAGAATTTTAAATATCTCAGAGGCTCTGAACTATTTAAATGGAAAACGCTTGGTATTTGATACTGAACAGTTGTCCATTAAAATAGCAGTTACCGAGTAATTTTCTGCACGTGGTCTACGTGTGTCAGGTAGTGGGTGGTTAATGATGACTTTTGATATTCAACTTTCTGTCAATTAGCGTAACTTCCCAAATTTGCTATTTTCGTGTTAACTGTGTGCATTTAAATAAAACTTACACAATACACTTGCACACTTCTCACTCTCACAACCTACACTTTCATTTTCTCTCTAAACCTTCAGCAAACTTTCTTTCTCTCTCATTAGTTTCCAAACCCTACCCTAACCTCCAACAATGGCCAGATCTTCATCTTCTTCGTCAACAAAGATTCCACCGTTTATGTTCAAAAATCTTCAAATCGTTGGGAACGAGATGGAGTTTCCAGAATCTGAGCTCATATTTCTTTCTGAAAAGATGATCGACTTTGACAGTTTAAAGGCAAATGGGTTCGATGTAAAACATTACTTCTCCGCTCAAGGATGGGATAAGTACTTCAACATGTTAAATGGTCCTATTTACCCAGATCTCTTGAAGAAATTCTGGATGAAAGCAAAGGTGTTTGATAAGCATGAAGCTAAGAAGGAAGAGCTTGCAGCTATTGAGAGGAATCCTAGTTTAAAAGGTAAATCTAGGAAAGAAATGGGTTTATTGGAATACACTGGAAAACAGATTAGGTCAAACATCTGTGGTATGAACCTAGCTTTCTCACCTATTCATTTCAATGCGTTGCTTGGTCTAGATAACTCTGGGATAGAGTTGGATGTTTTTGAGAAGGACACAAGGTACAGAGATGATCTTCTGGCTCTGATGTGTACAGATTTGAAACTGAAGGGTAAAGTCAAGGGTTTGACTGACGTCTGCAGAGTGCTATTCAAGATCATACTAGCTGCTATCAGTCCAAGAGTGGGTGGTACTGATACAATCTCCTGGACTCATCGTCATCTGATCTACTTTCTTCTGAAAGAAATGAAAGTGAATCTGGGAGAATACTTCTTTGAGAGGATCTGTGAGGCAATCTTCTTAAGCAAATCTCAGAGGAAGACAGCTATAGCCTATCCAAGATTACTCTCAGACCTTCTATATCAAGGTCATGTTGTTGAGAATCTGAAGAAGTTCCATCCAGAACTTGTGGAAAAGAAATTCACTCCTGAGATTCTGAATGCTAGCTTTCTCACCAAGATGCGTCTCATCTCATCAAAAGTGGTTCCACCTCCACAAGAGTTTACAGCCAGCCTTGAAGATCGTCTGTATGTGGATGGATATCCAGTAATCTCTGAAATGGATGTTGAGCACATCATCCAAGACTATCTGGAAGTTCTGAGAAAAGAAGGTTATACTATTGATAGGAGTATGGTCCCTCCAGCTCCTGTAAACATGTATAATCCTAAGAGGAAACCAAAGAGGAAAGCTGAACAAGATAAACCAGATCTTCTGGCTCAGAAGAAGGTTAAGGTAGAAGAAGCTGCTGCTGAGCAAAGAACAAAGAGGAAACATGAAGCTTTGATTGGAAAAGGTGCTGCAACTTCATCAAAGAAGCCTATTGTTGTTGATGATGAAGAAGAAAGTGAAGATAGTGACTCCTCTGAATCTCAGTCTGATTCAGAAACTGAGTCTGATGAAGAAACTCTGAATACTAGGATACATCAGAAACATGTTCCTGATCCTAAAGGTAAATCTACTAAGTTCATCTTTAATGAAGCTGAAATTGGAATAGGTTATACAAAACCACTTAGGACTATACTTCCCGAACCCACAATCATTTCACCTTCTGATAACCCACTTTCTGAACTAGAAAAACACCTCAGCCCTGACCCTCTTAATAATCAACCTCTTTCTCATGAAACCCACAAATCTAGCTCACCTCCTAAACCAAAATCACCTTTACCTCAACCTCAACCACAACAACTGTCATCTGACATTCCACCATCTGAACCTCAACCAGATATTCCAACTGCTGAACAAACCTCTCCCACCAAACAAATCTCTCCACATAAATCTCCTGAACCATCTCCTGAACACATTTATCCTGAATCAACCTCTGATATCTCATCATCTGAATCAACTCCTGAACCCTATCCTAACCCAAGTGCTGAACATGCTTCTCCTGAGCTTATTCATACTTGTGCCCCCAAGCCTTCAGAGGCAGAAGTTGTCATTATTGACAACCCTGCTACTGAAACACCAAACCTCTCTACCATTCCCAATCCTTCACCCTCATCATCTAACCCTTTTAGTAATCTATCCACTCAGTTTCATGATGACTTGGTTAGATTATCTCTGTTAAAGGACAGGTTTTTAGTATGTCCTTCTGATGTGGACCTAGAAGTGTCAAGCATTAAGGCAAGGATTTGCAATGCTTTGGATGATGCTGCTGAAGAGATTAAGGCTGTCGTTGGAAGAAGAGATCTGGATGTTATAAGCTTCATGAAGGTCAGTTTGGCTAGGGCTGAGTTGAAAAGGTTAACGTTTTTCAATCATGAAGAATCTGAGCATGCTAAGCTTGTAGCCCTTGCTGCTGCTGAACAATGTTTATCTGCCTTCAAGGTCTGCTGGGTTGATTCCAAGCTATTTCAGAGTCTTGAAGCTCACAGGGTTGAGAAGGAACGTCTGGAAGAAGCTGCTGCTAGGGTTGCCCAGTTGGCAAATGAGCTACATCATGAGGATGCCACAGAAGAGGATGTGCTGAATGTACTGAACCAAGATGATGTCCTGATGATTGAGTATCCAGAGGAAGGTGAACCCTCTGATAAAGGCAAGGCACCTTTGGTTGAAGAACAAGCTCCTTTGATTGAAGATCAAGCTCCTGTGGTGGTTAATCAGTTGCAGATCTTTCAAGAAGCTCTGAGGGAGCAACAAGAAGGTTTGGAAAGGCAAAGGACAACTCACCTCAACCTGGAATCCAAAGTGGATGGTCTAGTATCAAATGTGGGATCGCTGAATGACAAATTTGACCAACTCTTAGCTTTCCTTAAGAAACCCTAGGATTCTATGCACGTGTTTTTTAAGCTGTTTGTTTTCTTGTTATCTTCTGAACAATTTTATTTGTCTGGTTTATATATTTCAAGTTGTTTTGTTTTTATATTTTCCTTTTATACTAAACTTTCTTAGATAAATAAGAACATAAGAACACAAGATGCTTTTAAACTAAAATTTTTATTAATGATCTAACCATGTTGAGTACATTGGTAAAAAGAAAAAGAAAAAGACAACCTAATCATAATCAGATGGATAATACTCAGAAGAAATCTCAGATTTCTCCTCAGCATCCTCTGATGAAATTTCTATGGTATCTGGGTTTTATTCTTCTTCTTCTTCTTCTTGTTCTTCTTCTGGAACATAGCCAGCCAAGAACTCAACATAGTTAGCATCATCTTCATTCTCTTCAGCTTCAGAATCTGATGAGATGATTATTATCTCAGCATCTTGTGGTTTCTTGTTGTCTTCTTTATCTTTCTCATCTTTTTCGCGTTTTTCTTCTTCTTTCTTTCTACGAAACTCTGCAATGCGTGAACTAAACCTTCTCATTCTTCCTAATCTCTCTTGATTTACTCGTTTATTCTTGTTTTTACGTGAAGAAGGCATGTTAACTCGTTCACCTTTTATAAACCTTTGAACGCGTTGTTTTTTTTTTTTTTTTTTTTTTTTGTTTTTGAACTTAATTCACCTTTGTAACAACCACTCTTTTTCTTTGACAGTCTTGGTTTTATAAATTTTTTTACTTTTTGATAATGACAAAAGGGGGAGTAGGTTTACGCATTAATTGATAACTGATAAGTTTCAAAACTGAAACCACACCTTTTATTTCGCTTTTATTCGTTAAAAGTTGTTACTTTTAAGCTGTTTTACGTATTTCAATACGGAGACTAAGTTAGTTGAAACTGAAATAAATTTCATAAGTAAGGATAAGTTAAAAGTGCAATTTTAACTTAGCCTTATGAGACTCAGGGGGAGAGCTTGCAAACCTCTCACTCTAAAGAAAGATATGAAATTTGTTTTATTTCAAATTATCTTAATCTTATACTAAATTAAAATATCATGGATAAAACTTAAAGCTCTGGCTTTAAGGAGTATCAATCTTAGGGGGAGCTTGCAAACCTCACAAACCTAAGAGAAACATGATAAGTTAATTTAACAACAATTGTCAATTAATACTTATGTTTGTCATCATCAAAAAGGGGGAGATTGTTGGAACAAAATTGATTTAAAAATGTTTGCCCCTAAATCTATTAAGGTTTTGATGATAACAAAGTATTAATAAACAATTGGAAGGACTAAAAATTTATTTTAAGTGCGCAGATATAAGCATCAGATAAGCTCTGAGTGAAGCTCAGAGGATGTGAATTCAGAAGTTCACAAGCGCTCAGAAGATGTTGGACTTCAGAAGTTACAACCTTCAGATGATGAAGTCTTCAGAACTTCTTGAGTGACTAAAGCCTCATCAACCTCTGAAGATCTCTTTGATATCTGTGAAGATTCCCTTTGCAAGTCAACTCTTCTACCAATGAAGAAAAGGACCTTTCAAGCCTGATCAGTTCAGCTACTCTCGTTTTTGTCTATCCTCACTTGAGAACGTGGGTCTTCAGACTTGTTAGCTGAATAAGGAAAGTCCACTCTGCAGTAGTCAAAGTATCTGAAACTCTTACTCAGTTTAGATACAAACTAACTGCATCAAGACAGACTGCTTGAAGACAAAAGATTATCAACTCCAACGGTTCTTTTTTGCAACGACTCTTTTCTAGTGGTATATATATATACTAGAAGGATCAGCTGCAAAAAGACAACAATTATTATCAAGGATTGAACGTGCGCTGAACAAACTCTGAATTCTGTGTATACAAGCTCTGAACCTATTATCAAGTGTTTTTGCACTTTAGTCAAATACTTTGTAATCTTTGTATTTGCTCTCTTTAGGTTCTTCTAAGAGCATTTGTATATCTTCATATACTTTACTATTACTTGAGGAAACTTAAGCTTGTGTGCTTAAGTGTGAAACTTAAGCTTGTGTGCTTAAGTGTGAAGTCTTGAGCTTGTGTGCTTGAGCATTTTTGAGAAGTCTCTTGCTTGTGTGCTTGAGCAGGTGTAATCTTGTGTGATTATAGTGAAATCCCTTGGAAGTGCAAGGGGACTGGACTACTCTCGTTTTGTGAGAGGAACCAGTATAATTTGCTTGTGTGATCTCTCTCTCTCTATCTTGTTATTATTTGTGTTATTTATCCGCTGCTAACGTAGTTGAGTTAAGAACTTGAAAAAGTTTTAACTTGGCTAAAACACAATTCAACCCCCCCCCTTCTTGTGTTTTCACACCTTCAAGTATTCATGAGTTTCACATGACTATACTTGACTATGACAATCAATTTGATGCCTTAGGAGAAAAGATATCTGAAGAGAAACTAGTAAGAAAAATGCTTAGGTCTTTCCCTAAAAAATTTGATATGAAAGTTACTGCTATAGAAGAGGCTAAAGATATCTCTGATATGAAGCTGGATGAGTTGGTTGGATCCTTGCAGACATACGAAGTGGCTGTAAATGAAAGAACAAAAAAGAAGAATAAGAGCATAGCTTTTGTCTCTAATGCTGAAGATGAAGAACAACAGGATGAGATGGACTCTGAGGATAACATCTCTGATGCTATTGTGATCCTAGGAAAGCAATTTAATGAGGTACTGAGAAGGATGGACAAACGTCCAAGGACAAGTGTAGCTGACACTAGTCGCAACAACAACAGAAATTTTAGTAACCAAAGAAAGCCTAGGACATATGAGAAATTCAATCAAAATGAAGGTGTATAGTGTCATGAATGTGAAGGATTTGGTCACATCAGGACTGAATATGCAACATACTTAAAGAAACAAAAGAAAGGGCTAACTGTTTCTTGGTCTGATGAGGATGACTCTGAAAGAGAGGTAGAAAGTGCAAAGCATATTAATGCTTTGACAGGTGTATGCACATCTGACACTGAGTCATGTGATGAGGAGCTAACCTTTGATGAACTTGTTGAGTCTTACAAGGAGCTTTGTCTCAAAAGTGAAGAAGTGTGCAGAACACTAGAAAAGCAAAAGAAGACTATTGCTTAACTGCAGGCTGAGAGATATGATAATCTATCAAAAATCTCTGAGCTCAATAAAGAGGTAACCGAACTAAACTCTCACCTTAACAATCTAAAGAAACATGTAGTAATGTTAAATAAAGGAACTGAATTGTTGGATGAGATACTGGAAAATCAAGCCTCTCCCGGCAAAGCAAAAGCAGCTATTGGCTATAATTATCAGCATGATAATAAACCAAAGGATTACAACCAAGACACTAAATACATACCACTTAGACAAACATTTCCCACAATGTATGGCATAGTGTCACCACACCTGTCTGCAGAAACTGTGAAAGGACAGAGACAGATGTTACCACATATGTCTGCACATCGTTAAAGAAAGCAGAATCCTAGATTTATACCAAGGCATAAAAGTAAATACCGCTCCTGGAGATGTCATTACTGTGGAAGAAAGGGGCACATAAGGCCTTTCTGCTATAAGTTGTATGGGTACCCAAATGAAACTATTCAAAATAAACCTGACCCTCCAATAACTAATACAAAGAAGGAGTGGAAACAAAAGAATGAAGAGCTGAAGAATGATACAGCTTGCATCAAAGGTGATGATACTGAAATTAATGAGGTAAGTTTAATTGCTCGTACTTCTCTTAGATTCTCATCAAGAGAAGATTGGTATTTTGATAGTGGTTGTTCCAGACACATGACTGGAATTGAAAGGTATTTGACAGATGTAGAGTCTTATGCAACCAATTTTGTGACTTTTGGAGACGGAGCAAAAGGAGAAATTAAAGGTATAGGAAAGCTAATTGACAATGAGCTACCTAAACTTGACAATGTTCTTCTTGTGAAAGGATTGTCTGCTAATCTGATCAGCATCAGTCAGTTATGTGATCAAGGTATGAAAGTAAATTTCTCTAAATCTGAGTGTTTGGTTACTAATGATAAAGATGAAGTATTGATGAGAGGTGTAAGGTCCCAAGATAACTGTTACTTGTGGGTTCCTATAAAAACAACTTATTCTTCTACTTGTTTAAAAACAAATGTTATGATGGAGTCAATAAATGTGATGATAGATGACTCAGCAATTGATAAGGTGACAGATGTAGAGACTATTACGGCAACATCTGACCAGCAGCTAGATGTATCTATCTCTGAAGTATTTAATTATGAACTAGATAATGTCCCAACAAACAAATGTCCACCAATCAGAGTTCAGAAGAACCACTCAAAGGAAATCTTTATTAGAAATCCTGACCAAAGAGTTACCATAAGAAGATCTACACATGTAATTTCCAATTCTTGTTTTGTGTCAAAACTTAAACCCAAGAATATGAAAGAAGAAGCTCAATCTGCAAAATTAAGGGGCAAATTGGGAGTTTGCCTATTTGAAGATCAATAGCAGTTACTGCATGGGGAGCGTGCAACAATTATTTTCTCCCCCCTCTCACATATGGTGCACGCTAATAAAGGGAAATGTGATATGAACTCTTCTGCATATGTTAATGTTAAAGTCATGATTAACTATGTGATTGATTCGCTCAAGGAAACTGTTCTTGAGACTGATGTTGTGCAAGATGTTGACACATCTTTGGCCCGAGAGAATAAACAGGATGAAACTGTTCTTGAGACCGGTGTGGTGCCAAATGTGGATACACCTATGGGACTTGAGACTGGTGTTATGCCCAATGTTGCTACATTTGGGGCACCTGATACTGTGGTGGGTAAGAATTTTCCGGATACCCCTGGAATGACTATTGGTAACTCTGGTGCTAATATTGTGGGACACTCTGAATCTGATGAGAGTATAAAAATTGCTTCTGCTGAAAAGGATGAAAATAAAGGTCCTGAAGTGGTTGTTGTGGATGACTTAGTGGCTGGTGACAGGTCACTAAAAAATGCACCTAGTACTGGTGTTGCAGGAAGAACAAGAAGCAGAGCTGGTAAGAGTGAGGTAATTGCTAGTACACCTGTCCATAAGTCTAAACCAGACAAGTCTGCTAAAATGACTGGAAAGAAGGTTGTGACTGGACCCCCTAGAACCAAGAGCAAAGTGATTCCAACTTCTGAGGTGAAAAAGAAGAATTTAAAAAGAAAAGAAGCCCCTTCTAGTGAATCAGATTTTGAAAGGGAGACAAGTGTAGCTACATCTGGTGGCACATCTAGAAGAAGTGTGAAAGGAAGGAAGGTACATGTGACTGTTCCTTATGCTCCTCTGGATAATATCTATTTTCATCTGGAAAATGGGTCAGCAAGGTGGAAGTATGTGTACCACAGAAGATTGGCTCTTGAAAGGAATCTTAAGGAAAATGTTTTTAAGTGCAAAAATGTTGCTGATGTTATTAAACATGCAGGTTCGATGAAAACAGTGTCTGATCTAGGCAACTGTTATGACAGGCTGGTTTTTGTGAGAGGCAGGTGTGTTCATTTCTCTCCCTCTATAATCAACAAATACTTGGGAAGGAGTGATGAGGAAGTAGCTGAGCTGGAAGTCACAGATAATGAAATCTGTAGAACAATCACTGGGAATAGGCTGAAGCAATGGCCTAGTCAAATTAAACTTTCTGCATCTCAACTATCTCCTTTATATGCAATTCTGAATAAGATTGTTGTTGTTAATTGGGTTCCTACCACTCATTCCAGTAATGTAGCCAAAGAATTGGGTAGGTTCATCTATGCTGTTGGAACAAAGGCCAGGTTTGATTATGGTGCTTACTTTTTTGATGCTACCTTGGAACATGCTGTTTCTTTTGCTCTGCAACTGCCCATAGCATTTCCAACCCTGTTGTGTGGTATTATACTTGACCAACATCCAAATATTCTTGTGGATGCTGATGGTGCCTGTAGAAGATCAAGTGAGCTGACTGTTAGTAAAAAGTTACTGTCTGGGACACATGTAGATGCTGGTGTAGGTACATCTGCTCAGCAAATGGCTGGCACTCTCACTAAGAAGCAGATGATAGCTGAATTGACTGAGACTAGCAGATCCCTTGAAGAAAGGAAACACCAGATTGATCTTGTCATAGCTGCTCTCAAGGCTGAGGAAGAGGCTGATCAGGCTGAGGATGAGCAAGATGGACATGAGGAGGACGAGGATAGTGGCACTGATGGTGAAACTGAGAAGATGGAGGAGGACTCTGATGAAAGTTCTTCTGCCTGATGTTTTCTTATTCTCTGATGTACTTTTGGTTTTTCTTTTGTTACTTTTGTGGGCTATGCCCTGGATATTCTAGCACTTGTGTGTGCCTAATTGTCTGTGATATGCGCACTCTGAGATTTCTGTTTTTGTCTGCTACTCTGTGGTTGCTATGAATGCATGATGTTTGTCAAAATTTGTGGCTAAAAAGGGGGAGTAGTGATCTGTGTGTTGTGTTTTCTGTGCATGATGTGTGGACAAGTGTACTGACATCTAGGAGTAAGTGCATGCGTGTACTCAGGGGGAGTAAGAAGTTTAAGGGGAGCAGTTGTGGTGCATGCTAGTAGTAGTAGTAGTGGTAGCTTATGTCTGTGATGATCTACTATGTTACTATGCATGTGTTGAGGGGGAGTCGAAAATTCTTTCTCTGTCTGTTTTTAGTATGCATGAATTCAGGGGGAGTGTGAATGATTGTATCTCTTGATTGCCTGAATATGTATGATGACAAGTGCCATGCCAAGTGTGATGGCATCTGGACTATGAGTACCTGAATATGTATGATGACAACTGCCATACCAAGTGTAATGGCATCTGGACTATGAGAATCCACTATTCACTGTGACTGAGAATTTATTTTTCTCAGATAAATTTGGGAATTTATTTTTCCCTGATGATCTTATGTTGAATGGATGTGCTCTAACTAATAGGAGTTTATTTCTCCTATCTTTGAATCCACTATGGGAGTTTATTTCTTCCTTGTGTTGTTCCATGAGGCTAGTTGTGTTCATTTCTGCTGTTGCATGCCTTTGATGCTACTTACGTATCTTGGAAGTAGTCTTACTATGTGTTACTTTCTTTCCTAGTTGTGTGATCATGTTGACTCGAAGGAAAGGTGATACTATATCTCTCTATATATTGGTCTAATAGTGTTTTAGCCAAAATTTGCCAAAGGGGGAGATTGTTGGGTTTTTGTATGTTGGCTACATTTTGCAAAAACATCTGTCAGCCAAGTGTTGAGACATATGTGCATACATCAGGTGCTGAGACAGATGTAGGTACACATTGGAACAACACCTGTGTAGTCTGACTGCGCGCCAGCTTGCATTATTATTTTATATCCAATCTTTTGAAGATTTGCTTGGAGAATTATTTCGTGGTTACTTATACAACAAGGCGCACGTGGTCTATTTGTTTCTGAAGGCAGCCGAACCCTAGTTCTATTTTTAAAAGGAATATAATTTTAGAAAATATATTATTTGATTCAAAAATATGTTTGCTGCTGCCACAAGGTTTTGAAGACCTAATTCTGACTTGGAGCCCAAGATGTTTCACACCTATAAATACGAAGACAAGTGTGTGGTTTTGCGCATCAAAAACTGTGTTATTATAAAGTGTGTGTTCTTAGGGTTTTAGAGTTTTTATTGTGAGCCTTTCTTGTGTCTCATTGATGCAAGCTTAGGACCTGAGTTTATTGAGTTGTAGTTGTGAACTTCTCCTAAGCTTTGAAGTACGGAGTTAGTTCTTAAGTTGTGTTCGATTTGCTCGTAAGCTTTTAAGCAAGAGTAAATCCTAGTTTCATAGGAGGGTGTCTCCACCATTGGTTTGTTAGAGTTGTTATTAAAATCCTTACTAGTTGTAAGGTTGAGGGAATTAAGACGGGGTCTCATATCTAGGAGTTCCTATGTAGAATTAGCACAGGTAGTGATTAGGCGAGAAGTCGTAAACGGGGCGTTTGCTGAGGGCTTTGAACTAATACTATTATAGTGGATTCATTCCTGGATTGGTATCCCTCAGAGTAGGTGACGTTGCACCGAACTGGGTTAACAACTCTCTTGTGTTATTTATTTTACTGTCTTTGTTATTTGTGTTCTGTGTGCAGACAAGTGTAGACACACTTTGCTCAACACCTGTCTATTGCGTGACAGACGAGTGTTGATACACTTTGCTCAACACCTGTTTACTGTGTGCCAGGAATTTCACATGTGTAATTGAAGAGATATGGCCGCGTATAAAAGTTGACCAACAACTTTGTATATCGTAAAATTATACTCTCTTCGTCTCAAAATATAAGGAAAAATTGGTCAAAGAAAGTTGATGTATTTGGTTAAAAATTTGGACTAAATACATCAACTTTTTCTCATCTTATATTTTGGGACAGAGGGAGTAAGCAATATTATAAGAATGATTCTTGCTGACATGTGAGCTAAGGCACATGTTAATGAATTCAAAAGTGAAAAATTTGCATTGAAAATAGTAGTATTTTGACTTTTACAAAATTGAATGCACGGATTTTTAGGCGAATATTTCTATATTTAGTTTCTTAGCATGTGCCTTAAGGACACATGTTAGCTTTCTCCTATAAAAATTGCAACAAAATAAACAATAAAAAGTTGATATTCAAAATATTATTAATGTACAAAAAAATAATAGTAATGAAAAGAATATTATTTATGCATGTAATCAAATATTGCCTTTTATTCTAGTCTTTTACACCTATAAGTAGTCTATCTATTGTTAGTTTCTATTCATCAAAACTAAAACAAACATAAATTCTTTTTTGCATCAACTTTATTTACAATTTATAATGGCTCCAACATATGATTTTGTTGTTTTGATAAATGCTTCAAAAGAGAGGTGGAACTTGATGGTTTGGGTTGTGAGACTATGGTATGTTAAATATCTTGCTTCCAAGAAATTACCATTTTCAATGGAAATGGTAACGAGGGACAAGAATGTAAGTGTTTTTTCAAGCAAACTCCTTTTTTTTTTTATTGTTTGATTATATTAATCAACTATAATATTCAGTATTTCTTATTATGTGATGGTTTTTCGCAAGTGCACGAAATAATCGTCAAGTAGTACAATCGAATATCGTCCACGAGGATTGTCTTAAACCACAACGCAATCGAGTTTACTTAGTGTAAAAACAAGAAACATAATTGGGGGAAAATGATCATAGAATTTCAATCACACACTTAGCAATCGTAGAAATTGGAGGTAATTCGAAGGTTAAAGAATCGATTGGACCTTTTCGGATCATCCATTCACACACTCAATTGGTAAACATGTTCAATCATCTATGAATTAAGTAATTTGTTTCAAGAATTGGATTAACAAAGTGATTATGCTCAATTTCTTGATGCATAATCCTCTCACTATATCACTAATCTCTAATCTCTTAGGTGAATTGGTGATTTAGTGAGGTTTTAAGAACTCTTAATCCTAAATTCACAATCGATGGTTCAATATCTCTAAAGTCACCACTAATTGCTCAATTGTTCTTAGATCCATGACTAATTTCCATTCTCATGATACAATTAATCATTCAATTCATCATAACATTGGTCAAATACTATGAAGCTTTAAACATCAAGAACAATCAATGAAACTCAATACAAATTCATATAGAAAGAAACAAATATTCACATTGTTCAATTGAGGTGGAATGGACTCCCCTCAAGCTCCAATCATGGAGTTTAGTTACACATCATTGATCTAGAAACTGCCATGAAAAATGAAGATGCAAGCATGGTGGATAGAACTTCAAGCTTCAATGGAATCTTGGAGTAAATCCTTGGATCTGAGCTTTAATTCTTCAAAAGTACACCAAATTTCGTAACCTTTTTCCCAGCTGATCAGGTTCCTATTTAAAGTTTTCATCCTGTCTGATCCACTGCGCCGCGCGCGGGATCTGCTGCGCCGGACGCAGCCAACAGCCACAAAACTGCTTTCTATTTCCTTGAATTGCGCCGGACGCAGCACCTCCTGCGCCGGACGCCATACTTGCTGCGCCGGACGCAGCCTTCCTGCGCCGGACGCAGAGAGCAGCAAGAAACCATCTGCTAAAGTAGCATAATTGCGCTGGACGCAGCTATAGCTGCGCCGCGCGCAGGTCCACAACCAAGCATATACTACTTTTCTTGTTCAGCACTCCATCCTTCATGGCATGCGATTTTCCATGATTTAGACCAAAATCTTACATAATTTCCTAGTTTTTGCCTTGAATTAGCTTGGATTGACTTGTAATGACTAAGCGTCATCACAACCCCAAACTTGAATCGTTGCTTGTCCTCAAGGAACTATGTTTAACCTATGCACAAACACAAACATTTGACAGCATCCTTGCAATACTTAAGTCACAATTGACTAAGAACATACCTGGACAGTTCAATGATCCACCGGCAATGCAACTTTTCTTTACCTCAAGTTCAATCAAGGCAATTACTAGACTTTTTCACAATCTTGTACCAACTCAATAATCACTTCACACGCTCACCTTCTCTCAACTGTTTAAGGGTATTCACTCTTATCAACACTCTCACAACCCTTTCAACCATAAGCTTGTAAGAATTCTAATAATCGATCAACGAGCAACGACTTTGCACCTTTTGAGGACTTTCGGGTTGTAACGGGGCTAGGTTATTGAAGGGTGGATGGTTTTGGGAAAGTAGGTAGAAAAACTTGAAGCTTGTAACATCACCTATGTCAAACAAAGTGGATAGCTCCCCCCCCCCCCCCCCCCCCCCAAAATTCATCATTTTCAAAATATCATTTTCCTCATGCAAATGACTTCACAAGGCGTGAAGTCAATCCATGCTCAATGTTCTTTGTCTCTTTTTGTTTTCACAAATAAGTCCCTCAACACATAGTTTCTTTATCATGGTCTAATGCCGTTTGCATTCTCTTTATTCATTAGCTTTTTTTTTTTTTTACCATTTCATTTCTTTCATGAGGGACTTCTCAAAAATCTCTTTTTTTTTTCTTTAGTTCTCTAGTACCCCACCCCAAACTTCATAGGTTGCAAATCCCAAGAGCAACCCCAAACTTAATGATGAGCATTGTGCACTAATCACAAGTTAGGTGATAGCTTCAAGAAAATCATCTTTTTTTCTTTGTTTTGTAAAAATTTTGTGGGTTTTCAAAAATAAGTAGCATCACCATACATTTCTTTTCATAAGGCTCAAAGGGGCTAGCAACGGTTAATAATATTCAAGGGTAGGCTACAAGGCTCAAGTTAACAAACAACTTGCCTCGGTGCATAAGTCATAGCTCTCAACCAACTAAAAGAATGCAAACAAGTTCTAGAGAAGAGAAGTGAAGTGGAACTCACATAGTCAAGAATCACGGTGTTTGGCTCAATTCCTCATGGCTTAATGGCCGGATTATTGAGCAGCACAAGATCGTGAAAGGTCCGTAGCTTTCCTATCAATTCCTTTAAGTGCAAAAATATGTTGCACTACAAGTATTGTAACACCTCAATTTTTAAAACCGAAAAAGGGGTATTATTTTTTTTTCTTTAAAACAACACGCTAAATAAAAAGGAGCATGCGTGAATGCTCTTAGGTAGCTCAATCATTATATCACACAAACAGATATAATATACAATACTGAATATTGTATTACAGGGCTTCCGAAAAGCAAGTGTGTACCTAAATAATTTTACAAAACAAGATTACATGTCTGAGTATAAAATACAGTCATCCGAATGAATTAGACCTTAAGCCTAACAAAAGCTACAATCTAATCTTCCGCATACTCCACGAAGTCCTCGCCGTCCTCACGACCCACAATCTCAGACGGGAAACCATCGTCTGGGGGATAACCCGTTCATGTATTCAAAATTAAGGGTCACCACAAAATATAGGTATATATATATATATAACCGGTGCGAGAGAGTATACAATTACCAAATACCACAAATACCAACTGAGAAAGCTCTTTAAAACACATAGCCTAATGCAACCTCTAATGAATGAGTGTATGACAACCGTCACTGTTTCATAACCCTCTAACCCCAAACAAGACGACAAATACCAAACCCCAGGCGAAGCCACTCAGAACAACTGCGGTACAACCACTACAGGTCGAATACCGACTAGAACAACTGCGGTACAACCACTACAGGTCGAATACCGAATAGAACAACTGCGATACAACCACTACAGGTCGAATACCGACTGAAACAACTATGAACGCATGAGCATGCGATACTCCTATCCATACTAATGCAACAACTTACATGATATGTAATTTCCACAACAATATATATTCAGTGAAAAGATAGAAATAAAGTGATGCCCTTACCTCGTGCAAGCTTCCGACAACCAACTTACACTATGCAAACAACATCCGTCGCTCTCGCCCTTAAACAAAACGATACTCGCACAATTCTACAATTCGCGCGCCCTAAAAATAGTGAGCGAACAATCAATAAAATATTCCTCACATAACCTATCGAAACGAAACCTATCCTGAATACTCTAGAGGGGTTTAGGGGACTTTCCAACATTCTCGGATAGTGATTTCGAGACTTCCCTAATTGATCAAAAATTCACACCAATTCTTTTTTCAAAACAAAACATAACTTATACCTCAAACTATAAGTTTCCAAAATCCTTTTAAACAAACAAGTCCGAACCAAAACCTTTCTCGTCCGACTTATAACAAAATACTTTTCGTGCGTATGTAACTAAAACGTTTTCACAATAGTTCACAATTGTTTAACTCTTTTAAACACAATTTTCGACAAAACAATTTTCAAACTAAAATTGTCATAACTCATTCAATTCTCATCCAATCGAGACGAGCCATATGCCAAACTCTTCGTCTCGAAAAGACGGATCAAATGGTTAAGTTTCTAGGATACGAAAACAATTTTAACGGGACGAAAATACCCCTGTCCAGTTCGGCCAGAATAAGGAAACAAGGCTAGCTTCCACAATTTTTCATTTTAAACACCATGGCCTTGATCACTTAGTTCCCAAAATCATTTATTTGCACAAACAAACACTTTTCAAAACACAAACCAAAATTCTCAAAGGTTTTTCTTATGAACACCAAGAACAAATTTCTTGTTTTTCAAAACAAAACTATTTTCCAAACATCCATTTCTATAAAAGCTTCAAAACAATACATTAAACACAAAAACTAAAACCATTTTCCATGTTCTTGATCAATTAGAAATTTTCATCAAAACCCTAAACTATGAAAATCTTAACAACTCATGGAACACAAAATAACTAAGCCTAAACATGCTAGTTAACCTCCCATGAACAACTTCTAAGGAACAAAAACCATTTATGAACATAACCTTCTGATGAACATAAATTATTATCCAACAAACTCTTATGAATTAAAGCAAACTAAGAGGAAGGAAAGGAACTAGTTACCTTAGAGAATATGATCCTTGCAATCATATGTTTCCAACAAGCCTAAAATGGAATGATTTGGACAAGAAATGAAAGTTTGGTGAAGGTTAGGAATGATGATGATGATGGCCGGCCACAAGGAAGGAAGAGAGGAAAGAATTATGATTTTTGTGTTAAGTCTAAAAGCATGCCAAAGTCTTCTATTTAAAGAAATCATAAACAACTAACTATGGTTCAAAGGTTCTACTCTAGTTCAAGCCACTTGCTTAAGTTCTCATGACTTTTTTCTTACAAACTTATCCAACAAGAAATTGTGGGAATATCTTCTCCCACTTGACCACTCACCAAACCGCCCTATTCTTTGTCACTTGGCTCAGTGGGCCTCAAGCCCACTTGCACGATTCGCTCGCGAAACGCTCCTAACTTACGCTCGCGCTAATTAATTATTCGCCGCTTAATAATTTAATTATAAATTACGCCCTCGCGAAATAAAATAATTAAATAACGAATAATAAATTTTGGGGCGTTACAAGTATCACAAATCTCCATCCAAGCATATAAGAGACAATTGATAAAGTAAGTCAAGCAAAGATAATGTCAAACATTTGGGCTAGTCCACAAGCTAAATAAAATTCCATAGTACAAGCACGCAAGTCAAATTATAGGTAAAGTCATCCAAGCAATTCAAAACAAATTATTACAAACTAAAAGCATAAGAACTAACAACTAAGCAGTCAAGTAAGAGTAGTAGGAGAAGAGAGATAGAGAGCTGTAGCGATCGAATCATCAAGCTCAAGAATCCGCCGGAGGGTCGGTGCTCATGTAGTCGGTGAAGGATGTGGTTGTGTTGGGATCAAATCCATCCATACCAAAGAATTTACGTTCCGAGAATAGCTCCCTTTCCATTTCTGCTGCAGCCGCCTGCTCAGCCATATACCTCGCGTCACGGGCTTGAATCTCCTCCCTCCATCGACTGGTGTGGATGATCTGCTGAGCATCTAACACATTCCTCTCGTCCATCAAATGAGCGTCCCACGCCTCTTGAGTGGGATAGAGAGAAGCAAATGCCGACGGTGGAAATGACTCCCGGTAATCCATAGCCTCCGTGTAGAGCAACGATTGCGTGTCATAGTACATGTTTGGCAACCCCGCTCGCCGAGAGAGCTCAATATTGTGAAGGAGGGAGGCCAGCTCATTAATGGAGTTAGTGTAACGCGGCATGGCTGAAGCCTATGGTTCCTCCGGCACTTGTTGTTGATCCGGATGAACCCCTCTCTCGAATTGATCCATCTCCTCTTCTTCTTCATCAGCTTCTTCCCTTTCCACTAGAAGCACCTGCCCTAGGTCCTTGTGGTGCACCAAAACCTTGAAAAACCTTTAACGACAAAGCCTTCACCGGCAGCTGTCCCTCGTCCTGATACTTCGTTTCGGGCACATGGCGCGCACGGCAGAGGGCGGTAATCAAATTGCAATGCCCCAAAGTAAAAGTATTGGCAGCATTAGTGGCAATGCTCCGAATACTATAACACAACCAATACCCCAAATTCAGCGGCCTTCCTTCCATAATCACTTTCACAGCAGCTGCATTCTCAATTTGATATTTCGATGAGTTAGAGATCGAAACAATATTTCTCACAAAGAATTCAGCCCACGCACGAGCCACCGGCTTGAAATTTCTCAATTGTATCTTTGTAGGAAGAGTGGTGGGTGCACCCTTATACCATGGGGTACCGGGTAGAGCAACAAAGTCTCGGACTACTCTCCTCCCCGGTTCATCCGCCACTTTCACTGCCTTCTTCTCTATCTTAAAAGCACCCTCAGGTACTCCTGCGACTCCTAAAAATGAGTTGAGAGCCTCAGGAGAGTAATCCACTTCATTTCCACGCACATATACCACAAAATTGCTTCCAGCCCCAAGTGATTTACTTGCATTAGCGTAAAACTCTCTAACCAAAGTAGCATTCCCACTATCCTTTTTCTTTTGACATATATGATTCAATTTCTCCCACTTTCTAGCAATAAGATGCTCATGAATTTCAGGGACCCCATTCAACAGATCATAATCAAATGCCTTCTCCCGATTAAAACCAAATTCGCGAATCTTTACATACCTTGCCATTCGTTCTTCACAGAAAAACTTGTCGCTGAATGGTTGCAACAACGAAGGCCGAGGAGTGTCAGAACTACCGATGTTGAATACCGGAGCAGGTGGTGGTGCATGTGAAGAGCCTCCATGACCCGATTGGGAGCCAACACCCTTAGAGAGTTTTTTCTTCTTTGGGGGTTGTTGTGGTGGATCAGTGTTGTCTGATTTCTTCCCCTTCCCAAGGAGTCTAGTAATTCTTGAAGACATGTTGGATTTTGAGTAGGGGTTTGGTGAAAAATGGGTCAAGGAATTTGTTGGGAAACAGAGGACTTGATAGAAATTGAAGTTGGGAAGATGAACTTTGAGTTGGGGTTGAGAGGATTGAAGGTTTTGGGGAGAGATTGGTGAAGAGAAAGAGGGAATGAGAGGTTTGATAATGGAGGTTAATGAAATTGAAAGTTAAATTTCCGGTAGAGAAGGGGAAAGGGTGAGAAGGAAGGAGTGAATTGGGAATAGAGAAGGAAGGTTCAGTTTTCAAAACTGAATTTACGTCTTCCCACATTCCTGCGCCGCACGCAGACATACCTGCGCCGCGCGCAGGAACCAGATCCTTGGGAAACTTTTTCTTTTCAAATTGCGCCGCACACAGGACTCCTGCGCCGCACGCAGCCCCTTTTTTTTTGTTTTTTTTTAAGAACATACTGCGCCGCACGCAGACTCCAGAATTTCCAGCAAGATTTCTATTTCGAATTGCGCCGCGCGCAGTAGGTCCTGCGCCGCACGCAGGAACCAGAATTGCCAATCCTCTTTTTGCTCCTTCAATTGCGCCGCGCGCAGTAGTGTCTGCACCGCGCGCAGCTCACAGCTTCATCACCCTGTTTTTTTCCATTCTTGTGTATCTCCAACTCTAATCCGTTGCTTGACCTGCACCTACTTCAACACATAACAAAACACAGATTATTAGCAAAATAAAGCTTGGGTTGCCTCCCAAGAAGCGCTTGTTTAACGTCCCGAGGCTTGACGGTCCGTGACCCAAAGGTCACGCGCTTGTTTAACGTCACTAGCTTGACGAACAATGCGATCATGGGTCTTCAAGACGGGAGGCCACCTTGTGGCGAACCAACTCTCCTCCCTTATAGACTTTCAATCTCTGACCATTCACTTTGAAGCTCTTGTCTTCCTCCCTCGATTTGAACACTTCCACAGCCCCGTGTGGAAAGACCTCTTTGATAACAAACGGTCCCGACCAACGGGACATGAGTTTACCGGGAAAGAGCCGCAGCTCTGAGTTGAACAATAGCACTTGTTGTCCTTTATGAAACGATTTAGGCACAAGTTTCGCATCATGGTACCTCTTAGTCCTTGCTTTGAAAAGAACGGCATTTTCATATGCACGTTCTCTCCACTCCTCCAACTCATGAAGCTTTAGTAACCGTGCTTGTCCGGCAAGATGAGCATCCAAATTCAATTGTTTGACAGCCCAATAGGCTTTGTGCTCGAGTTCTACCGGCAAATGACACGCTTTTCCATACACAAGTTGATAAGGTGAGAAGCCTAAATGAGTTTTGAAAGCTGTCCTATAGGCCCATAAAGCATCGTCCAACTTGAGAGACCAATCCTTTCTTGAAGATGAAACAGTTTTTTCGAGAATTTGCTTGAGTTGTCGATTTGAGACCTCAACTTGCCTACTAGTTGTGGGTGATATGGGGTAGCAACTTTATGCTTCACATTGTACTTCAAAAGCAAATTCTCGAGATGTTTATTGATGAAATGCTTACCACCGTCACTTATGAGCACTCTTGGGACGCCAAACCGAGTGAAAATGTTCTTCTTTAAAAATTTCACTACGGTTGAAGCATCATTGGCTTGGCAAGCCATAGCCTCTACCCACTTCGTGACATAATCAACACACACTAGAATGTGCAAATTTGAGTGTGAAGAAGGGAAAGGTCCCATGAAATCAATTCCCCAACAGTCGAAGGGTTCTACTTCTACCATACCTTGTTGAGGCATATCATCCCGCTTGGAGATATTCCCCGTTCGTTGACATTCATTGCACGCCTTCACAAATTCTACACAATCTTGAAACAATGTGGGCCAAAAGAAACCACTTTGAAGTATCTTTGCCGCCGTTCTAGGCCCACTATGATGACCTCCACATGGTGAGTTGTGGCAATGCCACATTATGCTTCAGATTTCTTCATCGGCCACACACCGCCGAATCAAGCCATCATGACCCACTTTGAAAAGGTAGGGGTCATCCCAAAAGTAATGCCGAGAATCCGCAAAAAACTTCTTCTTTTGTTGATAAGTGTAGTCTTCTGGTACCAACCCACTTGCCTTGAAGTTTGCCATGTCACCAAACCATGGAATCTCGAATACGGCCAGAATTTGCTCATCCGGGAACTCCGCATCAATTGTCATCTCTTTGGTGGTCACCTTTGGATTATTCAACCTAGACAAATGATCCGCCACTACGTTTTCCACTCCCTTCTTGTCTTTGATTTCTAAGTCAAACTCTTGTAGGAGTAGAATCCATCTCAAAAGCTGTGGCTTTGAATCACCCTTGTTGAGCAAGTACTTAAGTGCGGAGTGGTCTGAAAAAACAATCACTTTGGAACCAATCAAATAAGACCGAAACTTTTCCAATGCGAATACAATTGCTAGTAATTCCTTCTCGGTGGTGGTATAGTTTACTTGGTTCTCATTGAGGACCTTACTAGCATAGTATATCACATGGAAAAGTTTCCCATGATGTTGGCCTAGGACCGCTCCTACGGCGTAGTCGCTCGCATCACACATCATTTCAAAGGGAAGATCTCATTGCGGTGCGACTATGACGGGAGCGGTCACCAACTTCTCTTTCAAACAATTAAAAGCATCCAAACAATCAATATCAAATTCAAAGGCCACATCCTTGACAAGTAAAGAGGATAAGGGTTTTGCTATTTTTGAAAAATCTTTAATGAACCGCCGGTAAAACCCGGCGTGTCGCAAAAAGCTCCTTACCCCTTTTACATTCAAGGGAGGGGGTAAATCTTTGATCACCTCCACTTTTGCTTGGTCCACTTCAATCCCTTTAGAAGAGATTTTGTGACCAAGGAAAATGCCTTCTTTCACCATGAAGTGGCATTTTTCCCAATTTAAAACAAGATTAGTGCTTTTACACCTTTTCAAAACAGAATTTAAATTTGCTAAGCATGAGTCAAAGGACTTACCGAACACGGAGAAGTCATCCATGAAGACTTCCATAGTATCCTCTATCATGTCGGAGAAGATAGCTAGCATGCACCTTTGAAATGTTGCCGGTGCATTACACAACACAAACGGCATCCGTCGATAAGCAAACACCCTGAATGGGCAAGTGAAGGCAGTTTTTTCTTGATCCTCCGGATCCACTGTGATTTGGTTATATCCAGAGTAGCCATCTAGAAAACAATAGAATTCTTGCCCCGCTAGTCGCTCCAACATTTGATCCATGAAAGGTAAGGGAAAATGGTCCTTCCTAGTAGCCGAGTTCAAGCGCCGGTAGTCAATACACATACGCCAACCCGTGACGGTCCTTGATGGTATTAATTCATTCTTCTCATTCCGGATCACCGTCATCCCCCCTTTCTTGGGAACCACATGCACCGGTGAAACCCATGCACTATCCGAGATAGGGTAGATCATGCCCGCTTCAAGAAGCTTAAGAACCTCCTTTTTCACAACTTCCTTCATTGTGGGGTTTAATCGCCTTTGTGGTTGGACCACGGGCTTAAATTCCTCTTCTAACTTGATTTTGTGCATACAGAATGTGGGACTTATGCCTTTCAAATCAGAAATTCTCCAACCCATGGCTTCCTTGTTAGACTGCAAAACCCTTAGAAGTTTCTCCTCTTCCACTCTTGTAAGAGGACTACTAATAATCGCCGGATAAGACGCATCATCTCCTAGAAACACATATTTCAAGTGAGATGGGAGTTGCTTGAGCTCCGGAACCATGCTTTCCACTTTGATCTCTTCTTTAGCCTTAACTTCAAAGATCTCTTCCAACTTCGGGTTCTCATCCACCCGGCAAGCATTTAAGTTTTTGAGGCATGTGTCAATCTCTCTTTCCCACTCCTCCTCAAGGTCATCGATTGAATTCACTAACACTCTTTCCAAAGGAGGGGAAGGGGTTTGTACTTTAAACACATCCTCAATAACCTCATCCACAACTTCAACACGGAAACATTCCGGATCGTCATCATGTCGCTTCATTGCTTCAAACACATTAAACATTATTTGCTCTCCATGAGTCCGAAGCATCAACTCTCCCATTTCCACATCAATGAGAGCACGACCGGTAGCTAAGAACGGTCTACCAAGTAGAAGTGGATCCACCTCACGATCCTCCTCCATATCCAAAATAACAAAGTCCGCCGGGAAGACGAATTATGCCACCCGGACTAGAACATCATGGAGAATCCCATATGGATGCACTATAGAACGATCCGCCAAGGAGAGCTGCATTTTAGTTGGTGTTGCAACGGCTTCGGGTATCTTTTTCATCATGGAGAGAGGCATGAGATTAATGCTAGCTCCAAGATCACACAAGGCTCGTGCTACGGTCAAGTTCCCAATAGAGCACGGAATAGTAAAGCTACCCGGATCCTTCTTCTTTTGAGGAAGCTTCTTTTGGATAAGTGCACTACACTCTTCGGTCATGTCGACCGTGTCATCATCCAATGGTTTGCGCTTCTTTGTGAGCAATTCTTTTAGAAACTTCGCATAGATGTGCATTTACTCCAAGGCTTCCGCCAAGGGAATGTTGACTTGTAGACTATTGAACATTTTCATGAATTTCTTGAAATGGGTATGGTTAGTCTTCACCTTCTTCTTCCTAGGGTATGGTACCCTAACATGAGGTAGACTTTCTTGTCCTTTACCCTTGTCTTTAGTCTCTTGGTTCACATCCTTCTTTGCATCCTCACCTTGCTCACACTCACTATTTTTCTCCCTCTGTTTTTCAACTACTTCTTCTTGGTCACTCTCCACTACTTCTTCAATCTCACTTTCATTTTCAACTACACCATTCCTCACCTTTTCAACTTCACCCTCACTCACATTTTTCTTCTTAAGTTTCTCACTCACCTTCGGATCCGGCACTTCACGGCTTCTCAAGTTAATTGCCTTGCAACTTTCATTCTTTGGATTATCATGAGTATTACCTCCAAATCCGCCGTTATTTTGCAAACTTGAGAATTGTCTTGACAATTGCCCCATTTGAACCTCTAGATTCTTGATTGAAGCCTCATGATTTTTGTTGGAAACCTCTTGACTCTTCTTCATTGCTTCAAAATTTCCTTGAGTCATTTGCATGAATTGAGTTAAAGTTTCCTCCATTCTTGACGGTGGTCTAGGTGGAGGGGGGTTTTGAGTTGCACCTTGCCCTTGAGTGTTTCCCCATCCATAACCAAGGTTGTTGTTAGGATAAGACTTCCGGAAATTAGCCAAGTACTTAGCCTCTTCGGAACCTTCCGGGAAACATCCTCCATTGGTGTGGCCTTGTAAGCAAAAATCACACCTAGGCTCTTGAACTTGATTAGCTTGTGCTTGTTGAGGTGAAGCATTAGTCATTAGTTTGAGCATTGCCTCCATTTGATTCGTCATTAGCTTTGATTGGGCTAACAACGCACTTTGCGCATCAAGCTCTAGAATTCCAGCTTTCTTCTTGGCACCCCGATCATTTTGAGCTCGGTACTCATTTTGGGCCATGGTTTCAATGAGCTCCCTTGCTTGAGTTTCATCACGGTTCTTCAAAGAACCACCAGCTGAGGCATCCAAAATCATGCGAGTTTGAGGTCTAAGCCCTTGAGTGAACATCTGCATTTGGCTAAGATCGTCGAATCCGTGATTTGGACACTTTTTAAGACACAACTTGAACCTTTCCCATGCATCATATAGAGTCTCATTGTCACCTTGTTCGAAGTTGCTAATTTCCGACCTCCTTTCCAAAAACTTATGAATAGGAAAGTAGCGGTCCAAGAATTTCCTTTCAAGCTCTCTCCAATTGTTGATAGTGTTGGGTGGAATCGTATCCAACCAATCCTTTGCTCGACCGGTGAGAGAGTGTTTGAAGAGACGAAGACGTTTATCCGACTCACTTACACCGGGTGGGTCGGTATAGTCACACGCTTCGTAAAAGTGGCTAAGATGTAGATTCGGGCATTGGGACTCGGAACCAGAATATTGGTCTTCTTTGAGTGCACTCAATACCGTATTCTTTATATCAAATGCTACCGGATTCACCGGTTGAAAACCAAGATTCGTGACTTCCCCGTTGTTTCTCTGCCCGTAGTCACCGAGTGTTCTCCTTGGTTGAGGTGGAGGTGGTGGATTTTGAATATTTTCTGCCATTTCTTCAATTTCCTCTTCACTAATTTCTTCTTCCCTTCCTCGTTGCTCAAGTTCAGCTACTCTTGCGGCCTCTTTAGCTAGGCGTACCCTTTTCCGGTTTGCTCTCGCGGTCTTTTCGATCTCGGGATCAAATGGCCAAGAGCTCGATGGTGTACCTAGCATACAAGAAACAACAACAAAACCAAGTAATATCCAAGCCAAACAATGACAAAAGAAAGAAAGTTATGAACTAATATTTTTGAATTTCTAAAGAACAAAATTAAAACTAAGCAAAACTCCGATTGCCTTGTTGAAATTAATCAACAATCCCCGGCAACGGCGCCAAAAACTTGATGGTTTTTCGCAAGTGCACGAAATAATCGTCAAGTAGTACAATCAAATATCGTCCACGAGGATTGTCTTAAACCACAACGCAATCGAGTTTACTTAGTGTAAAAACAAGAAACATAATTGGGGGAAAATGATCATAGAATTTCAATCACACACTTAGCAATCGTAGAAATTGGAGGTAAATCGAAGGTTAAAGAATCGATTGGACCTTTTTGGATCATCCATTCACACACTCAATTGGTAAACATGTTCAATCATCTATGAATTAAGTAATTTGTTTCAAGAATTGGATTAACAAAGTGATTATGCTCAATTTCTTAATGCATAATCCTCTCACTATATCACTAATCTCTAATCTCTTAGGTGAATTGGTGATTTAGTGAGGTTTTAAGAACTCTTAATCCTAAATTCACAATCAATGGTTCAATATCTCTAAAGTCACCACTAATTGCTCAATTGTTCTTAGATCCATGACTAATTTCCATTCTCATGATACAATTAATCATTCAATTCATCATAACATTGGCCAAATACTATGAAGCTTTAAACATCAAGAACAATCAATGAAACTCAATACAAATTCATATAGAAAGAAACAAATATTCACATTGTTCAATTGAGGTGGAATGGACTCCCCTCAAGCTCCAATCATGGAGTTTAGTTACACATCATTGATCTAGAAACTGCCATGAAAAATGAAGATGCAAGCATGGTGGATAGAACTTCAAGCTTCAATGGAATCTTGGAGTAAATCCTTGGATCTGAGCTTTAATTCTTCAAAAGTACACCAAATTTTGTAACCTTTTTCCCAGCTGATCAGGTTCCTATTTATAGTTTTCATCCTGTCAGATCCACTGCGCCGCACGCAGGATCTGCTGCGCCGGATGCAGCCAACAGCCACAAAACTGCTTTCTATTTCCTTGAATTGCGCCGGACGCAGCACCTCCTGCGCCGGACGCCATACTTGCTGCACCGGACGCAGCCTTCCTGCGACGGACGCATAGAGCAGCAAGAAACCATCTGCTAAAGTAGCATAATTGCGCCGGACGCAGCTATAGTTGCGCCGCGCGCAGGTCCACAACCAAGCATATACTACTTTTCTTGTTCAGCACTCCATCCTTCATGGCATGCGATTTTCCATGATTTAGACCAAAATCTTACATAATTTCCTAGTTTTTGCCTTGGATTAGCTTGGATTGACTTGTAATGACTAAGCGTCATCATTATGTTTATGATGTTTTTGCTTCACTGTTTTTTTGTTTTTTTTAACATATGCGCTTCTTTTTTAGATATGCATAATTGTTTTTAGGTATATGATGTAGATACAAATGTAGCTACATATGAATGCATATTTTAGATATACATGATTTTCTTTTTCTAGATACAAACGATGTCTTAGTAACGTAATCATATCTAAAACACTGAAGCAACGTAAACAAATCTTACAATTTATACATATATATAAAAAAAAGTTTGTATCTAAACCATACCTAAAAAAATCATGTATATCCAGAAAAAACCGCATGTGTTAAAAAAAAAAACAATGAAGCGAAAACATCATATACATAATAAGAAGCACCGAATATTATAGTTAATTAATGTAATTAAACAATAAAGAAAAAGAGTTTGCTTGAAAAAACACTTACATTCTTGTCCATCATTACCATTTCCATTGAAAATGGTAATTTCTTGGAAGCAATATCATTAACACACCATAGCTTTACAACTCGAACCATCAAGTTCCAACTCTCTTTTGAAGCATTTATCGAAGCAACATAATCATATGTTGGAGCCATTATAAATTGTAAATAAGGTCGATGCAAAAAACAATTTATGTTTGTTTTGGTTTTGATGAATAGAAACCAACAATAGACGAACTATTTATAGGTGTAAAAGACCGGAATGAAAGACAATATTTGATCATAAGCATAAGCAATAGTCTATTGATTACTGTACCTTTTTTTTTTTTTTACAATCCCAAGAATATTAGACTGCAATATAAACTCTCTTATGCTTGAAAATCAAATACCTATCACAGTTCTGCATACATTGATCAAGGTTGAAAACGACATGGAGAAGGTAATTGATAGTCAATTTTGAATTTGCGCATATTTTTTTTTCCCTTTTTCTCCTTTGATTGATTTTTATTCGGACGAAAAATAAGTAAAATTTAATTACAAATTATTCCATCACAAAAGATAAAATCTAAGGTTTCAACCGATTTAGACAAATAACCAATACTTGCACTAAAAGAGAGAATCATGAGAGAGAGAGAGGGTAGAGAGAGAAGCTGGAGGTAGTAGGAGGGGAAGGTCTAGGGCTCCATCAACTAGACGTCGGCCTCATGGCTACGTCCATAATGTTGATCAAGATTCTATCTCCTTCTTTGTCACTAATTTTCCGGCGGAGAGTACATCGGAGGACCTTTGGAAGGCTTTTGCTAGATATGGGAGAGTGGGTGATCTTTACATTCCTAACAAAGTGGACAAGTGGGGAAGGAGATTTGCGTTTGTGAAGTTTCGAGATGTGAAGGAGGTTTCGGTGTTAAGTCAAAGTATGAAGGAGGTGTGGCTTGGTTCCTTCAAGTTACGAATCAACCAATCTCGCTTTGAGAGGAAGGAGGAGGCAAGGAAGAACGTGGAAATAGGTGAATCGAATGTGCGAAATAATGGCGAAGGGAGTTCTCAACCAAACCGTTCATTCAAAGCAGCTTTGGTCCAGCAATCTAGGAGGCAGGAGGTTGTTACTAAGAAGGGTGAAGATCTGGAGGAAGTGTTACAGGTGGAGGTGGATGGAAGGGTGCTTGAGGAGTTAGAGAGGAGTTTTGTAGGGAAGTTGGCGTTAGATGTGGAGGTGAGAAGGATTAAAACAACTCTCTACATGGAGGGTTTAGCTCATATCTCGATCTCTGAGATGGGGAGAAACATGGTCTTGTTGTATAGTCCTAAAGTGGGGGAGGTGGAGGCTTTGTGTAAAGCCAAAGCTGATTGGCTGACTTACTACTTTAAAGAAGTGAGACCTTGGTCTCCATCTAGCTTTGTGGATAAGAGAAAAACTTGGGTGAAAGTGTATGGAATCCCACTCCATGTTTGGGGTGAATCTTTATTCAAAGCTATTGGGAATAAATACGGAGAGTTTATTGATTTTGATAATAACACAGCATCTAGAGCCAAACTAGATGTTGCAAGAATTAAAATTTCAACAAATTTTAGAGGTAACATCGATGATTCTTTGGTTGTTCAAGCCTTGGGGGTTCTTTACACTCTACAGATTGTGGAACAAAATATTAGAGAACACGTTTTTGTTGGAGTAAGCCCTAAGAGCCAATCTATTTTCATAGTATTTGCTTTAGGAGTTTGAATATAAATATGGCATTTCTTTATTATATTTGTAAGGTTGCAAAATAATGAAGTCCCTAGAATAGAAAGTCCGTTTAATAATTAAGTGTGACTTAATCATGAGATAATATTAAACATAAGGACACTATTCTTAAAGTATCCGTAGTCGAGCTTTAAGGTAAAGGGGATAACCTTAAAGCATAAAGACTATTATGAAGATAGACTGATGATCACATCTCATGGATCATGGGATAAGGAGTTATCAAGTCTTGACGTAGGTATAAATATTAGGAGTAATATTTATACTGGATTGACCCGCTATGAGAGTACTACATGCAAAGTTATGCAAAGTGTCATAAGTTACTCTCATGGTGATAATGGTGTAAACCGCCCTTAGACCTGAAACCACTTTGTACCCTAGATGTGGAGTCAAGTACTTTGTTGCTGATCTAACGTTGTCCGTAACAGGATAACCATAAAGGCAGTTGATGGGTACTTCACAAAGCATGCTGAGGGACAGTAGTGACCTAGATGGAATTTGCCAATCCTGCATAACAGGATAAATGTCATGGGCCCAATATTGAACTGGACAAAGATGACACCAAGTATGTTCTGTGTTCAATATAGACATAAAGGGCAAAGGGGTAATTATACACACTGATATTATCACAAGAGGTTATGTTTAGATCACATGTTAATTTCTCGTAACTTGAGTAGCAGTGATGTGTTGCTAGATACCGCTCACTGTTTATTGTAATAAATAGTGATTTATTATAATTGTCAATGTTACGGAAACCTACAGGGTCACACACATAAGAACAATCTAGTGAGATTGGAACACCGTAAGGTACGGTGCACCTTGGAGAAATAAGAAAATATGATAAGGGTATTATGGTAATTAAAATGAGCATTACATCATATGGTATGATATAGCAAGAAGGGGGTGCAAATATGTACTAGACATATTTACATGAGAATGGCGCCCACTATAGCCCATTTAGTTAAAAGGGCTTTAGTGTAATTTTGCCATGGCAAGTGGTTCTATAAATAGAACCCTTGTGGTAAGGAGAAATAGTTACACACTTTTGTTACTCATTCTCATGAGCCTTTGTTCTCTCCTCTCTTGAGAAACCCTAATCACCTTTCTAGAGTTTTTGTGAAAAACCCTAATCCTTATTTTGTGCCTCCTTTCTCCTAACCCTTCAAACCATTGGAGCTAGCACTCCATTGAAGGTTGTTGTTCGTGTGGACTGGCTAGAGGCGTTATACCTTTAACGCTTGTGATCAAATTCGTTGGTGACTTGGTGGTGACCTTGTTCGTGACGGTTCGAGGTTCTTGTTCGTGACCTTGTTCGTGATTCGAAGTGTTCGATAGCCGTTCGTGATTTAAAGGGAGTTTTCGAACCAAAAGGTAAAACTCTAAACACAATTCATGACCATTCGTAAGGATCACAAAAGGAAAATTTTAAAATTCCGCTGCTTTTATCGTATCAATTTTCCTTCAGTGGTATCAGAGCCACTTACGAAACCATGAATTGATGTTTGTTTAAATTCATGAATTCAGTTTTAATATGATTAAAACAGTTAATAAAAGATTAAAATCGAGTAATTAAAATTTGACGGTTGTTTGTGTATAAATTGGATGATTAACATTGAAACGGCTCCGGAATCCGACACTTGTATGGTGGAGCATGCGATATGTTGATTGTCCTAAGGTTACACGAACAAGAACGGTCAATACTTACATGTGATGTAAGTTTTGTGTATGAATTGGGTAATTAACATTGAAACGGCTTCGGAATCCGACACTTGTATGGTGAAGCATGCGATATGTTAATTGTCCTAAGGTTACACAATCAAGAACGGCCATAAACTTATATATGATATAAGTAACCGTAATGCAAAATGGTGTATGTGATATACCGTTAGTAATTTCGTTAAAATTATTATGAAAGTTATTCAATTAAAGCGAGCCGTGTTCATTTGTTTCGGAATCCGACATTTGTATGGTGAAACAATGACATGTTGATCAATTGGATTGAATTTGGTCATAAGGAATTTTGACGGCATGAAAGGGTTGCACAAATGTTGTGTCATTAAAATTAGGATTTGCAAAACGTATCAAGTGTTGATGCGAAAAGTAGATGATAAATATATTTAATTTTGAAATCGTTTCAAAATTCTAGAAATATCTTTTAAAATTGTTTTAAAAGATAATATCATCAATTTTGGAAATATTTTATTCAAAAGGGTTTTGATTAAATAATTTTCCATATTTGACAAATATATTTAATTATGAAATCGTTTCAAATCTCTAGAAATATCTTTTAAAATTGTTTTAAAAGATAATATTACCAATTTTGGAAATATTTTATTCAAAAAGGTTTTGATTAAATAATTTTCCATATTTGGAGAATTGTCAAAAGATTTAATTCTACTTTAAAATAATGTTATTTATTTTAGCAAATTTTGATTCGAAATATTTAATTGTGAATTAAATATTTGAATCAAACTTACCTGATTTGATCAATCGCCGGATTTAATTAATTATGAGACTTTAATAATAATAAAGTTTGTTTGTTATTATTATATTTGATGATCGGTTATGGCCTTAGTTTATTTATTTTATTGCATTTGGTTTTTAAATACGGCCTGCGTGTCGTGCCTTATCTCTATTCTCTATATTCTCTTCTCATCCACTCCCTCGTATGTAAAACGAGTATTCTTTTATATTATTATGTAATATTATGAAGAAGAAGAACAATGGAGGTCAACCTTGGAGATCATGCTTGGAGAAGTATAGATCGTTTTAGGTTAGATTAGGTTCTCTCATTGGCTTGGGAGAACAAATGCGCTATGGGCCATAACTGTTTCATTTTATTATATTATGTATGTTGATGCATGTTATGTATGGAGTGACGTCATTGTATGTAAGCCGTGGTAAGGTGAGATCAAATTAATTATAAAAGCCCTCAAAGGAATTAATATTAAGTTTTATTGCTTTCCAACGAATAGCGCCCTTCAAGATCAATATCGATCAATGTAGGTTTTGCCAACGCGAAGTGCATTGTCAATATTGATAAGTTGCGGTGAGGTAATTTATTTATCCGATCGCTATTTAATGGGTCTAACTTAACTAAAGAAAATATAATAAGATTATATGACTTTAGAAGCAAGTATTGGGTTATTCCATATGATGGATTAGAATAAGTGTTATTCACCCAATAGAAAGGATATGAGAGTTGTATGAGATACAATTGGGAAGGAGTTTCCTACCTAAATAACTAAGTTTTGTGTAATCAGCCCAACGCTGACTTAAAACAAAGTGAAAAATGGATCTCATTCTCACTAGAAAATTTTCAACGGGATTTTCCGAATCAAATGTCGAGGGTCATTTGTTTTGAGTAAAATAGTGGGAGCGTATTTAATTAAAGACCAAATTAAATATGATTTAGTCATAATATCTTACATATCTTTGTAATTAGAATTTCGAAATACAATACATATTAAGTTGTCCTTATGAAGGACAAGATTTTCAGAAAGGAGTTTCTGTATTGGTACAAATTGAGAATTGTTCTCAAATGCGAGAAAACTATAAGTCTTGAACTATAAACTGTGAACAACCTACCATAACTAGATTGGAAAAGGGATACTTGTTAGAAGCATCAAGTTGACGTCTAGATATAGAATATATAATAAATGATGTGATCATTTAATCTCAAGTAAGATCCTTTTGAAAGAACTTTAGAGTATGATAAATTTTTCAATGGATCAAAAAGTTGGTCATAGGATCAATCTAACAAATTATAATGGAATAGATATAGACAAAATTGTTTTGAATATCTACCGGAATTTGTTGAGTTGAATGAGAATTAATTTGCACTATCAAAGATTTGAGATATAATATAAATAAGATTTATATTCCTCTTATTTGAATAGTACAAAATGGTTGTCAAAGTAGAACGGTTATGGTTAGACCATTAAATAAAAATGACGTAAATAGTTCTTGGAAGAGTCAAACCAAAAGTATGAAGTGAGACTTCAATAATGCACATATTGTTATAGAAAGTCAAAATTTCTATTTCTACATCAAAAGTATATGATACAAGATGTTGAATCTCAATTTTTCGAAAATAGAGATGCTTAAAGAATTAGAACATTGGCTATAATTTTAAGTCAACCCATATCTAGAATGAAAATTGTTTCATTGATAATGAGAGCTTATGCAATGACTTAAAATCGAGTTTGAAATGGAACACAATAATTGTTATTGAATTCCATCTAGTAATAGAAGTAGCAATTGTATATCTTGTATTGACAATATATGAATTGTAGCCTTAAATGATAAGACAAGTAATGGTCCTATCATTTAAGCAAAGTTTTCTATACTATTACTCCAAGTCAAGTAATGGACTAGGGTTCCATGGTCTTGATAGGGTTATCTATAACAATCGTGATAAGAGCCAAATATGATTTGGACCTTAAATATATCAAGAGCATTGTTGTTTAGTACAAATATTCGATGTGTCAATAAAATAACGCATGACCTATTTGAACAATATACATGAGATGTATGTCGACCACTAAACATATTTTGTATATTGAGTTTATTTTACTTCATTAACATTGATGATTAAAATCATTAGATGTTGGTAGGTGTATGACACCAATTAGAAATCTTTGAATTTGTCAAAGAAATTCAACAATGAAGAAAATAGAACTCGACAAAAGTATTTAAGTTATATGAATGAGTCATATCAGTAAATACTTAATTAAAAGACTATAATAACTATTTTATCACATCATGTTTGACATGATTTAAGGATAGTTTAATTATATATTGACTCTTTCTATAAATCTCTTTACTTATAATTAATCTTCACCCACAATTAGTTCCCTTTTAAAATGATCATAAAGACACCATATGCGATATGGAGGTAAGAGTACCAAGTTTGTCTTTATGAGAATTTTGGATTAAAATTTATTAGATAAATCTAATTCCAAATGAATGAATGAATAAGTGGAAATATCCTAAAGAAAGGGATATTGGTCCTATATCACTCTTAAGGACAAAAGGTTGTTTTGTTGCTAGGTTTGAAACATTCCTCTAGTGGGAGTGTGTCTCTAAAAGAGACAGTGGGAGTGATATAGAACTTGAATAAATTCAAGTACCACAAAACATATTTATTTAAAAGGGAATGCAAACCGGTTCCTCAAGGTTGTTGAAGAACCATTGTTTTAAAGTTGCACAAATCCAAGATAAGTCTAACATATCACATATGGCTACAAGGTATGGTTTTATCATGACTCAGCAATGTGATATGATTCTCATGGAAGATGAGTCTTTGACTTTCTAAAAGGTCGTAAGACGATCTAGATTATGAGAAGTGGCTAAATGCCATGAAATCTCATACAGAATCCATATACACTAACCTTATGTAGATAATGGTTATGTCTTCAAGATGAGTAAGACTCATACGATGAAAGTGAGTATTCTTTTTGAACACTGATATGGATGGTATTAAAAATACCTTATAATATTTGATTGCTTCTGCTAAATGTTGTACTACATGTTTTGGTAGATGGATAACAAAGTTGCATTCCTTAATTGGAATGACCTCATATATATGCGTTGGACATATACGTAAGGGTTTTGTTGATCCAAATGATGCTAGAAAGGTATATAACTTGTAGCTATCTAATTTTGATTAGATAGAGTTCTCAGAAAATTAAATTATTGTTTGTTCCTTTTATGAAGTTTTATGAAAACAAATTAACAAGGACAAACCTATCTAACTTTGATTAGATCGAATAAATTTGAATATTTGTTCCTTTTGAAAGTTTTGTGGAAAACAAATGAAGGACAAATATAAATCTTGTGCATACAAAGTTTTAGTGGGAGTGATAATATCTGATATCATATTAATCATCAAGACATTTTTCTTATACATGTGAGACATGACTAAGAAAATAACTCTTGATGAAACACTTAGGCAAGAATTCCTAAAGAGTTAGGAATAACCTATGTACCAAAATTGAAATTAGTGTTTGACACTAACTTACCTTCAAGAATATCCCTAAGGACCTTAAAGGAACTAAGGCCTATTTCTTGAAATAGATAGGTATGGGAAGGATCATTATAAGGAAGTTATAATGAAGGAAGTTTCCATACCAATGTATTGTATATCATGGCTGAATACAAGCATTGAAAGCTATAAGATAAGCTTCGTAATATGTTTGTTTCAGTTAAATAAGTTGAGTATTTAAGATTGGATCGTTTGGCTCATGATTGAGCTAAAGATATGTTTCCGGTGTTACAAGTCACATTAATCACATTAGTGATGGTAATAGTTTAATCTTGCAAGAACACTTGAAAATAGATCTCACCGACGATTCATGAATATACTTAGACACTTATATATTTCGATAGAGATCGAAATAGAACGTTGGAAGATACGTAAGATACCAACATAGGAAATAGTTCCTTATCCACTAACAAAGCCTCTTGCGCAGTTGAAGCGTGATGGGCATACTAAGTCTATAGGTATTAAGAGAAACCTAGATTGGCTTTAGTGCTAGTGGGAGATTGTTGGAGTAAGCCCTAAGAGCCAATCTATTTTCATAGTATTTGCTTTAGGAGTTTGAATATAAATATGGCATTTCTTTATTATATTTGTAAGGTTGCAAAATAATGAAGTCCCTAGAATAGAAAGTCCGTTTAATAATTAAGTGTGACTTAATCATGAGATAATATTAAACATAAGGACACTATTCTTAAAGTATCCGTAGTCGAGCTTTAAGGTAAAGGGGATAACCTTAAAGCATAAAGACTATTATGAAGATAGACTGATGATCACATCTCATGGATCATGGGATAAGGAGTTATCAAGTCTTGACGTAGGTATAAATATTAGGAGTAATATTTATACTGGATTGACCCGCTATGAGAGTACTACATGCAAAGTTATGCAAAGTGTCATAAGTTACTCTCATGGTGATAATGGTGTAAACCGCCCTTAGACCTGAAACCACTTTGTACCCTAGATGTGGAGTCAAGTACTTTGTTGCTGATCTAACGTTGTCCGTAACAGGATAACCATAAAGGCAGTTGATGGGTACTTCACAAAGCATGCTGAGGGACAGTAGTGACCTAGATGGAATTTGCCAATCCTGCATAACAGGATAAATGTCATGGGCCCAATATTGAACTGGACAAAGATGACACCAAGTATGTTCTGTGTTCAATATAGACATAAAGGGCAAAGGGGTAATTATACACACTGATATTATCACAAGAGGTTATGTTTAGATCACATGTTAATTTCTCGTAACTTGAGTAGCAGTGATGTGTTGCTAGATACCGCTCACTGTTTATTGTAATAAATAGTGATTTATTATAATTGTCAATGTTACGGAAACCTACAGGGTCACACACATAAGAACAATCTAGTGAGATTGGAACACCGTAAGGTACGGTGCACCTTGGAGAAATAAGAAAATATGATAAGGGTATTATGGTAATTAAAATGAGCATTACATCATATGGTATGATATAGCAAGAAGGGGGTGCAAATATGTACTAGACATATTTACATGAGAATGGCGCCCACTATAGCCCATTTAGTTAAAAGGGCTTTAGTGTAATTTTGCCATGGCAAGTGGTTCTATAAATAGAACCCTTGTGGTAAGGAGAAATAGTTACACACTTTTGTTACTCATTCTCATGAGCCTTTGTTCTCTCCTCTCTTGAGAAACCCTAATCACCTTTCTAGAGTTTTTGTGAAAAACCCTAATCCTTATTTTGTGCCTCCTTTCTCCTAACCCTTCAAACCATTGGAGCTAGCACTCCATTGAAGGTTGTTGTTCGTGTGGACTGGCTAGAGGCGTTATACCTTTAACGCTTGTGATCAAATTCGTTGGTGACTTGGTGGTGACCTTGTTCGTGACGGTTCGAGGTTCTTGTTCGTGACCTTGTTCGTGATTCGAAGTGTTCGATAGCCGTTCGTGATTTAAAGGGAGTTTTCGAACCAAAAGGTAAAACTCTAAACACAATTCATGACCATTCGTAAGGATCACAAAAGGAAAATTTTAAAATTCCGCTGCTTTTATCGTATCAATTTTCCTTCAGTTTTTCACCAACAACAGTTAAATGGAGAGCAGGAGTGTAGTTGGGTGGAGTCCTCAAACTTTCCCGGTGAAGCGATGGAGGTTCGAGGTGGTGTTCATGGAGGTGCAGTGGAGGATGAGGAGGATGAGGAAGAAGATGAGGTTGACTTTCAACCAGGTCAGCATAAGGCACATGGGGAATATGTACTTGGTGATGGAGATGTGTCCTTGAATATTGTTGGAAAGAGTCAATCTATCTTTTTGTTAGCAGGAAGTAATTTGAATGATAACAAGGAAACAAATGCTCAAAAGGACACTGAGTCTGAGGGTGTGATGTTTGATGTTGACGAGGTGGAAGTAGGTGGGACACTAGGTGAAAAGGTGGTAAAAGGTGATAGGGTGGGAGAGGATGTGGAAGCTGGGTACAGTGTGAGGGAGACTTGTCACATGGTGGAAAAAGATTTATGTACAAGTGGGCCACATTATTTACATTGCGACTCTAGGAAAGTTGTAACTCGGTCTGCTTTTTGGGAGCCAAGACGGTGCGGGACCCGGGTCAGATCTTTCTCTCTTCCTCCTTTTGGGTCGGGTGGACCCGATTTTATTTTGGGCCAAGAAGTGGACATTGGGCTGGACCTAAGTGACTCTTTTTCTCTTACTGATGTTAGGAGAGGTGGAGTCCATTTTTCTGAAGCTGATGAAGAAAACGTCACACAGATTATTCCTAACAGTAATGGAGTTCGACGTGGAAGATCTAGAAGGAGAGGGGGTCGTCCAAAATCATCACATCGGGGTGCTCCGAGATGCTTGCGCTTGCTTGAAGCTGTTAGAGAGGGTGGGGGAAAACGGTATTGCAAAAGGAAGGGGAAAGAGACTGTGATGTCTCAATCTAGTAACAAGGATAGTGGGAGTGGGGAGATGTGTTGCTCAGATAATGTGGATAAGGAAGATACAGTAGTTGCTGAAACAGCGGAAGGTATTATTTTGGAAGTGGTCTTGCCCAGAATTGAACCAACACCTACTTTTGGATTGAATTTATTGTTGGAAGCTGACATAGAAGAAGTGAATCAAAATCGATCCCAGTTGAATTCTGATGCTTCTAAGCTGCTATATATTCAGAAAAATGTGGGGTTTAGATATGAAGAGCCAGATGATGTGGTGGTAAAAGTTTTGGCAGAGGATGAACAGAGAGATAGGTTGAAGAAACAAGAATGGGAGCAAAGAAATGGTTATCAATGATTGTTATGTCCTATAACATTTGTGGCTTAGGGGGGATGGTGAAACGGAGAAGAATTAGAGATTTGGTGCGGGATCAAAAGGTCAATTTTTTGGCGTTACAAGAAACGAAGATGGGGGATATTTCGGAGAAGTTTTGCCAGAGTTTGTTTGGTTCGGTAGATTGTAGTTGGGCTTTTCTTCCATCGGAAGGCTCAAGTGGTGGGATTCTTTCTATTTGGAATAAGGTAAATTCTAATCTAGTCTTTACTTTTATGGGAGAAGGTTTTGTTGGTGTTTGTTTGGAATGGGGGGTGTTGAAGAATATTTGCTTTATAGTGAATGTCTATTCGAAGTGTGATATTTTGTCAAAAAGGAGATTGTGGAATAATATTTTAATGTCTAAGGCTGGTTTCGGTGGTGGGAATTGGTGTGTGGTTGGGGATTTTAATGCGGTTAGGGAGCCGGGGGAGCGAAGGGGGGTGAATGTAGAGCCGTCTCTAAATGCGGAGATGAGAGATTTTAGAGTTTTCTTGAACGATCTTGAGCTGGTTGATCTTCCTCTTTTGGGTCATCGGTTCACTTGGTATCATGCTAATGGTAGAGCGATGAGTCAGATTGATAGAATCCTTGTTTCATCGAAGTGGTTGGAGGTTTGGGGAAATTGCTCTCTTTGGGTGGGTCCTCGTGATGTGTCGGATCATTGCCCGTTAACTTTGAAAATAGAAGCACAAAACCAAATAGCACCAACCCCTCAACATAGTGATCCTTGACACCACACCTACACACAGTCATAGCAACAACGTCAAGACTAAATTACTACTACTACATAATAAAATGCAAACTTAATTTTAATATACTCTTTCAATATTAGTTTACCATGTATGTTCTTTCAATATTTATCCACATTAGCACAACCTGAACTTAATATGATATTAAACACAAAATAGTCATGATGGTTCAACATAAATGTTTCTAAAGTATGCTACATTAAGTCCATAAAATTATAATACAAAGAGAGATCAAGTTCACACTACTCTACAACCCTTAGTTATCAAAATCTATCAATTCAGTGTCATGACTATTTGAAACAAGTGAATGTCTCATAAACCCCTAATTCACATTCAATGCCCTAAACATCAATCCTTTCCTACTCAACAAAGAAATTTGCACAATTGAACACTATAAAAAGAAAAGGAGAGCAAGTAAACTCAAAGATTAAAGTGATATTCAGACAGAAGAGGAGAATCCACCTCAAAATAACTTGAGCAAGTTTGTATGGCCTATTAATACCGGATCCATCAAATAGGAAATTAAGAAGGTCCCGACTATAATAAGAACTGAACAGGCAGGTGGGAGAGAACATCAAGAGAGAATAACACAACAATTTATAATAGTGATCCATAAGTTAGCAGAGTAATACCTTAATATCAGGGTGAGTTAGGATGAACTCGCCAAGAGAAGGGTCAAGGGTGAAACCATTAACACCACTGCCAGCGCTTAACACAAGCTGCAAATCAATAGATCTCAAATTGTCATGGAGTAATTAAGCATTGTAATTTCAGGATTAAGACATAAAAAGTCATGAGCAATAACAAGGATACAAGTTTATTAATATTATACCGTGCAAGAGCTTCCATACATGCAATAACCAGCTGCCAACATGTCCTTCCCTGGTTGCAATAACTAGCTGCCAACATGTCCTTCCCTATCAAGGGTGAATCCTCTTACTAATAATTTTCATCGCTACTATTATTACTGCAGAATACAAGTTGTTACTTCCATTAAGCAAACAACATATTCTGGTCATATGTAAAATTGGAAATGCAAGGTAAGGGAAGGGGCATACCTGAAACGATGAAGTTAGAACTCTAGTCTTGATGATGAAAGAACAATAAACGCAAAGAAAGAACGCTGGTCTTGAAGTTAGAACGCGAAGAAAGAACAGTTGCATATAATAAACAACATTAATCCATGAAACTTAAAAACAATTCGATCAGTAAAGATGCAGGAAAAAAATCGATTATTAAAGGCACTTAACATGCACAAGAAGTACACGAAGGCCAAAGAGAAAGACAAAGATGGGAACAACCCAAACAGCAAGGCTCCACAGGAAGCTACTCAGCAGAAAACAAAAAAATACAACCACGCAAAACGTAATTGCGCTGCAACAAAAGCAAAACCAAAACACAATACACAGGAATACTGATTTACAGTCCACACAAAAGGAGAAGAAATCAAATCACCATCCACTCCTCCCAACACATGACCAGAAACACAGCAGCAACTATGCAACAGAACCCAAAAAACAGGGAACCGCCGCCTCATCTCAGCATACAGTCACCCGGATCCCACACCCATTCATAAAGGCAACACGGCGCCTTCGCAATATTGTTCATAAACCATTGCCACGATAGCCGCTGAATGTAATCCACCACCTCCGTAACAGGAAGACACCGATTGAATAACATTTACAATTACTTTCATATATTAGACATTTTTCATATCAATCTGGTACATATTTTACAATGTAGTACCACAAAATGGATGATATGATATCAAACACACTCCATTAATCAGATTAAGTGCATTAAAATCTATTTTAGTTTCTGATTAACTTATAAATTAGATTAATCATTGATGTGCTTTACTTCCATCACAAACAGGTTAAATCATTCGAAATAAATTCAAGCGAAAGTGCAAAACTACAATACATTCAGAAAAGAAAAAAAACACAGTTTCTGAACAATTTGAAAGCCTAAAGAAAATGAGAAAATTGAATACAGTAAAAGAACACACACGCTGGGTTTCAAAATTGAAGAAGGAAGAACGATTTTGGTGTTAGGGTTTCGAAATTGAAGAATGAGGAAGAGCGGTCATGTTCGTGGGTTTGCTTCTGTTCTCTCATCAACGCGAAATATACAACAAATAAATCACAATCAAAAACCCTAACCTAACAAGTGCTTATAAAAAGGGGGTTTTGTGACTCGCTTACCTTATGTTTGAAAGGAACGTGATTGAGACGGCGAAGGAGGACGACAATCGGGACGGCAAAGGAGGACGGCAATCAAGACAGTGAGGAACGTGAGCTTGATACTGGCTTGCGAAGGGTTTCAATCTGTGTGGTTATAATTTCGTCTGTTTGGTTGTGGGTTTCGTTCGTAAGGGTTTCAAGGGTTCGTGAGTGAGTGAGTAGGAAGAAGAAACCCGTTTGTGTTGATGGAGGGTTCAACGATTAGGGGATTTAGGGTTCTTGGCATGAGCGTGTGTGTGAGAAGAAGAAGAAGAAGAAGAAGAAGAAGAAGAAGAAGAAGAAGAAGAATATGCATATACAATCAAGAATCCACATATAAAGAACGTGCATACAGGTTAGAACAGGTTTAAAGAAAACGTTTTTCTAAATTTTAATTCAAGGAAGGAGATTTCACTTCAGTGGAAATACAAATCCGAAGTGAAATCTATTAGAACAAAACTTCCACCTAATTACGACACTGCCACCATGCTTATACCAAAAAACTGAAGTGGAATCCCTTGTCCAAATTTTTTCACTTCAGGTATACCAATACCTGAAGTGGAATCCCTTAACCAAATGTCATATTTCTAGTAGTGTATAATAATATTTGATTTACAATTATTGACCCGTGCGAACGCACGGGCATGGTGACTAGTAGTATACATGTTTTAGTCCAAAAAAAAATAGTATACATGTTTATGACAATATATTGTCCATTGTTAATGTTAGAAATTTCGCATAGCCGCCCTCATTGGTAAAAAAGCGCTGCTTACGTTCCCGTGAGCTTAGTTCGGTTGGTAGGAACATCGCACTATATGTGCAGGAGCCCGGGTTCGAATCCGGGACACTCCACTTATTCACATTTAAAATGAATTTTTTAGCCACTAGGTTGCTTGACCAAAAAAAAAAAGTGTTGTTCAAAGTTCACATTTGGGAACTAAACTTACAAATGAAGATACGTTTGAGTCAAAATGACTAATAAAAAACATATTTATAAAGGATCAATATAATTATTCTTATACTTGTATATTATAAATATATAGATTAATTTTATATTCTTATTTTCGACCCCCGGTATAACAAGTTTCTGGATCCGTCCTTGTTTTAGAGGGCAGGAGGACACTTACGGTACCTTCACAGGTAATCTCTATCATGCTCTGCGCAACAAGAGAATCAAGACATTCTCCTACCCACATCAAAATCAAAATTATCATAATGATAACGACCAACTTCAACTTTCACCTCCTATTCTCAAGGCAATTAAGGAAGCAAGGATTTCTATTGTTGTTATCTCCGAAATCTATGCATTATCCACACGTTGTCTCGATGAACTTGTGAACATCCTTGAGTGAATGGAGATGAAAAACCAACTTGTTTGGCCAATCTTTTACAAAGTGCATCTCATGGATGTAAGGCGTCATAGTGGTATGTTATGTTTGGCGAAGCCATGTTGGAGTTAGAAAAAAGGTTTCAAGATTATCCTCACAGGATAAAACAGTGGAAGGAAGCTTTGTCTCAAGTCACCACCATTGCAGGATGGAGTTACGGAACTGATCAGTACGTACTTTTTCTATATACTACTAGTAGTCTAGCACTCTAGCTGAGTTAGCGTTTATTTGTTTTTCGGTAAATTTTATGGTGAACTATGGTGAACTAGTATTTGAAAATCGTTTGAAACTCCTACGACAACAAAAATCACCTGGAAATAGAAACTCGCATTTCTCATCATCCTCATGGTTGAAACAATGAACTGATCGATGACAGATCAACAAAAATATACTCACGAGAATGAATATTTATGTCTCAAACTCAACTCATTTGTGTGTATTTTTGCTGAACATAAACCAATCAGGTCTCAACCGTAAGGGTGAAAAAGACTGTGAAATTGTACTTATGTGGAGCGCCATTCGGGTGATTTTTAAGTATCACTCCACCGTGGACAACCATCAATAGAACCCATGTTGTTTGTTGGACTTTAGAACTCTTGTTTGAGACTTTTTTCTGTTTGTCAATATTGTCGAATACAATAATAGACTTTGTGAATTCAAATGATTAAAATGACTTAAAAAGGTAGAAAATTTGGAATATTATTAAAGTTGATGAGGACAAATCAGTAAGCTCGATAGTAATTACTTTTAATATATTGTTATTGTTGGTATATTGATAGGATGAAATAGATTTTTATGTTTTGTATCTTTTAACTAAAAATAAAATTTAAGGGTATAAAATTTAAAATAGGCTTAATTGCATATTTAGTTCTTATGTTTAATTTAGGTTTTAATTTGGTCCCTTACGTTAAAAAAATTTGACTAAAAGGACCAACTTGAAACTTTTTTAAATGTAAGGGACCAAATTGAAACTTAAAATAAACATAAGGGACCAAATATGCAATTAAACTTAAAGTCTTTACCTTCGAATCCATAACAACCATCTCAATATGTTCAGTTCCCTTGGATAGGTTGACAACAGACCACAAATCAACAATACGCACTTGAAGTGTCCATGTTTCCTTAGAGTCGTTGATGTGTTTGATAAAATCAATAGCTTGGGACATCTTTCCTGCTGAAATATTTGAACAAATTAATAATCATTATAGGAAATCAAATCAAGAGATTATTAACTAAAAATACAAATTAATAATCAATATCAGAAAATTAACATTAGATTAATATACAAAGAAGCATAAATAATTTGACCTTTAGAATGATATGCCTTATGTTATGGTGAATTTGTTAATAAAAGATTTTTGCTGCTAAAAAAATATAAAAAATGTGTCTTATGTTATGGTGAGTTTGTTAATAAAAGATTTTTGTTGCTACTAAAAAACTATCAAGGGTATTGTTGGTATTATGAAAAGTCCACACAAAAACTCATATATTCTCTTTATATATAGTATAGATATAGAATAGATAAAAATATTAGTTTGTCATGCTAATGAGAAAATAAAAAGTTTGGGAAAACAAATAGAGAATATTTTATCGTCCAAAAAAAAAATAATAGAGAATATTTTATTGTGCATTTATGATGATAAAGATTTGTTTTAAATTAGGTGATATTGATGTACATTAGTTATTTTGGTGATAGTTTTAAACCATTGGATTAAATGAAATGAATGGATTAGATTTTGTGTCAAATAAATTTTGACACCTTGGTGTAGGATCCGTTGACACCAAATCATATCCGTCTATTTGTTTTGATCCGATGGTTCCAATATATTCCCTTTTATCTCTCACGTGACCATCTTGCTGGTGATTCATGATTCACAGAATTTTCACCGTCCTCAATTTCTTCTTGACCTAGCTTCTCAAAACCCTGCATATGTATGTTCTCCATGGTGAACCATGATTTAATCTCTCTGCTCTCGATGTTCTCTCTTTCTATGTTGTTCTTCATATTCCCTTTTATTTATGATTTGGGTTTTCCTATGTCACTAATGGGTGTTGTCTTCTTTTCAAAGTTCAACCTTAACCAATAACAATGTTGTGCGGATTTTTTTCTCAATTAAAAACCCCTTCTCTCCATTGAAACAGCTCCATTGGTTTTTTATCCTAATAATAAGAAATTATAAGAATACAAACTAAAAAATCTCCAAAATAAAACAACCATCAAGAATCATCATTCGAAGGAATTTTGATGTGTCATTTTTCCAATCGGTATCAAGTGACATGTAAGAGTCTTTCAACTCATCGGCCGCTTGATCCATACATTGGAAGAGAAATTCAATACGTTTGTTACACCTCTTTAAGAAATGAACAAGGGCTCTATGCTTTTGTTCTTCCATAGCCTTTAAACTCTCCTCTCCATAATGGTAAGGACCAAAGGAAATTGCCAATAACTTTGTTTACTGACTATTAGGCAACAACTTGGATGTCAATTAATTTGGGTGTATTATGAAGAATATTTTGTGACATCCAAAGAGATTGAAAATGTTAGGATTTGTTTGTTTAATACTTTGCATTCGTAATGGCAACCCTGTCGGTAGCTGTGCAACCACTTTACAATGTCTCATATAATTCCAACAAACACCATAATTTCCATTTTAAATTATGAGCCACGTCTTTATAGATAGAGTTGGCTTCATTGACTTCACTATAATAAAATTCGAGTAAACTGTCACTTTCGTCCCTGAAAGTGGCACTCGCTGTCATAATAGTCCCCGAATCATCAAAAAACAATTTACGATCCCTGAAAGTGACTTCCGTTAGTCAGAATAGTCCCCGTCGTTAGTTTGCGTCAAAGAACCGTTTGTAGTGCTGATGTGGCCGTTTTGTTGACTTTATTGACCAATACGTGTCATTTCTTTTTAAAAATTGAAGCCACGTAGGCAGGGACGAAATTGAAGGTAAAAAAAAATCAAAAAGGTAGATGACCGTTGAGGGACTAAATTGACTAAAATAGAAAATAACCCCCAATTATAAACCCTAAATCAATCTCCATTTCTTCCTCTTCTCATCTCCATCTTCTTCCTCTTCTCATCTCCATAACCATTTTCGATTAGTTGAAAGATGAAAGGAGTTCCACCAATTTCACAACAAAGAGAAGCTTCAACTAACCAAATTGGAAGTCAATCATCATCCTCACGTTTTGATCGGAGGCCTGACTGTTTTTGTGAGAGAAAGACAGTGATGCTTAGAGCAAAAACATTGAAGAATCCAGGGAGACAATTCTACACATGCCCACTAAACAAAGTATGTCATTTTTGTGGTTGTGTTTAATTTATGTTTGTTTATAGTTTTGTGCTTGTGTATGATGCTATGTTATGTTAATTTGCAGGAAGATAGTGCAAATTGCAAATACTTCATGTGGGTTGATGAGTGGGAAGACTATCTTGCAAATGAATCTTTAAGAAGAGTAGAAAGAAAAGAAGGAGTAAAAGATGATGAAATGAAAACTAGTGTTGACAACAATTATGAAAATGATAAGTTCAAGAGAGATGTAAACTCAAAGTTGGATATGTTGGTTGTTGACATGAAGCTTATAAAATACTTTGTATTTGCTTGTATTGTGATTCAACTTTTGTATATGGTTGTTCACAAGTAGGGTTGTTGATTAGTGATTGAAATTAGTGAGTGTAATATTGTTGATTAGTGAGTGTAATGTTATTGATTAGTGAATGTGATGTATTTTAGCTTTAACCAAAACATATTTGTGCTCCACATATGACTCCAATAGAGAGTGCTAATGGTGTTGCTAAACTAGTTAAGAGATCTTGTGCTCTTTGTTGGATTATGCCTTCAAATTAAGCAGAAAAACAGAGTTTTGCATCTGGTGTTGGAGCTGGGCGCAGCAAGCCTGAGCTGGGCTCAGCAGAAGAAGAAAAATGAAGCCTTGCTCTCTGCCATCTGAGCCGGGCGCAGACCCCCCCTGAGCTGGGCGCGGGCGCGATTATATATATAAATCTGTTGGCAGGATAGGGAAGAAATTGAAGAAGAAATTGAAGATTGCTAAAGGAAGACGCCGCCAAACATAACCTTACTTAAACTTTAATTAAACTTAACATTCATTACATAACCTTCAAACATAAAGTACATATATGTCTTCAAATATAAGCATTCTTAAAACTAGCCTTCAAACATAAGGCAAATAGATGTCTTCATAATAATAATAATAGATATAAACTAAGGCAATTACATGTCTTTCATCTAAACATTCAAACTATTGCTTCAAACATCAAAAGTTGCCTTCAAAAAATGTCTTTATAATTTAATCTTCAGTTAGGCCCTCTTGGTGGAACACTTGGTGGCCCTCTTGGTGGTCCTCTTGGTGTAGGCATGAACGTCATGAATCCTTGATTTCCACTTGCAGCACCTCTAGGGAATGGCACATGATACATATTTGCAGGTCCCCTAATTGGTGGTGGTCTAACCCCTATTAAACCTCCATCAAATGTACCTTGACCAAAGCCAACTTGGAATACTTCACTAGAGTTAACAGCATGTGAAGTTACTTGAGAGCTAGGACCCATAGCAAAAGCATGACCAATGGGCTGAGATGAAGGCTCAGTAGTTGGTTGAGATGCTGTCAACTCAACCTCTGTTTGTCCTTCATTAGGACCTGTAGCAGCTTCAACAACATTACTTGTATCATTTTCAGCAGTTACATTACCTGCTTGTCCATATTTCCTTTTTTTTGGCCTTGTTGGTACACCAACATTACCACAGCCTGTGATATTATGCCCTTCAAAACCACATCTTGAGCATGTGATTTCTGGATACTTCCTCCTAAGTCTGGTAGTACTTACAGGTGCCTCATTGCTATCCTTCCTTCGTTGCCTTTTTGGTCTTCCTTGACGCCTCCTACATGGTGGTGGAACTGGTTTCTCATACTCAGTTTGTGTCCAATACTCTTGTCCTTCAGTTGGTTGAATGAAGTAATTGTATGATGCTTTGTATGCACCAAGTGTCAACCACCCGCTACAATAATCCTCAGCGTTGTGGTTCTTATAAGCAATTGCTGCAATAGCATGTGCACATGGCATTCCTATAACAACAAATTAATTAATCAATTAATTAATTCAGATTTTTACATCAGAAGGCAGCCTATAACAACAAATTTATTTTTTGAACAAAGCCTATAACAACAAATTAATTCAGATTTTTACATCAGTTTGAGTAAAAAAGTTAAAAATGTCCTGAGTTTGATGGTATACCTGTTAATTGCCAGAATCTACATGTACATGTCCTGGCACTTAAATCCACATCCATTTTTTGTTGCCAGTTTTGGACTTCATAACGGTTACCATCACCATCACCAGACCATATTGGTGTCCACTTGTTGCTCTCAACCTTTTGCTGCTCTAGTCTTGACTGTTGCATTGGGCACAATTTTTCAGTACGATCTTGTAACTTCAGCTTGTTAGTACCCATTTTTCTCATGATATAACATCTAATTTCTTCAAGCATGGTCAATATTGGCTTCCCACGATATTTAACTATCTTTGCATTGAAGACTTCACAATTGTTGTTAGTGATGTTGTCCACCTTACACCACTCATTGAAATAAGCCTTAGTCCATGCTTCTTTTGGCCACTTGTTTAAATACTCCCATGCATTAATACTCTTCCTTTTCAACCTCTCCATATGTGCATTAAAAATGGCAGGGGTTGTTGCTTTTGCACATTGCCATACAACTCCTCTAAGCTCCATGTCTTTCCATTGCTTTGTGAAGTTCTTCCATAGATGCATAGCACAGAATCTGTGAGGTACACCAGGCATTACTTCCTGCATAGCAGGAATTAAACCCTACAACATAAAAACAATATACTGTCATTATAGTCCCTGTATGTCACAACTTACTGTCACATTAATCCTCAACCCAATAGGTATATTATCAAAACAGTATAATTTAAAAATAATTACCTTTTGCATGTCACTCATAAAATTTCATCCATGTTGCTTATAGTCCCCCAAGTCTTCATGGAGTAGTGTGAGGAACCATTTCCAGTTGTCTTTGTTCTCTACATCAACTATAGCATATGCAACCACATATATGTTATTGTTTGCATCTTGGCCAACAGCTGAAAGTAATTGGCCACCATAGTAACCCTTCAAGAAACACCCATCAAGCCCAATGAAGGGTCTACAACCAGCCTTAAACCCTCGCTTGCATGCCTCCAAACTTATGTAGATTCTTTGGAATTGTGGTGGACCATTAGGCATAGGAATGCAATTAATCTTCACTGTTGAACCATCATTACTCCTACGCAACTCATGAGCATAGTCCCATATCCTCCCATATTGTTCCTTCAAACTCCCTTCAACTAACTCTCTAGCTTTTTTCATTGCTCTAAACAATTTGGTTTCATTGACATGAACACCAAATTCTCTCTTCATCCAATCAAAGACCTCTATGTAAGTGATATTTGGTTGGACTCTCAATTTCTTCTCTAATTTGCTCACGACCCACTTTGTATTTGCTTTAGAATTTTTGAACACCCTACAACATGAATGTTCGGTTTCAAATGTCTTAATTTGAAAGCTCCTATTCACATTACTCCATGAACAAAATATTTCCCAATGACACTCTTCATTCTTGCATTTTGCTCTTGCCCTTACCTTGTCATTCTTTGCCCACCTAAATTCTCTACCTAATGCTATAGAATAATCACTAACAGCCTTTTTAAAGGTTGTTAGTGTTTCAAACTCCATGCCTTTTTCTAGATGGACTTGACCAAATTCAGCTTCATTAAATTGTGGAAATACCTCTCTCTCCTTGCCTTCAAATTCATCATCAGTGCTAATGGGACTTTTTAACTCCTCTGAATGATAAGAATTATGTTCTTCTTCACTACTTGAATGAATAACATTTTCATGAATGATATTCTCTTGAACATCACCTCCATCATCATCATTATGCCATACAAATGCTGCATCTAAATCTGCATTCTCAGCATCAGAATCATCATCCACCTCAGTGTAAGCATCCGAATCACCATCCACCACACTATCCACCTCAGTCTCAGCATCATAATCACCATCCACCTCAGTCTCAGCATCAGAAACTTGCACCTCCACCTCAGGCTCATTTTGCACCTCCACATCAGGCTCATTTTGCACTTCCACCTCCACCTCAGACACATTTTGCACAGGCTCAGCATCAGTCACATTTTGCCCCTCTACCTCAGGCTCAGCTTCACTTGCAGGTGTGATGATTAGAGGTACCTCGATGCCATGTTCAAAATACAACTCAATCTCATTGTTGTTATCCTTAGCAACACTAACCATGTCCATAAAGTCTTTATCATTAACCAATTCCCTTAAACCATCAAGCATGGTCATCTTAGGGAGCAAATACCATATATGGCTAATGTTAAAGTAGCGCCCACACTTCTTCACCATGGCTTCTAAGTCTAATTTGTTGAGGAAATCAACTTCAAGTCCTTCCCACACACACATTTGACCTCGAATGTACTGCAAGTCGGCACTTCCAAACTTGATGAAATTTCCACCATGGTGGAAGATCAGTGTTAACTCAGTTTCAGTTTCCATCCTAAAAATGATAGCAAAACAATAATTTAAAAACACATTCAAATACATTACATTTTTATGAAACCCTAAAAAAATTCCTAATCTTAAAATACAACTATATAATATAACTAAACATCCACAAATACACTTCTACAACATCATTAAACAAAAAGAAACACAAGTATGAAAAAAGCCCTAAAATAGCAACATTGTTAACAACCACATAGACACTAACACACTATAAACTTGAAAAATGTGTTTTTGAGGAAACAACAACAACAAAAAAACTTAAGAAACTACTAAACCCAACACAAGAACACCATTATTAAGGACACAAAAGTGACGAAAAACAGAATAGATTGACGAAAAATTTTACCTTGTTTTGCCGAAATCGCACGCTGTCTCGATGATGATGAACAAAACAATGAAGTTAATAATCAATAACAATGGAGGAAGGGTGATTGATGAAGAAGATGAGTGACAATTGCTTTGTCACTTTAAGAAAGGAAGAGTGAAAATGAGAGGAGATAGAGAGATGAAACAAAATAGAACCATCTACCGTAAAAAAAAATAAAAAATCCATCTACCTTTTTTTTTATTTTTTTACCATCAATTTGGTCCATGCCTACGTGGCATCAATTTTTAAAAAGAAATGACACGTATTGGTCAGTAAAGTCAACAAAATGGCCACATCAGCACTACCAAACGGTTCTTTGATGCAAACTAACGTCGGGGACTATTCTGATTAACGGAAGTTACTTTCAGGGACCTTAAATTGTTTTTTGATGATTCAGGGACTAGTATGACAGCGAGTGCCACTTTCAGGGACCAAAGTGACAGTTTGCTCAATCAAATTCTAAATTGAAGTACTTGACATTACCAGTTGCAAATTTCTGTTTAATTTTATATTCATTTTTAAATTGTATATATAACATAATTAGAGGCAAATGATGACTTTATTTGTAGATATTCGATTCCTCAATAATATTTTATTTTTTAAGATAATAATTAGTTTTGCGTTGATTTTAATGATAAAATGAGTTTCATTTACTTAAACACTTTTATTACTAGTAATTAGTGGAATTGTTAGACTAGCACTTAAAAAGCATTAGAAATTCTAATTACAAAACAATTTATTCACAAAACTGAAACTAATTACAAAGACAACAGCCTTACAAAATTAAGATCCATAAAATTTTCGTTTCTCTTTGTGTATTATTCACCATTTTTCATATAATTATACATCATTTAGTATTATTTTTCAAAACATAACCCTACTTTGCATTGAAATACGTAAAGTTAACTATAAATACATTTTTGGCAAAATTACATCATTGGTCCTTTATCTTATTTATTTGTAACACTTTGGTCCTTTATCTTTTACCATGTAACATATAGGTCCTTTATCTTATTTATTTATAACACGTTTGTAACATTTTAGTCCTTTATCTTTTATTTTTCCCATATAGGTCCTTTATCTTTTATAATATTTACATATAAATCCTTGTTTTTTCTTATTTTTTATTAAAAATTGTGAATTTTATTTTGTTAAATAGTTTTTTATTTAAATTTAATAAATCCAGATTTTGTTGAACACTGTTTATCAATCTTCATCGATATCTTCATATATTCATCTTCTTTCTTAAAAAATAAAAAAACTTAAAATTATAACAATCACCCACATCAATTAAAATTATAAAAAATTGAATCAATTTCATGATTTTTCAAAGACTAAGAACATGTTCAAATTGAGAATAAATCAAAGACTAATGAAGTGATGCCAGTAAATGTGATATCAGCGCCACTCTGCCACATGCAGTGGAGAAACTGTGTTGTTTCCTTTCCTTTTTGTTTTTTTTTTTCTTCATATTTGTTCAATGTAGTACTTAACTATAGTTATACATCTATAAACCCAGAAATACAAAAAAAAAAATTCAACATCTTCATCACCAAAAAATAAAAAATCCAGAAAAGTTCATTACCCAAAAATTCTGAAAATCAAATATTAAAAACTCAAGCTTCAATATTCAATTTTTCCCCAAATCTTGAAACCTAAAAATCTTCACAACCAAATTGATGGGTTTCACAAAAACAATTTCACTAAATTTTCCACAATTGTATAGTCGAAATATTGATAATCGTTGGATTAAAATTGAATAGTTTAAATTTTATAATGTTTATTTCAATTTTTTAAAAGAAGACTAAAAAATTGAACCGGTGAAATATGACAGTTTGATTTCAATCCACCGACGTATTATTGGGTAGATAGTTGAAATCCAAATATTTTCAGGTGTTGCCATGCATTCATTCAATTGTCATAGAAAAGAATTCCAACATGCTTTTAGTAATGCACACAAGTTGGTCATTTCATCAGTCATATGTCATGATTAAGAAAAACAAGAAAGCAACAACTCTCTATAGTAATAGTACAATTGGGGACATCAATGTCTTTCATCATAACTTAAATCATTTTTAATGTTGATTCATATAGTAAGTAAATTGGTTTACGCTAAAAAAAAAAAAAAAAAAAAGTAAATTGGCTTGCCTCATAAGTCATCAATGAATATAATCTTGAAAATGGAAGGCAAAGCTGAATCAAAGTTGATTAGTTATACATAAATTTGGTTATCCTATATATTTTTTAGATAGTTGTTCTTTGTCCGTCTCAATTGATAAAAATTTCTCTCATTTTCTAAAAGATATTTTTTTTGTAATGTAAATTTTATCAAAACATATTTTCTAATAGTATAAAAATCCTATTAAAAAATATATTTTAATAAGATTTTTTTTTAGTATGAGCAATATGTCGAGCGAAAAACAACCATCTATTTTTTAATTTACTTATACAAACTCTAGTCAAATATTGATAGTCATGCTGGTTGCAACAACTCAATTAGTTTATAAATATTTATTAGAAAATTATGAGTTTAGGTTCCCTCCATTTATTATCTCTCCATTTATTCTCCATTTAGAGAGAGATAGACACAAGAAAAAATTAGTGGGGTCCACAAATTAGTGGGACCCACTTTTAATGGGTCCCACTAATTCTTAATGTGTCTATCTCTCTCCAAATGGAGAATAAATGGAGGGATAATAAATGGAGAGAACCCAAACTCGAAAATTATATATTTGATGTCTTATAAAAGTAGGACAGCAGTGCATAAAGTAATAATTTTTAAAATGAAAAATATTAGTATAGTTAATATTTTATTCTTTTTAGAAAATTGAAGGACATATAGTTGAAACATGTCTAAAAGAAAGTGAGTCCAATTTTTCAATATCCTTTTAACATAAACTTTATTTGATGATAATGAAATTGAATGTTGGCAAACAGAACTAACATAACCCTCTAATGTACAATGGATCCTCACAGCTAATGCTCCTAATTTAACAACATAGAGAATTATTTTATTTATTCTTAATAAAAAGCTAATTTAATCCTAAATATACTTTCTAAGCACAACACTCTTCTCTTTGCATCCTCAATTGCTTGTAGAAATTTCCAATAAAAGCTTCAGCTCAATTTAATTAAGGATATAATAATCAAATTTCATAAAAAAATAATGAAATTATAATGGATATAGTTAACGGACTCATGTGCTTAAGTTAAAGAAATAATTATTAAGCTGAAATTTTTTCATAATTTCTCAAATTAAACATAATGGCTTGAAGTTTACTTACAAAGATAAATAATTACCCTTTTATTTCACAGCAGTTGGTATGTGTAATTTAAATTATAACTTAAAATTTGATCATTTTAAGCTATAATTTGATCGACATAATAAATACTAACTTAGTCGTTAAATCAAAACTCTTCTTTATTTAAAAAAAATTTCTAAAGTGAATTTATTTGGCTGTGTTTTGCACATGTTCATGTTCTTACACTAGTATCATACATGCATATAAGATTTAAGACAATTATTTTTTGAAAATAAAATAAAATAAAGAGTCGATATGTCATTGAAACTAAATGATTCATCTCAAATAATTAATGAGTTATACTTAAGAAATGAATTATTTGGTAGATTTTGAGTTCGATTCTTAAATGAAACAATTATTCGGTAGATTCTAAACCACTAAAATTATAAGCCGTTATGTTTGGTTTAACGGTGAGAAATTTGAGTAACATGCCAGGGATTCTGAGTTTGATCTTTAATTCGATTGTAAACAAAAAAAAAAAAGTACTAGGAATTCTTTTTCTAAAAACCGAAGAGTTAACACCGAATAGTATTCATGCTGCAACGGGATTTTTCATCTTGAAAAAACTTTGGCATAAATCTACGAGCTGATTATTAACATAATTGGGCAAGGCATATAAATCCTAAGCAATGTATAGATAGCTTCATAGGTTTAAAAATGAATGAATATATATACTATATAAATTATTTTGCTTTTCTGATCGTATATGTTTGGGGTTGAACTTTGAAGTATTCGTGTACTTGGACTAATAATTTTGCTTAACTCCTACAAATTCTAATGATCCTAATTTCAAGTCCACTTTTCCCTCTTAACTCTAACAAATTTTTATCATATTTTATTTAATGAATTTTTCTCGTCTATTCACTTCCCTCTCCCCTATTCTATTCAATGAATTTTTCTCCCTCTAACTCAATAGTGTAAAAACGCCGCCGACTCTTCCAACCAAGATTGTTGGCTTGTTTATTTCAATCAATAAACTTTTGTGAAAATCACCTTTAGTCCGATGCATATATATGTTCAAAAAGTTTCAAAATAGCCTTAATGAGTTATACTTAAGAAATGAATTATTCGATAGATTTTGAGTTCGATTCTTAAATGAAACAATTATTCGATAGATTCTAAACCGCTAGCTAAAATTATAAGCCACTAGGTTTGGTTAAATGTTATGGAAAAGCATTATTAGATTAGAGATTATATAACTTGGTCCATATACTTCTTAGTCAACCGAAACAATAATAAATTTTATTCATTCTTCCATGGATAAAATTAAATCTGTTTTATTATAAATTTAGTTTTATTCTTATCATAATATATCTGAATAATTAAATTGTAATTTTCTTTCTAAAGGAACAATGGTGGAAGCAAACAAACCCCTTCATAAAATGTACTATATGTAAAAAATTACTTTTAAGTGAAATCTAAAATAGTCATACATAAATGTTATATAGTTTGCAATGCACTACCTATCAACCGGCCTTTGTTAATTATTTATTTATTTATGTAAACAAATAAGAAAGTTAGTAATGTGAAGAGGGAAAGATAATCCAAAGTACACAAAAAGAAGAGCCCAACTATTTACTTTCTATTCCATCTAATCTAATCTAATCTAATCTAATAGTGCTTTGTGGGTGGGGCGGACGTTAACGGGTTTGAGCTAAAGAGTAAAGATGATAAGGTGTAAAAGGTCTCGAGTTCAAAAATACTAAATAAAACTAACAACTAAGCTACTCAAGTCTTGCACTGTGCATGACTTCATTATATCCATCAGATGCAAATAAGACCATCGTAATATTTATTTTATACCCTCCACACCTTAATTTAATGCTTTTTATTGAATTAATATATTTCTCACCCATTTGAACAGGCCATCTCGTAAGATGGATTAACTTGTTTCGGTAGTAGCCCTACAAACTCAATTGGAAATGGAGTTTCTTTGAATTCTGGATCACTTTCTGCTTCACATATTCAATATAGTGATTTAAAAAGCTTAAATAGTTGAGAAATATTAATTCTCTAATGATGTACATGAAGACATTCTAACAAGTTTTTATATGTACACCGCAAATACATAAATATGATTTTTTTTGGATTCAATGTGAAACTTAAATAGATATAATTGAAAACATATATCAAGAAAATGATAAGACTTCAAAAGAAAAAAAATAAACCAATTATTTGTCGAATAACTAGCTGCTTGCAATAGATTTAACTAGCAACATTTTTGTCACCATAAAAAATATTAAACTAGCAACAAATATGAAAAAATAGAATCAACAAATATGAAGAAGAAAAAAAAGTGCCACAGATAAAATAAATTTCTATATAAAATCGAAGCCAATCATACCTTTTCTTAGAATTGAGTATTGAGTCTAACTCATCCTGACAAAATCGGCTTGTAAAGTGAGGATTGCCTCTTGCTTATAAACACTAATTTAGATCATCTCGCAACCGATGTGAGACTCTTAACACCATCAATTACAATGTATGTTTGATGATCTATTAAGAAATGGAATGAATCAGACAAATGTGCAACACTTGATCAAATGGAAAAAGAAAGCAACCTTTGAATACAATAAGATGTTGACTTGACTCCCAAGTCTTTTTTTATACAAACTTTTTATGTTGCACCGACATGTCTAATCAAAGGTGAGTTCGATGTTTGACACTGACACGACATCGATACATATGATTACCGGTGTCGACTCGACACGTATGAACTTTTTTCATGGGATCTCCAATCACAAAGGTTGGGTTCCCGTCACTTGTCGCTTTCCGGTGGCACAGTCTTATTCCCATCATTTTTCTTCCGAGGGGTTTAGTATTCGGATCCGCTAAATTCACAAATATTAACTAAGACGTCTCAAAGTCAATTAATCTCATTTTCTTGAGTATAAAATAAACTCGATTTACACAATAAATTTGTACAAGTCTACTTAATTGGCTACTAAGCGACAACATATTCATCAATAAAATAAATTGTAGATTTATCTCATTGGCTAATATCCAATTATAAATTTGTTATACACAAGTCTACTTAGAATATTTCAAAACGACAAACTTCCACATTGAATAAATAAGTCTTTGTGTAGATTTATTTATACAAGTCTACTTGGATAATATTCAAGCGACGACACTTCCACATTGGATAAAACAAATCAACAAAATTATTGATTTTCATATTGTATTGTTCTCACTTGAAATTATGAGACAATATAATTTAAAGTTTTGAAATATTCTCAAATTTCCAACAAATCCATGATAACATTGTTAAATTTAGAGATACAAACTAAGGGAAGAACAAAGTAGACAATTAGGGTTACATAATATTAGAATTGCATTAGCTTGATAAAATAGAGTTACAAGAGATTATATAGCAAAACCTAATAGACTATAAACTTAATGGGCCAATAATATAAAGCCCAACAACTTATTATCTTAACACCTACCCTCAAACTCACGATGCGTTCACAAGAAGCATTGTGAGTTTGTCAAACAAAACAAAATATGAAAAACATACTAAATAATATAAACTCAAAACATTTTATATTAATACTACCCCTCAAAATAAAGCTTACTAAGCTTTTAAGCTTGTTACAAGTTAACCCAGAAAATAAATCAACCAACTACTAGCGTAACCAACCGAGCTAATAACTAACCAAATGAGAGAAACAACCAAAGTGAGCAATCATCTGAGAGACAAGTAGCCTCCAAAGAGAGAAACCATCGGATAGAATAACCAATCTCAAACCAATCCAACATCCAATTCATTCCAAGCTTACCAAATCCAAACCAATCCAACATATCCAAACTTTACCAAACCAAATTGTTCCAATCCAAACTACTAAATCACCAAACAGAAGAATTAGTCAATAGAAAGAGAAGCAACCAAAAATAGAAGAACAGACAAAGGGGAGCAATCCAGCGCATAAGAGAATTCATAGGAGAGAAGCAATCAGACATAAGAAAATTAGCAGGGAGAAGCAATCAAATAGAATCCAGACAAAAACATCATCAATGAGAAGCGAAATCATTAGAAAGAAACAATCAAACAGAAGAATTGACAGAGAGAAGTGCAATCAAACAAAAGATCCAATAAGGAGAAACCAATAGGGAGATAAGCTCAATCAAACAGAACCAATAGAGAGAAACCAAATCAAACCAAAGAAGCAGCATTAGAAGAAAGAAACCAAAAGATAGACGAACCAAATAGAAGAAATCAATAGAGAGAAGTAATCAAACAAAAGAATTGATAGGGATATGGTCAACCAAACAATCAAATAGAAGAATCAAAAGGGGAGAGACAATCAAACAAGAGAGACCAATAGAGAGACAGTCAATCAGAAGAAATCAAATTGTGAGCACTTGACTCACCAAATGTGAGCATTTTAACTCACCAAACAACCAAATTGTGAGCACTATTGTGACTCAACAAACCGATCCGTTCAAACAAATCTCCAGATTAATGAAACCAAACCAAGGAAACTAAATCAAACTGAACCAAAATAAGTCAAGCCAAACCACTATAATAAGGTGGAATCAAACCAAATGAAACATAACCAACCAACATAAGGACAACTTCTCAAACTATGAGAGAACCAGAGAATAACCAAAATACTCAACGAATGATCACATCTACAAATGCCCTACCAAAATACTTTGTTTCCAATAAACATATCTAATGATAAAAGAAACTATCAGACTCTTCAAGTTAACTTACGTGAGGCACTTTGCATTATGTAATGTACCGGGCAATAACAATTATCACAAACCAGACAATAACAACTTACGTGCGGCACATAACAAAAAGAAACAGAGTCAAACCAATCAGAACTGAATAGACCAAAACCAAATCAAACAAAATAAAACAAATCAATTGAAATAGCACTAGAGACACAAACCATAAGAAGCTCAAATACTGAATTTAATTCCCTGCAAAAGTGCACACACGATACAATAACACTTGATCCTAGTTTCATCTTCATAAACCAATTACAAATACCATAACCCAAAATTCACAAACTCCATTCACGATTTCGTTCTCGAATTTTTGAGAACACAAGCGGCGGAAGCAACGGACAGTTCAAGGTGGATCGAACCTTGCTCTAGATACCATGTTAAATTTAAAGATACAAACTAAGGGAAGAACAAAGTAGACAATTAGGGTTACATAATATTAGAATTGCATTAGCTTGATAAAATAGAGTTACAAGAGATTATATAGCAAAACCTAATAGACTATAAACTTAATGGGCCAATAATATAAAGCCCAACAACTTATTATCTTAACAAACATAACAATAGAATCAACATTCAATTACTAGCTTCCTACATAAACTTCATAGGAAATCAGGGTTTGAGAATTCAATTACTAGCTTCCTACATAAACTTCATATTCACTCTTCTTCTTCCTCCTCAGATTCTGCAGCCGGTTCCTCTGTCTTTGTTTCTTCTTCTTCTTCTTCTTCTTCTTCTTCCTTCTTTGGCTCCTCTTCTTCATTTGATAGGCCCTAAAATCATATTCCAACAAAGAAATCACTTTCAAAAAATCTAGGGGGCAAAATAAATCTAAAAGATCTGTTTGGATCAATGCATACAGACACATGGTTGTTCTTTCTCAATACTTAGGCAATGTTTCGATAAATTGTTTAATTAAGCTATATAAGTGCTTATGAATATACCATTAAAAAAAAAGTGCTTATGTATAAGCTATTTCTATCATGAGAGCTTATGAAAATAAGCTAAAAACAGTTTATGGAACAGTCTCATAAGTGTGTATGTTGATAAGTTCAAATAACTCAATCCAAACAGATCCTTAGAATATAGTAATTGGTTTTAGTTATCTAAAATTCTTGAAAAACAAGGTAGAAGAACAGAGTAAATTTAGAAAGCAAATTTAGTGTGTTTCAGAACATGATTGCATTTACACTGACACGAATTGCATCAAACACAAGAATTGCATACTTTGTTATTGGTTCCAAAAACAAGAATTGCATCAAACACAATTTACTCCTCAGTTGTCATCTGATTCACTTTTTAAGGTGAATAAATGAGAGTACCAGAGTAAATCTCAGTGTTGCATATTACATGCAATGTCTCTATCAACTGAGATATGCTCATGGAGACTCATTTTAGTAATTTAATTATATTCAATTTTTCATAACCAATAAGAACTACAATAATTTCGTAGTTGTCATTAATTAATAATTAATAATTTAAATATTTAATCAAAGTGATTGAGCTCAAGTAGTTAATAAGATTTTTTAAAAGACGAATAATTTCGATTTTTTGTGGAACAATTCTTAATCAAAATTTATCTATCGGTCAAACTATAAATTATCAGATTTTTTTCCTTTGAAAACCATAGGGTTAGCACAAAAAAATAATTTAAACATTTTAATTTAACAAGATCATTCTAACAAGTGTCTAAGTGCAATAGTTTTTTTTTTTTTGATAATGTGTCTAAGTGCAATAGTTAAAGAGACTAAAATAAAATAAAAAAATAGAAATAATATTTTTTTTAAACTTTTAAAAAAGTTGAATAAACATTTTTCAATAATTGTCTTTTTTTTTTTTTTTTACTTATGTAATCTTTATGACTTACTTCAGTGTAATAGTAATAATCACAACTTTTTTTAGTTGGAGCCAATAATGTTTGAACTAAATGACCTCATATATATATTATTAAAATTCTTCACTATTAGACCAAATCCAATGACTTACGATCACGGCTTTCTACTACTAGTGTATTTTATGCTAGGTGATCATTGTCATGGTTAGTACCATACTACGATTAAAAAATTAAGAAGAAAAGTAATCTATTTATTAAAAAGTCGAGAGATGAATCATATGTCCATCTCAATTTATCGCCAAAGTGGTTTTTTTACCTGATATGGCCCAAAGTTAAGAACATTTTTATTACAATTTTATTGGAAAATTGGGAAAATAAATATAAAAATAAAACATATACACTTGCCTATTTTGTAAATATTTTATTCCCTTTTAGTTAGGTATTGCAGTTACATTTAAACTAAATTTGAATAATTGATTTTGTAAATAACAGTTGCTATAGTTTTAATATTCAAGTAAATGAAATTATGAATATGGTGAACGAAAATTCAAATTCACATGAAAAAGTTTTTTATAAAGACAAGAATTTGAGTTGAACTAATTATAGAACGCTAAATATTTCAATTTATTATTATGGCTTTTATGTTTATAAAATTTATGTTTAGTCTACTGGTTAAAGTGATGTTAGAAAATTTGATTGAATTCAATATTTAAGGATACTGTCTTGTGTTCCTATCTATGAAGCCCCGATACGTGACACGATACCGATACGATACGATACCGATACGGCGATACGAGAATTTTTTTAAAATTCCCGATACGATACGGCCGCGATACGTTATTTAAAAATTAAATTTAAAATTAAATATATAAATGCATAATATATAAACATAATTAAAACTAATAATGATAATAAATTAACATTTAAATTACTCAAAATGAGCAAACAAGTGACCATTATATATATATATACAATACCCAAAAATGTCATAATTAGTACTATAAAAAAGAACATAAGTATTACAAAAAAAGATATAGTTGGTTATCCATAAAAAACATCATACTCTAACATTCACTACTTAAGAGGAAACACGGATTGTATCAGTCTCATATTCTCCGTTTCAATCATCAAAGAACATTAATTGCCTGATACTTCTCTGATACGCGTATCGGAGAAGTATCTGACGCGTATCAGTCATTTTTTTAATAAAAAATAATATTAATTGTCCGATACTTCTCCGATACGAGTATCAGGAAGTCCGATACGAGTATCGGGAAGTATCGGTTATTTTTTTATTTAAAAATAATAATAAATTTTTCGATACTCTCCGATATGAGTATCAGAGAGTATCGGACGAGTATCGGTATCGGACACGTATCGGACACGCATTTTCATCATTTTTGGAGTATCGGGGCTTCATAGGTTCCTATTATTCCCAACCCAGAAAAAAGATAATAACACTGCATCAGCATACAATAAATTACAGCTACCATGTTTTTCCTTCATAGATCTTCATACTGTTGTGTATAAGTATAATAATTAAATTAATATTTAGGAATTTTCTCTTTGAAACTCGGTACCAGCACGTTGTCATTAACCATATCATGTCCGAGAACTCATGCAGACCCAACAAATGAAGAGGCTTTGAGATGTCTCTGTTGAGAGGAAATTGCAAAAATTTGATAACCACATTGAACCAGGTCCAGTTGAATGTAGGCATGGTTAATACCACGAATGAGGCGCCAAAGGTCGGCATGGAGTCGCAGAGCAAAGCACCCAAGTTGAGGAAACAAAAAGCCACCAATGTCATTTCTTAGTATTAATCAACAAAAACCCTGAAACTCAAGCAAGGTCAAAAGGTGTGAATAGCCAGCCAGTATTGGTCAAGTTTTGTCACAGTCCGTAATATTACAGATGTTCCCTCACTTCTTGTTTTTGGAACCAATAACAAAGTATGCATTCTAATCTGAATCAGATGACAACTGAGGAGTAAATTTAGAAAGCAAATTTAGTTTATGTATCTATAAGTTATGATCCAAACAAGAATTGCATCAAACACAAATTGCATTTACTACAAAAGTGTCACTAAAATCTTCACACATTAATTCAAATACACATTGTCGACACAAAATGTCTAACATGACTTAATACCACAATAAGTTTAATACTCAGAAGTACAAGTCTAACAAAATGACAAAATACATAGTTTCTTCAAGTTTAATGCTTAGTTCAATCCTAAAACAACATCATCCAACTCATTTAAAATCATCAAACTCATCATCATCTTCATCATCCTCTTCGTCACCTATGTCGTCCTCTTCATCATCCTCTTCGTCACCTATGTCGTCCTCTTCAAGTTCATCACCTATGTCATCATATTGAGAGTCATTATTTATGCCGCCGTCCTCATCATCTTCAATGATACCTTGCTGCATATATAAGAAAATAAAACAATACAATTAAAGGGCCTTCAATGCTAACAGTACCTATGAAATATGGCAGCCCCTATCTCTTCAACAACTCAAACACATTTGAAGCAAATAATTAAACGCACAGTTCAGCTAGTACAGCAGACGAACATAAATTGTTATCGTGAAAAAGGCACAAAACAGTTAATCAATCCAAGACAACTAAAGGGAATGATTTTTATTTTATTTTGGAAACAACCAATACACAAACCGAATCAATCACTACCACAATAAAAAACTTAAGACAAACACCATAACTCATCAAACTCATAAATAATGAGGTGCCTTGACTTTGTAACAGCATAACCAAAAAATTAAATACTTGCTAGAACTCAAAACTCTAGTTACAACATATAGCACAAGGGCACAAAATCTCTCTCTTCCCAACTATCATTACAACATATAGCACAAGGGCACAAAATCTCTATTCCTTCAACCATTCCTTCGGTGTATGCAATATCCAAAAAGTAATTAACACCATCCTTATAACCTTCACTATGTGGAGGCAACTCAACCCAATCCTTATTTATCATGTTTAGTTTACTATAAAGAAATAAATTATTCTATAAGCCTATAAGGGAATAAGTAATTTTAAGGTATTAAAAACAGGAGCAGAATCATGAAAAAATCCAATCAACACAGAAGTAGAATCTAAACAGAAGTATATATTTCGCGTCTACAAGCATGAAACTCTTATCAGTAAAGATGATACATCCTACCAAAAGCATAATGTACCCTAGCAGCAAGCCATATCTCCCCTATTGACTATGTGTATGAAATACGTCATATATATATCCACTCTTGACTCTAATTCTGTAAGACTATGTTGAAGGATGAATACTATTAGTGGATTGGCATATAGAGATGATCCAACAATTTTTGCATGGGAGCTTATGAATGAACCTCGTACCTTAAATGACTATTCTGGGAAGTCAATTCAGGTCCTATCCTAAATTTTTGTTTTGTTTTTAATTTTAATTTTTTATTTTAAAATTGTCACACAGATGAATTTGTCTTAAATGTTAAAAATTTAATTTGTCAATTGTAAACTATATATATTATTACAGAATTGGGTGGGTGAGATGGCTGCATATGTGAAGTCTATTGACAGCAATCATTTACTAGAAATTGGAAGTGAAGGATTTTATGGCAATAATATACTAAAGAAAAAGTTACTGAACTAGAGCAAGAAATGTGGTTACATCATTATTATATAAATTATAACATGTTTTCATAGGTTATCCTATTGATCATAAGCTATTTCTAAAATTCTCCCAAACACTCACACAAGTATTCATGTCAATAGATAATCACCAATAAGTCGTTCTTCACCAATGCTTGTTTATAAGTATTTTTTGTCTTAAATGTTAAGAATCAACCCCTGAAAAGAAACTACTCAATCCTGGATACCAAGTAGGAACTGATTTCATCACTAATAATCAAGTTCCAGAAATTGATTTTGCCACCATTAAACATATTGAGCAAAAATAACAGTGACCCAAATTTCAAAATCATGAAACAACGTAAAATCAATAATAAGCTAAGTCAAAATCGAAAGTAGAGAGAAGTTAAGTATACCGTGAGATTGGGAAATTGAAATCGATTATGGATTTGAGGTGTCAAGAGAGAAATTGAAGATCTGAGCCTTGAAGATTAACCGTTTGAGCCGTGAAGCGATTTGGGTTTGAGGAACGGAAATCGATTTGGGTTTGAAGAGTAGCGATTTGGGACGAAGGTGAGTAGATGAGAGCGATTAGGGTTTGATGAGAGCGATTTGAGCGTAGATTGAGCGATTGGGGTTTATGAGATTGAGCATGGTTTGAAGATTTTATTAAGAGATTTGGATCGGTTTTTGGATATCCAAATTATAAATTGTAATTTTTTTATTAAATATTAATACTATACAAAATACTATAAAATAATAGTTTGACTTTTTTGATGAAATAAATATTAAGTTTGATGTAAAATATGACATATAATATATTAAAAATTAATATTTTAGAATGACAATTATCAACTATATTTGGAAGATATCAAAAAGTAAAACGTAGATTAAATTAAACTAACAAATAGTATTAACAAAATTTAAAATGAACAAAAAATAGGTTAGTGCAATATATATTCATACTAATAAAAAGATAATAAGTATTAAAATATATGTATGCGGTTTGGTTCGGTTTGGATCGGTTTTGAAAAATCAATCCGAAATCCGATCCGGCAGTTTTCACAAAAGAACATCCAAACACATCCAAAAATATTCGGTTTTTTGCGGTTTTTGTTTTTTTTGGATCGATTTGCGGTTTTTATTTGGATTGGTTTGGATTTGAGCACCTCTAGTGTGACTGAAATTCTTAGGCAACAATGTAAAAATGTAGCCTTTTGTTGCAAATAATGCAACAATTTAAAAGCGTGCCCAAAAGTATCTAAGGGGACAATTAACAATCATCTCGAAATAAATAATAGAGTAACACTCCGAAAGCGTCCCCAGTAATATTTTAGGGAACGATTATAAGCTGTTGCAAAACCACTGCTGGCAACAGGCATAGAGCGTTGCCTTTGCAACTTTTAGGGGACGATTTTGACATGTTGCTTAAAAAAGTGTCGCCAAAGACCATATTTGTTGTAGTGAATGTGGATTAGAGGGTGTTACAATTGGTATCAGAGCAGGTCGGTCCATCGGACCAAGTCGTATCATTCCTAACTTGTAGGTTTTCAGAAATTTTGTGCAGAGATGGCAGGAAGAAACAATCAAGCTATTGCGAATGCTATGACTGCTATGGCTCAGGCACTAGCTCAGGCCAATGCTGCTGCTGTGGGTCAACAAAATATGCATGGGACTGCTGACGAGAACAGGATGGACTGTTTCAAGAGGCACGACCCGCCGAAGTTCAAGGGTAAATACGACCCTGATGGTGCACAGGAATGGATAGATGACGTTGAAAGAATTTTTCGGGCAATGACTTGCACGGATGCTCAGAAAGTGACGTTGGCTACTCATATGCTGGCTGGAGAAGCGGAACATTGGTGGAGGAACACCCGTTAGAGGATGGAAGCTACTGGTGCTCTTATTACCTGGACTGAATTCAAAACCGAATTCCTGAGAAAGTATTTTCCGTTGGATGTGCGTAACAAGAAGGAAATGGAGTTTTTGTCTCTCACTCAAGGTAGTATGTCAATCGGGGATTATGCAGCTAAGTTTGAAGCACTGATTCGGTTCTGCCCAAACTACAACACGGCAGAAGCAGAAGTGTCTAAATGCCTTAAGTTTGAGGATGGACTGCGACCTGAGATTAAACAGTTCATCGCCTACCGTCAGATTCGTCAGTTTCCAAATTTGGTAGATGCTTGCCGTATTTATGAAGAAACCAGTCAGGCCAGGAGTAATCATTACAAGGCTATCAGTGAGAAGAAGCACAATGGTCAAGACAAAGGCAAGCCTTATGACAGAGACAATCAACAAGAGAGGCGTCAGACGACCGGTAGGCGCGAGACTAGTGGGGGAGAAGGACCCAACTCGCAGAGATGCTACAGGTGTGGTGCAGTGGGGCATCGTGCATTCGAGTGCAAAGCAACTAGCCCGACATGCTTCAAGTGTGGGAAGGAAGGGCATCTTGCCAACGAGTGTAGGAGTTCAAATGTGGTCTGTTTCAATTGCAAGGAACCAAGACATATCAGCACTCAATGTCAGGAACCGAAGAAAGCGAAAGCAGAAGGGAAGGTGTTATGCCTGGTTGGCGAGGAGCCGGAGACTACAGGTAATTTTCGAGGACGAAAATTCTTTTAGTGGGGGAGAGTTGTAACGCCCAGATTTTTTGTAAAATAGTATATTGAGTAAAATTTAGTTTATTATTGTTTTCTAATTTTATTTAAATAATTTTGTGTGCCGAAATATTAATTAGAGGAATTTAGTAGGTTTGGGTAGTAATTTATTGAATAATATAGTGAGATAAGAGAAGTAATTATTTAATTAAATATAGTGGACCTTAGTTATTTAAATGCGAAAATAGAAATTTAGAGAAACTAAGGAAAATTTGTCTATTGGATTTACTTGAGAGGAAAGGCAGAGATAGTTAAAAGATATGATCAGAATCTAAATTGAAATAAATCCCATGATAATCTCCCTTTCTTTAGGAAAAAGAAAACTAAAACCCTTCTTATAAGTAGCATAATATAAGGCAGAAAATAGGATTTTGGCCACAATTCGTGAAAAAGAAAAAAAGAGAGCAGAGAAGATAGAAGGGAAGCGCTAGGGTTCGAGGGAACTTAGAGGAATCAGTGAATCAGAGGTAAGGGGTTTAACCTATCATCTAAGTATCTGAATTTCTTATAGTATGAGCGTGGTCTTTTCCTCTTCCTTTTTTTTTTTGTCATGTGTTGTGGTTGTTGTTGTGCTTCCTTGAATTTAAATTCTTGCTCCCTATTATAGTGTTGAATATTTGCTCCGTTTTCATGTTAAATTCGTGATCGAATTATGATGATTTGTGTTTCGGAATATATAAAGGAAAAGTGAGTAAACACCGAGGACTTAGAAATATAGAACGGGGTGTTGAGGTGTTGGTGTGTTTATGAGAATTAATTATACGAACGACTCATGTTAATTTATTTGGATCCTCAGCTGCAAAGTTCACTGCTGCAGTCTCTGCTGCAACTACCGCAACCATAGGATCCATCCAACGTCTGTGATTAAAAATGAAAAAGTGCTTGAGTACTTTTTTTGTTATTTCTTTCCACCGTCTTTCTTTTCACTTCTGAAGTTTTACACATCTCCTGACATAAGCACTCCAATTAGCCATTAATCCCATTATCAATCCCCATTTTTTTTTTCATCTGAAAATTGGGTTATCCGTAATCATCTTTTTCATTTTAATAGCCATTATCAACTTGTCTTTCTTAATAATTTTCCTCCTCATTTTGCACAGACAACACGACATAACAACCACAAATGAATTGTTTCAAAAAAAAAAAAAAAAACCACAATTGAATTTTTATACTAACTGAATTAAAAAAATTGACCAAAATATTTGCAGCAAAATGTTTTGTATAATGTTAAGAGCAACTAAAATATCAAAAGGTTCGACTTTGTGAATCGCGATTTGGCCCGCCGCCGTGCGCCGATTAAGTTCTTCGTGTGTGTTTATAAGTGAAACAAATCGGGGGTTTCATCGCAGTGGCTTCTCCTTCTGATAGTGGCAGTTTCATCTCTGTGAATTAACTCTCTCATGCTCGCCGTCGTGTGCCGATTGGCTTCTCCGTCTGTGTCTACGCTCAACAATTTGGGGGTTTCATTTCATCTCCTTATCTTTTCTTGAAACGGTTGCATGGTTTTTTAGTCCTACTTTTTTCATCTTTTAATGCTATTTTTTTCATCTTTAATCACAAACGTCCGTTGGATCCTACAGTTGATGTAGTTGCAGCAGAAATTGCAGCAGACATCTTTGCAGCAGAGGATCCGGATCGATAGGTAAATAGTGTAAAAAGAAAAACGGTTAACTTGTGTGACATACAGTATTATGAAAGAAAGACAGAAATTATGGTAGTTTGCTGCATAAGGGATTAAGATGTAGTTGGATTAAATTGGGTATAACTTGAGCTAGAAAGCAAATTTAGTGTGTTTCAGAACATGGTTCAACAATAACTATGATTTTCGAAAGAAAAAAAAAGAAGGCAAAAACAAAGTATTAAATCCTTACTTTTTCTCTAATCTTGCTGATAGTCTCGGAGAGTCCATCTGTTACTGCCCCCTTCCAATAACGAATCTTCATACCTCCAAACTCTATATTGTGAAAGGGAAAAATTAAAATGCAGAAAAGAAAGAGAAATTAAAATAAAAGTAGATAATGAATTTATTTTTACCTCCCATCATTATTGCAACAGCAAAAGTTTGTACAAGGGTCTCTCTAACGAATTCATCTTTTTTGATAATCAAGTTTTGAAGTTTTTCTTCTAGATTTATTTTTTCCTCATTAATCTGTTGTAGCTTTAGTTTCAGCATTTCTTCTTCTTCAACCATGGATTGATAGAGAGGATTTTCAGAAACAGCTTTCTTCGACCTTTCAACTGTTTTGAAAAAGCTTTCTTGAAATTTTTTGCTGTGGAAATTGGAGGAGGCGGCTGAAATGGGTTTCAGATTCATCTTTTCAGGTTTAGGTTTAAGACAAACTTTCATTGGGAAGGTGAAGGAGTGCGGTTTGAAACCACCGAGAAGAAAAGGTGAAGTTGAAGATTTTTGGGTGGTGGAAAAATGAAATGCTGCAGCCATGTTGGTTAGGGCAGAGAGAGGTCTGTGTGCGTATGTGTTTTGTGTGAGGGAGAGACTGAATTGAAAGGACAAGACGTGTTGTGAGGTGTGAGGTGTGACTCTGAGGTGACTTGTTGGAGAGGAATTGTGACATTTCCTCTAAATAAAATTATGCATAATGAGAGCGAGTGAGTTTGTTACTACAAACAAACCAACAAACTTGCAGCACTGCACTACTCCACTACTCCACTACTCACCTCACGCTGAATCACACACTTGAGATGGGTACAAAATAAAGTGGTGGAACTCACCTGAATTTTAATTAATAAAAAAGTGTATTATAGAGTGAATATTGTAAATAAAACTCTAAGGTTTTGTTTGGCAAAAATAGTGGATGATTGATAAGCTAGCTTATAGCTTATGACTGATAACCTAGCTAATTAAAGTATTTGGTAAAATTAGCGGTTCAACTAGCTGATAAATGTAAAATGACATAAAAGGACATTCTCAAATAATAATAATAATAATATTTCTATTTAAGATAGTTATTTAAATTTATTAATTAAATATATTTTTTTTTAAGCAAATAAATATATCTTTTATATATTAATTTAATTTGTATATCCTTAAATTTATTCACAAAACTGAAACTAATTACAAAGACAACAGCCTTACAAACTTAAGATCCATAAAATTTTCGTTTCTCTTTGGGTATTATTCACCATTTTTCATATAATTATACATCATTTAGTATTATTTTTCAAAACATAACTCTACTTTGCATTGAAATACGTAAAGTTAACTATAAATACATTTTTTCACAAAGGACAATATAATAATTGTAATACCTAAAAAGTACACATTTATTGCACTACAAACTTTTCTTAATAAACATAAAAAATTACAAAAAGGGCTTATATTAAGGGACGAAGGGAGTATATATTTTGATGATTTGAAATGCTTTTAAAAGTAAAAGAAAGAAAACTATTGGCATCCAAATATTGCCATGGGTAGTAGTATAGTGTAAGTCTAGTTTTAACTTTTTGTATCCTTTGCTACAAAAAGAAATTAACGTTCTCACCAAGTTTCTTTGTATAGTACGGATAGGATACTATTTACTTCTTGCAAGCCAACCTTGGCACGGCTATTTGCACTCTCATTTTAGTATTACTCTCATTTTAGGAAATAATAATAGACTACTGCTCACTAGCTATAGGTCTGAATTTGTTGACTCAATATTATTTCTCACTCCATTAAAAAAATCTGTTTCATTGTGAGCTTCATAAATTTATTTGATAAAAAATTAAATATAGTATTAGTACTGGTAGTATAGTGTGTGTGTCTCTCTCTCTCTGCAAAATGAGAGCGAGTACTCTGCACCTCACCTCACCTCACGCGGAGGAGGAACCTAAATAACAACTTTCTCTCTCTCTCTCTCTCTATTGAAATTTCATAAAATGATAAAATAAAATCATTAGGTTGTAATCAACATGTTTCATTTTACACTCAAAAAGTTTTTAATGATTTGTCATCTCGTCTAATTTGAAGTTGTGAAAAATTTAATCTTTTCACAACTTTTAACAAAATACTAGTAAGTTATTTTCTTATCCTATCTTCTGGTAATTCAGCTCAAATTCAGGATAAGAGTTTTAATTAGAGAGACAAGATAGGATAAACTTCAATATTAACTTATCATATCCTATTGTCTCACTAAACACTGAATTTTTTTTTTCTATGAAAAAGAAGTCCTCTAAGCATGATGTTACAAGATACTTACATCCCAAGCACAAGATCATTTCCAACAAACACATTTCCGAGTGGTAAAAAACTTCAATTAAGTAGGGATAAATATTTCTAACTGTAATGGACAATATGCCCGGAAAGACACTAGTATCAAAATGTTAAGACAATGTTAAAAACACATAATTATCTTCTCTTTTTTTCCACCTTTCCCAGATTTGTTAGAAGGTCCAGCAGTTGTGGTTGATGTTGATGCAGTCTCCTGCTTCTTGGTCCTTCCATAATGTTTAGGGACCATCTCTGCAACGCGTAACATTAGTTGCTTTCTCGAAGAGATGGATGGATTGATAAGAGTTCCATCCTCCTTTTTCAACAAAACCCTAACTCGTCCTCTTTGCATGAAATCACGAGGGTAAGCCTTGTCTATCTCGATTGCATAGGGAAGTTTAAGATAATTGCAACAATCCCCAATTTCAGCACAAGTAGGGTTTTCACATGCTTTAGCGATGCCAATTCGTCTTCCTTCGGCTACAGTTTTTTTGGAATTGATGTAAACAGGATACAACACGATCCACTTCTTTATGTTTGGTAATTCAGCTTCCATGTTACTGTCAAATTGAAATCAAACACTGAATTGAAACGGGATATGATACAGTTATCTTATCATGTCTTTTATCATGTGCACCAAACGAACCTTTAATTATATATTCCTTTACCTTACCATTAAATAGTTTTGAATGTGATGAAGTTCCGATATGTATTACAATTTTAATGAATATGTATAATTTTGCTTTTGTAAAAAAAAAAAAAAATATTGTTTTGAAGTTTAAAAAAAAAAGTCTAAAAGTTGTTTCCTCCTTGAAACCAAAAAAAAAAAAAAAATACCTTCTCTCTTATCCGCACTACCTCGGTCCAGTTTCAGCGTCGCCGGAGTTGGTGCTGTTGGTGTTTTCATGTTCTCGCGTTTTCGTCTACCCGACGCGTGTTGGTGTTGTAAGCTTCGTTTGGGGGGTTTTAGTTCGCCGGCCGTTCTTTTCTTGTACGTGTTTGGCTTGGGTTTTCTCTCCTTGTGGTGGTGTTTGGTAAGGATCTGGGCTGAAAACCCCCACAGTGGTTGGATTTCGGTGTTGTTTCTATGGGGGACGACATTGATTGTTGCTGCTCGTCGCTGTTTGGGTGGTGGTGTTGGGTGGTGCTCGTGGCTGGTGGTGATTACCGACTGTTTGGGGTGGTGGTGGTTGGAGACTGTTTGATGTTTTGGGGTGGTGGTGGTGATGAGGGGGTGCTGTGATGTGGTGATGGTTGGATTTGGCGCTGCCGACTGCCATGTATGGTTGATGCTGTGTGCGTTGGGTCTGCTTAGATACTCGATTCTCTGACCATGTCCAAATCTGTTGAGATTTGCAGGATTCTTTTCGAGTCTCTGTTGGTTTCCAAATCCGTTGGGATTTGCAGGTTTTTTGTATCTGGTTGACCTCTACCGTGTTGGTGTTGACTGTTTGGTGGTGGTTGGATTAGCTGTCGGTGTGTGGTTGATGTCGTGTGCGTTGGGTCTGCCTGGATACTCGATTCTCTGATCGCGTCCAAATCTGTTGAGATTTGCAGGATTCTTTTCGAGTCTCTGTTGGTTTCCAAATCCGTTGGGATTTGCAAGTTTTTTGTATCTGGTTGACCTCTACCGCATTGGTGTTAACTGTTTGGAGACGGACTGCAAGCTGAGACGTATCTGCCTAGGTTTTCTTTCTACCGTTGCCCCATCATCTTTGGCTCACAGAGTTGCTTTCTGGATTCTGATGGGCCGATCACTTTTGATTCGAGATCGGGAGTTAGCATCTAGTGACATCTTTTTGGGTCGGATGATGTCTTCTTTGGTGGTCTGGAAGCTGCGGAGTATCCTTCTAAGAATGGGATTAGAGTTGGATCTCTATTAGGTGGTGTTTGTTTTGGTATTTTCATCGGTGTTCCGCTTATATACGGCGTTTTTGATTTTGTAGTTCTCTTTTACAGGTCTTTGTTCGTCTTGTGCAAAGACCTGATTATTAATAATATTATATTTGCCGTTCAAAAAAAAATAGCTTCTCTCTTATCCCTATATGAAAAGTAAAATTATATTTTGGTCATAAAGGTGTAATTTTTTATTTTTGTTATTGCTCTCTTTCTAGGACAAAGAAGAGGTTCTAGCTTGACATCCCGACCAAAAGATGATCAAGAGATCCAATTATAGAATAACTTACATAGTTATTTACTACTTCCTCCGGTCTCACTACTAGAAATCTCACTTTAGATACCGATTTAGCGATCGAAAATCTTAAAAATCGGTCACTAAATCCATTAGTGACCGAATTAGTGACCAAATTTTTGAAGTGGCAAAAACCTTGGTGGCTGATCCATAGTGACTAATCAAGCGACCGATTTGTTTACTATTTTTTTTCCTCAAAGTTTCCAATTTGGTGATTCTGGGCAGTGCCTACTCAGCTTTATGATCTCCCTTGTTGCAGTACAAATATATGGAAAATTTAAATACAGTATATTGTAAACTACTCGTTGTAATTTTAAAAAATATTTAAAATTTTAAAGATAATATATGTTCTTATTTGGATGTATAAGTTGATGGCCAGTTTCATTTTTACAATTAAAATAATAATTTAATTAATATCAATTTGATTAAAATAATAGAAAATAAAAATGTAACTTGTATTGTTAAACAAGTTACATTGGTGGGGATTGCGAACCAATTTCGCCTATTACAAATTTAACGAAAAAAGTGAAAAAATTGACGGCAGGGACCAACATGAAACCTGTAAAAAAGATAAGAGACTAAAAGTGCAATTAAGCCAAAATATTGGTATAGTTAATATTTTATTCATTTTAGAAAATTGAAGGACATATAGTTGAAACATGTCTAAAAGAAAGTGAGTCCAATTTTTCAATATCCTTTTAACATAAACTTTATTTGATGATAATGAAATTGAATGTTGGCAAACAGAACTAACATAACCCTCTAATGTACAATGGATCCTCACAGCTAATGCTCCTAATTTAACAACATAGAGAATTATTTTATTTATTCTTAATAAAAAGCTAATTTAATCCTAAATATACTTTCTAAGCACAACACTCTTCTCTTTGCATCCTCAATTGCTTGTAGAAATTTCCAATAAAAGCTTCAGCTCAATTTAATTAAGGATATAATAATCAAATTTCATAAAAAAATAATGAAATTATAATGGATATAGTTAACGGACTCATGTGCTTAAGTTAAAGAAATAATTATTAAGCTGAAATTTTTTCATAATTTCTCAAATTAAACATAATGGCTTGAAGTTTACTTACAAAGATAAATAATTACCCTTTTATTTCACAGCAGTTGGTATGTGTAATTTAAATTATAACTTAAAATTTGATCATTTTAAGCTATAATTTGATCGACATAATAAATACTAACTTAGTCGTTAAATCAAAACTCTTCTTTATTTAAAAAAAATTCAATCATGTTTGAAAAAATAAATTTTCTATTAAAAATAATTGTGATGCTGATGCACACAATTTATAATATGAGTATAAAAAAAAACACAATTTATAATATGTGATGCAAATAAAAAAAAGTATTAGTGGTAACTGAAACAAAATCAATATTTCTTAATAAAAAAAATCGTGGATGAAAGGCATTTAAGTATTTGAATTATTATTTTTTTTTTTGCTTTCGCACCGGTTTCCGACCCACCAAAGGTGGACGACTAATCCGGCTGTGCGTAGAGGCATGCGCACTGGCCAAGCGTTGTTCCCTCTGGGAATCGAACCCGGTATTCCCCGGATACGTCCTTGGAAGGAGCTCCTTGCCACTAGAGCCCAAGCAACTTGGTTAAGTATTTGAATTATTAGTCAAACAAAAAAAAAAAAGTACTTGAATTGTTTCCTTTATAATACAAAAATTAAATGCAAAATTATAAGAAAGAATGTGGTGAAAGCAAGCATTTAATGAGGACTTATAAAATAAGCCTCAAATTTATATAATAAAGATTTCTTTTTTGTCAAGTTAGCCTCATGATTCCAAATTATACCTAAAAGTGAATAATATATGGAAAAAATGAAACGTATCAATTTGCAATATGTTAACTTCACACAGTTTTACAATTTTTACAAAAAATTACTATTTAGGATGTTTAAAGAGTGCCCTAAAGATACTCGTTAACATTTTACTTAATACATAAAAATAAATATTAGTATATAAGATATTACATAATTTAATATTATTGATTTTTTTAATAATTTTTAATATTAAATAACTTAACATATTAATCTGTGATTAACTACTTGTTTTGGGACAAAGATATGTACAAGTCAATGAAGTCCTAGTTTCCTAGAAAAATCACCAATATTGACCATAAAATTGGGTATTAACATGATATAGTGATATCTATCTAGGCCCCTAGCTAAGAGTCAACATAAGCAAGTATGATAGAAAAACTGTAACAGGTAATAGACAAATGACAGTTGAAGAATACAAATATGCTTTTATCAATTATCTCAGCTGATAGCTTTTTAATACAAAAAGCAACCCTTTGGTGAAGAAGAGTTTATTTTTTCTATATCTCAGATACAAGCAGAAATACACATATATATCTGACATGAAATCAAGTTGACTGCGAGATATCCAGCTAATACTTATACTTTTTTAGGAACATGTAATTGTAGTTAACATATCTATATGCTTCCTATTTGCAAACGACTTTTAATATGATTGGCATCTTCCACGATCTTTTGAATAAATTCATATTCGTACCTGCAAAAGTATGTACAAGATCTTTCAATTCAGTTATGCAGATAGTTTTGAATTTATTCAGTCAGAAAACATATAATGTTTAATATGGCTATAATTTTTCAAAAGAACAAGCTGCCACATAGAATAGAAAACCTGCACTGAAACCTCAAACAAAACTTATACAACAAAATAGTCATGTCTTTCTTGTTAGTCAAATCATGCTTAAATTAATAGCCTTTGGTCATCAACCATACACTCAAAAGTATCCAATAGATTATCCAAACCCTTGTGATTCTCCCCAACTGCCTTCAAAGCAAACACTAACAGCATTATCAGAAGGAAAAAGTAAAACCGATCCAGGACAAACCTCAAGCTCAAATTCTTCATACTCTTCCACATTTTTTTCCCCATTCAACTGCTTCCTTTGCAACTTCTTCACCATAAACCCTTTTGAGAGTGCTTCACATGCTTCAACACAAGACAAAATCTTGTCAAAACCTAACTCATTAGATTCACATTTCTGCATCCAAATATGAGACAAAGATGTAATTGAACCATATTTGGTAATAGTAACAGTAATGGCACAGGTCCTCCATAACCACTAGTTACATCATCACCATTTCGACGGATTGAAATTTTCTTAACTTCATCATTCACAACAACACCACCATCATCATCATTCACTTGATTCACAGTTTCAACCCTAGAATTATTGAAAATAACATCTTCAACATCATTTTCCAAACCAGCACTATCAATATCAATCAAGTTTGAATCTTTATCACAAAACAAATCATGGGCATCTTCAATTTCATCAGAAAACAAACATTTTGACAAATTGGAATCAAATAAGTGAATAAGGAATTGAGATTCAAATTTAACATCAGAAACAGTGGCAATTGTGAGATTCTTGAGACCCATTTTAGCAATTCTGGTAGAATTAAGAGGGTGATTACACTCAAGAGCGTGTTGAAGAATGGTTACATTGATGGAATTAGGGATTGGAGAGGTGAGGATTCGAGAGCAGAGACAAGTTCGAGTGGGTTTGGAACATGAAGGGCAAATTGGTCTTTTGGATTTTCCCTGTGACATTGAGATTAACGTTTTGAGGGATTTTGGTAGAAGGGGTTTGTGTCTGTGATAAGAGTTGAATTGAAATGTGAATTTGGTCTGAGTTAGAGAAAAAGCCATTGTTGGTTTGGGAGGGAAATGTTGGATAAAACCCTAGAATTCTAAGGAAAGGGAATGTGGGGATACGATGTCGTTTAGAGTCTTATGAATCATTTTTTTTTTTTAAAAAAAAAAATAGTAGATTCATATCGGAGAGAGAAATTCGAAAGTCAAATTTCGACCCCTTATTAGATTTCATTCGAGTTTTCTCTTTCATGATTTTTTCATCTGGTGTTCTGTCTAGTGCGGAGTTTTTGTTTTGATTTTTCGTCTTGGTACGATGTTTGTTTTTGTTCAGATTTGCAGGTTTGTTTTGATCCAAATTCAGTGCAGATTCAATGACATTAACGTTGCAGATTCAAATACATTATTCCAGACATTTGAATTTTTGTCCTATCAATTCTACCACTTGATCAACCAAATTTTTGATTGCACAGAGAAGGAGTGAAATGCCAAATACCTCCCTTTGAAATTTCAAAATTCGTCAAATACCCCATGAAATTTGGAAATAGGCAAATAGCCCCCTGAAATTGTAAAACTTCAATCAAATTGCCCCCTGCTCCATTTACTGCGTCTATTTTGATGATGTGGCTGTTAACTGCATATGTGCCACGTCACATGAGGGGAGAGGGGGGGGGATTGATCAGGATACACGTCACATGGGGGCGGGGGGGGGGGGGGGGGGGGGGGGGGGGGGGGGTAATAGATGATAAACTCTATGACTGAATAGCAAAATAGCAATAATATGTGAACTTTCAATAAACTCTCTGACTTCTCCATACATAACACACAGATAATTCACTGAATTTCTGTATTACACATGCAGAAAGGATACAAGGGGCAGAAACTCAGAGGTTTCACGGCTCTAAATTCACTGCAAAATAATTTCTATTTTGGATTTAAGAAACTTCTTCAAGTTGGCAACACGTAGTTTCGATTGTGGCTAATGTAATGTCCCTCAGGCCTATTTCCAGTGCAGTCTGCAAGCCCCATCTGACACCCATTGCTTCGGCCAACATTGGTTCCACTGAGATAAATTCTCTTCAACCTGTTTTAACTGCCATGATGCCATCCTGTTACATTATGCAGAAAACATCCAGTATCGACGATGTGTACATCATAGTGTTTTGATTGACTTGCTCAGCTGGAACTGGTTGTTGTTCCGATTGTCGCCTTAGGGTCACTCTTGGATTGGCTTCATTGTATTCTTATGGATTGGCTTCATTGTTTTAGAGAAAGAGCTAACGTTCGTACCTTACATAATAGCTTTTATGTGGTTAATCTTCGATATGCAAAACAATCTTTAATATGATTAACATCTTTAATATGATTAACATCTTCTATCAAAAAAAAAATCTTCTTTCAAGTCCATATTATGCTCTTCGTATTTGCAAACGACTTTTAATACGATTGGCATCTTCCACGATCTTTTGAATAAATTCATATTCGTACCTGCAAAAGTATGTACAAGATCTGTCAATTCAATTATATAGATAGCTTTGAATTTATTCAGTCAAAAAACATATAAAGTTTAATATGACTATAATTTTTCACAAGAACAAGCCGTCACATAAAATAGAAAACTTGCACCTGAAACTAAAAACAAAACTTTAACAACAAAATATTCATGTCTTTCTTGTTATTCAAATCATGCTTAAATTGATAGATATAAAGAAGACCATATTTCTTTTTTAACAAGTCACATGCTTTTAAAAAGAATGGAATTATACTATATGATGTCCTTAATCTATCACTGGCAGAGTAAAAAATGGTTATTATATGGAATAATACAAATAGAAGTTTTTTGAAGTATATTACATACCCGGTTGTATAAGCCTTTCCGGATAAATTAGACACTTCAAACAAAGCTGACCTCCATTTCTGCACTCTTTCTGAGTTAATTCCAAAATTATTTTCATGTCGATCCATGTCTTTGCCATAACATTTTCTCAGATGCCTTATGTCTGATGGGTCCACTTTGTAAAAGATAGGCCAAACTAATTGATTCTTCAACTTCATACACTCACGAATCTTGACAAGTTCTTCAAGACACCATGAGGAATTTGCATAGGTTTCAGATAAAACAATAATCGAAAGCCTCGATGCTTCAATTGCATTTACAAGAGAGGGTGAAATTTGGTCTCCAGTATGCAGTCCTCCATCATCCATGAAGGTCTTGAATCCCGCTTGAGATAAAGCTTGATAAAGATAACCTGTAAAAGAGTAACGTGTATCTTCTCCTCTAAAACTAAGAAAAATTTGCCATTTGGCCATTGAATGTTTCAGAATATCTAGTGTTGTTTTCCATTCTTCAATTGGTCTACTTTTTAAGAAAGATCCCACATCTTTAATTGTTCTAGGTAACCCTTCACATTCTAAAGCAACTTCATATGCCACATTCAATAAGTCAAATCTCGAGTATTTCTCATCATCATAAAAACATGAATGTTTTTGAAACAAACTCCAAGCTTCCAGTCTAGATAAAGGATCAAGTTGAATCTCCCTTTGACCGGACAACAAGTCACAATCTTTTTGGCAACAAGTGGTCAAAAGAATCTTGCAGCGATTACTATTACAAGGAATGCCTATATCTTCTGGGTCGAATTTTGCTGGAACATTATCAAAAATGACTAGAATTGGACAATTCATACTTTCTATTGTTGAGAATATTTCTCTGGCTCTTCCAGATTCACTGTTTTTATCAAATTTCATATTTAATGAGTTAGCAATTTCATCTTGCATTGTTCTAATATTTGAATTTTGGGTTACCTTGACAAATAAAACCTCATGAAAAATCTCTAAATACTTTACTTTTTTGACCATTGCTTCCACCAATGTTGTTTTACCCGAGCCCTGGCTACCATACAATCCAATCATAGAACTATCATCTTTCAATGCCACAAAAAGTTGATCGGAGATCTTCTCTCTAGAATTAAAACACATTAAATTTCCTGAAGAGAAGTGTTCTAAACTTGGAATTGGAGTTGAAGATTCCTGAATGTAATTTCCTGAAGGTACTTTCGTGTTCTGTTCCATTACTCTTTTCAACAATTTTTTAAATTGTTTTCTTGTTATTGCTTGTGCCGACAGATTCTCCAACTGTTGTATGAGTATATCTGTTTCCTTTAGCCACTCAAACACAACATCGCTAACCTTTCCAGTTTTATTATGAGTTCTTTCAATTTTGTCACGCACAAAATCTCGATGTGTAACCACTCGGTTCTTTTCTTTTTTGAAATCAACTGGAAAAATAATATAGAATAAGTATATGTATATGCATTGCAAAATTTTATATAGAAATATGTAAATCAGCATAGTTTTTAGCGTGCGTGTGTATATAAGGGAGAAATCAAATTACAATTAGTAGTATTTGAATAATGTTACACTGTTCAAATAACACTTTAAAGAATATAAATTTTAAAATCTAATACCTATAATTAATTGATAGTCGTTTTTTTTTGACGGATTAATTGATAGTCGCTATTAAATTAATTATAGGTAATATGCTTTATACCTCTCAATAGAGCCAATCAACATTATGTTTAATTTTGTGAAGGGAGAGGACTGCACTGAAAGTCCTGAAGATAACATGGTATTTTTCTAATTTTTTTTTGTTAAGTAGTTTAAAATCCACCGACAATTTGAAAGTTTATATCATATATAGATTATTTATGTTAAATTTTACAAAAATTTAAAATCGTTTAATATGTTATTGAAATAGATTAAGATTAATGGTATTAAATAACATACCAAATAATTTTCAATTTCTTTAAAAAAAATTATGGATAATCCATATGATATAAAATTTCAATCCAATGGTGAATTTTGTAAAATTCGTGTTCGTTATACTATTATTCATTAATTTGTGCACCATAAAAGACTTTCTACACTATTGCACATCAGCCAAAGCCTATATATATATATATATATATATAAGACCCAAGAGGACTATTTTTAAATGATTTATGAAAATATTATAAAAATATTAATCCTTTTGTAAAAAAAAACATATTTAATCCTTAAATTAAGTAAATATATATTTTGAGCATTATGTGAAATATATGGTGGATTATAGGATGAGGGCTCTATTAAGTCCCTCACCGGTGTATCATTTAATTTCACTGTTCGATTAAATTAATCTGCTTGATCTAATATTTCATCACCACACTAGATCCAATTTCTAAATCTCACTCTTTCTCTCTATGCTTGAACTTTTTTTCCTCTATGTTTCCCTCTCCATTGCCTATACAGTACTCTTTTAAATCTTAATGATCTTTTTGGCCATGTGAAGTTGGAATTTAGTGCCTAGGACCAACTTGCTACGTATAAAAAAACACTTTTTACAATTGTTTTGATTGAATTAGCAGTTTATAATGTTGCTTTCCAATTTTAAGTTCGAATGATAATAAATACTAACATGTTTCTCTTTCGATGTCAATGTTTTGGGCAAATGAGTTCTCATTGATTATAAGATGCCATTGAGAGTTTGGAAAAAACTGGTTTCTATTATAGAGCAAAATTTGGTGGACTTTGTGAAATTTCACCATTGAAGCATCATGGGACGGTTACACAATTGGAGAGAGGTATAGACATGATTGTGTGTGGGAATATGTTGATGTTCTAATGTTTATCTTTAATGAATCTCAACCATTAACCAAATCGGATGGTGTATTTTGTCTACCTCACCGGTGAAGGACTTAATAGAGCTCTCACCCTAGAATCCACCAAAATATATATAGTATAAAGAAAATAATTGAAGTGAGCGAAAGGAAATTGAATTTTTTATTAAAAAAAAAGAAAAAGAAAGGAAATTGAACTCACCCGTATTGTTGCAGCAGCCTGACATTAAGGATGAGTGTAGTGTGAATGATTGTTTCTTAACTTCAAATTAAACAAGAAAGTCAACAAATAAAAGAATAGGGAAAAATTGAAATACTCACTTTACCTTATATTTTCAATCACCCGTAAGCTTACAATTAGTAGAAGGGATAGGTAGGGTACAGTCGAGAAGGTAGCTAGTGTGTTAATTCAATCTTATCTTAAAATTTTGAGGTATATATTATTTTGTTGATTTTTCAAACATTTGGAGACTATGAAAATGAAGCAGAGGGAACAAATTGTGAACTATAAATCATTTTTAACATGTAAAGCATCTAGATATAGAAAAAATGCATTTAATAATACAAAAAATTCATTGTTTAAAAAATTAAAAGCATAAATTTTAAGAAAATATTTCTACATTTATCTTCTTAATATTAGTCGGTATTTATTAGCATTTTCCAACATAGATAAAGCGAAGGTTGACAAACAAATTTTCACAACAATAAACTGTCACAAAAATATAACAACTCTGCATTGAAATTCAAAACAATACTCATTTTTTAAGCTATGATCTATACGTGTTGTTGGTTCGATATTTCTTTTAATCAAAAACAAATTTAAATAATAGACTTTGTTTAATGTGTATAAGTAAATTAGTCTTACACAATGCAAATATTTATTTTTTATTTATCTTTTACTATTTTATCAATAAATCTCATTATATTATATCTCAATTGATCTAATAACAAAAATATACTTATGCATTCCCCTGTCTAACAAAACGAGCCATGGATTCTGGCTTCTTGCACTAAATCATATGCTTCATAATTTTGATTTCTCCTAATGTAAGTGCCTTGCTAGATGATTTTCAATATGATTGACATTCTTTCAAGTCCATATCTATATGCTTCGTATTTGCAAACGACTTTTAATACGATTGGCATCTTCCACGATCTTTTGAATAAATTCATATTCGTACCTGCCAAAGTAGGTACAATTTCTTTCAACTCAGTTGTACAAATAGTTTTGAATTTATTTAGTCAAAAAACATATATAACGTTTAATATGACTATAATTTTTCACAAGAACAAGCACAAGCTGTAACATAGATTAATAGAAAACCTGCACTGCAACTAATTAATTTCTTGTTACTCAAATCATGCTTATTTTGATAGCTGTAAAGAAGACCAAACTTCTTTTTTAACAATTCACCTACCTTTAAAAAGAATGGAATTATACTATATCATATTCTTAACGGCCATCACTAGTAGATTAAAAATTGGTTATTATAGAATAATGCAAATAGAAGTTTTTTGAAGTATATTACATACCCGATTGTATAAGTTTTTTCAGATAAATTAGACACTTCAAATAAAGCTGACTTCCATTTTTGTACTCTCTCTGAGTTAATTCCAAAATTATTTTCATGATGTGCCATGTCTTTGCCATAATGTTTTCTTAGATGCCTTATGTCTGATGGCTCCACTTTGTAAAAGATTGGCCAAACTAATTGATTCTTCAATTTCATACACTCAAGAATCTTGACAAGTTCTTCAAGACACCACGAGGAATTTACATAGTTTTCGGATAAAACAATAATGGAAAGCCTTGATGCTTCAATTGCATTTAGAAGAGAGGGTGAAATTTGGTCTCCAGTTTGCAGTCCTCCATCATCCATAAAGGTCTTGAATCCCCCTTGACATAAAACTTGATAAAGAAAACCTGTAAAAGAGTAGTGCGTATCTTCTCCTATAAAACTAAGGAAAATTTGCCATTTGGCCATTGAATGTTTCAGACTATCTAGTGTTGTTTTCCATTCCACAATTGGTTTATTTCTTAAGGTAGATCCCACATCTATAATTGTTCTAGGTAACCCTTCACATTCAAAAGCAATATCACGTGCCACATTCGATAAGTCAGATGAGGAGTACTCATTATTTTCATGAATGACGGAATGTTTCATGAACAAAAACCAAGCTTCCTCTGTAGATAAGGGATCAAGTTGAATCTCCCTTTGACAGTACATCAAGTCACAATATTGTCGGCAACATGTGGTCAAAAGGATCTTGCAGCGATTACTATTGCAAGGAATGCCTACATCCTCAGAGTTCCAGTAACTTACGCCCTACTACCATTGAATCCAATAATGAAAAGGCTACCTCGAGTAATATACTTGATGGCGATTTCAGCAAGTGTACTGAATCGTACAAGTAGTAAAATTAAAACGGTAAGACCGAGTGTCGAACTCAAGGATCGCGTTATACTGTTAAATTGTATTTTTGTAACTTAATTGAACAAAAGGTTCCGAGTTTTTTTGTTTGCAATAATGAAATTATAAAAACTAAAATTGATTGAACTTTAATAATAATGAAAAGGTCAGGGATGAGTTCCACTAGACTACTATTTTGAGTTTATGACTTGATTATGACTATTGAATCTATTTATTAAATTATTACCGAATTCTCTAATTTATTCGTGCCCTAATTCCTTAGTGACAGAGTCATTAATCCTAATATAACCCCTAATTCCTTAGTGAATTTAAGATTAGAATTAACCATAAAATTATGGTTGAATGTGTAGAAAGTCACTAATCCTAATATAACCCCTAATTCCTTAAGAATTCTTAATTGGTTTCAAGGGTTTGCATCTATTCCTAGACTACAAAGGCAAGAATTTCTTATCTCAAAGCATTCATAAATTCAACTTCCGTATCACAATATGAACCACAAATCAATTTAACGGTGATCAATCGATAAAAGCATTAAGCACAGATATAAGAAAAATAATTCAATAGATTTCTTCAATAATCATAAATTAAATCATATAATGAAAATTATCATCTAGGTTTACTCATCTCTAACAATAGGAAATTTAGCTACTCATAATCTTTGATTAGAGATAAAAGAGAAGTGAGAATTACACATAAAATTATGGTTGAATGTGTAGAAAGTCACTTGAATCACAAAGCAATTGCTCTCGGCGTCGTTCTGTGTGCGTGACTTCGTTTTTCCTCTCTCAGTCCGTCTCCCCCTTTGCTGCAGCGCTGGTTCTTTCTTTTATATATATGTGTGAGACTTCCTTTTCTTTCTGTTTACGTCAAACCAAAGTCCACTTCCTTGAATTTTTGTTTCTTTTTTTCTCCAAGTGATGGTTTCTTCTTTGGGCCAGGCCAGTGTGGCCTTTTTCTTGTTTTATTCATTGCACCCCCTTTGACTCAATTAAAGTATTACTTATGTTTCTTTCATCACAACTTTGACGATAATGCTTCACTCAAACGATTAACCTGTTTAGCTGGACTAATGAAACAAAACAAAAACTACGCAATATGTCCGGTTAATAATATATAAAATTGAAGGCATAATCACATAATTAGCTCATGAATTCAAAAACCACAATTTATTCAAATTGACTCTAAATTAAATATTAATTAAACTAATAAAAACCACTAAAATTTAACTAAAAAGACTCCTAAAAATTATATTTGATGAGAAGTTATCAATACTAGATTATAGTATCTGCTGCAAAATTTTATATATAGAAACATCTAAATCAACATAGTTAAACAAAATTTTATACTAGATTTTAGCTATTTTGAGCATTATGTGAAACATATAAAGAAGAGAATTAAAGCGATAGAAAGGATGTTGAACTCACACTTATAGTTGAAGCTGCAGGCAGAAAGGATGATTCCAGTTTGCATGATTGTCAAGTGTGTTGTGAATCCATTACTTTACTCATCTATATCTACTTGTATTTGTAAGATTTTCCAATCTTTGCATTTAATGCACCGTTTGAAAAACTCAAGTTGCTTGCTTGACAATTGCTCGACTATAGGTAACAGTTTGCTCAGCCTCTCATCTTTACATCGCCTTTGGTCTCTAACCATGGCCTCAAAAGTATCCATGAGATTATCCAAACCCTCGCGATTCTCTCCAACTGCTTTCAAAGCAAACACAACGCTCTCAATGGTTGACAAATTAATAACCAGCTTTCGGCTGATTCCTCACTTCACCATATTAGCTCATTTCATTCACTTCCAACTTTAAATGCGGCAAAATATTTAAAGCTACATTCACATCGAAGAGGAAAAATTTGAGATTCAATTCTTGACCTCTCAATAATGTCTCTAATATCTACTAATTTATTACGTCTCTAATATCTACTAATTTATCTCTATTGGACTACTTTTGTTTTCATTCATTACATTACAATCATCAAAATTCATTTGTTTGGTTACACATTTTTATCTGATGTAACACTTATTTTATAAGAAAATCATTTTTGTTTGGTTACACATGTTTGGAAAATACAATCAACTTTTAGTAGTATTATTTTTTTTGGACTAATTTAATAGTATGATTTAATTCATGTTCATTTTCATTTCATTTTTAAATGTAGAATTACTTATATTTCAAAGTAGAATAGATGAGCCACTTGATCAACTAAATTTCAAATCCACTCTCATATATGTATGTTGGTTTCCAATTGAGATGCAGACAGCACCAACTAACCTTATAATTTGACAGTGTTGGAAGAAATGATCATATGTTTCATTCCCTTGTTTGCAAAGAGGATATAAGGGATCCAAAGCTATGAAGCATGAAAGAGATACAGATAGAAACTCAAAAGAGGACATAGGAATATATATATATATATATATGTCAATAAAAGAAATAATAATTGTGAACAACTCAAACACATCATTCATTTTGAAGTCTGTCATTCAACCACTGATCATTGTTTGTACCACATCAGTTGTAATAGGCAAACACTAATAATAGACAAATGATATCAATTACTCCTATCTCTGATAGCTTTTATACTTTTTGGGGTACATGTATGAGTAGTCAACATATCTATGTTCTTCGTATTTGCAAACAACTTTTAATAACATTGGCATCTTCTACGATCTTTTGAATAAATTCATGTTTATACCTGCAAATTCATGTTCATAACAAACAATATTCAAATTTCTTCACAAGAACAAGCTTTCATATAGCTTTCACATAGAATAGAAAACCTGCACTCAAACTAGGAGCAAAACTTAAACAACAAAGTGAACATAAAGAATATTAAAACTCTTTTAGTTTGAAAACATAGAATATTATCAATATTAAAAACATAAAAAAAATGATTATTATAGAATAATGTAAATGGAAGTCCTTTGAAGTATATTACATACCCGGTTTTATAAGTTTTTACGGACAAATTAGACACTTCAACTAAAGCTAACTTCCATTTTAGTACTTTCTCTGAGTTAATTCCATAATTATTTTCATGGCGAGCCATGCCTTCGCCATAACATTTTCTCAAGTGTCTTATGTCTGATGGGTCCACTTTGTAAAAGATTGGCAAAACTATTTGATTCTTCGATTTCTTACACTCCAGAATCTTGACAAGTTCTTCAAGACACCACGAGGAGTTTGCATAGTTTTCAGATAAAACAATAATCGAAAGCCTTGATGCTTCAATTGCATTTATAAGAGAGGGTGAAATTTGGTCTCCAGTATGCAGTCCTCCATCATCCATGAAGGTCTTGAATCCCCCTTGAGATAAAGCTTTATAAAGAGAACCCGTAAAAGAGTAACGTGTATCCTCTCCACTAAAACTGAGAAAAATTTGTCATTTGGCCATTGTATGTTTCAGACTATCTAGCGTGGTTTTCCATTCTTCAATTGGTTTACTTCTTAAGAAAGATCCCACCTCTTTAATTGTTCTAGGTTACCCTTCACATTCAAAAGCAATTTCACGTGCCACATTCAATAAGTCGAATGAGGAGGAGTTATCCTCATCATCACGAATGCCTGAATGTTTCATGAACAAACTCCTAGCTTCCTCTGTAGATAAGGGATCAAGTTGAATCTCCCTTTGACATGACATCAATTCACAATCTTGTCGGCAACAAGTGGTTAAAAGAATCTTGCAGGAATTATCATCACAAGGAATGCCTATATCCTCTGGGTCGAATTTTGCTCGAACATCATCAAAAATCACTAGAATTTTACGATTCATACCTTGTATTGTTGACAATATTTTTCTGGCTCTTCCAGCTTCACTATTTTTATCAAATTTAATATTTAATAACTCGGCAATTTCATCTTGCATTGTTCTTATATTTGTATTTTGAGGTACCTTGACAAATAAAACGTCATGAAAAATCTCTAAATACCTAACTTTGTCGCCCATTGCTTTCACCAATGTTGTTTTACCAAAGCCCTCGCTACCATACAATCCAATCGTAGAACAACTTTCATCTTGCAGCGCATCTAAAAGTTGATCGGATGTCTTCTCTCTATAATTAAAACACACAATATTTCCTGAAGCGAAGTGTTCTAAAGTTGGAATTGGAGTTGAAATTGGGTCAGGTAATTTCGTGTTCTGTGCCATTACTTTTTTCAACAATCTTTTAAATTGTTTTCTTGGTATTTCTTGTGCATTCAGATCATCCAATTGACTTATGAGTATATTTGTTTCCTCTAGCCACTTAACCACAACATCGCTAACCTTTTCAGTTTTATAACGAGTTGTTTCAACTTCTTCTTCTTTTTAGTACACTATCTCGATTTGTAACCAATCGGTTCTTTTCTTTTTGGAAATCAACTCGAAGCAACAGTAACGCACACCCTCGTACCACTGGAAAAATAATATAGAATATGTAAATCAGCATAGTTTTTATTTTAATCCGATGGCTATTAACGAGTCACTTATAAAATCAAAAGATTCTATTAATAAATTAAAGGATCCCATTTTTTTTTTTTCTTTGCCTCCTTTTCTTTCCTTTTATAAGGAACGTATATTACTCAATGCTCAATGAAACACAATTATTTTGTTTTAATGGTAGAACAGAACGTATTTTGATTTTTGGGGTTTGATTTGCCTCCTGATTCTATTAATAAATCAGCACAATGAAACAAAAATTGCATAGTCAAAATTACCCAATGCTCAATCAGCTGGGATACCCAAAATGCCAAGCAATATACACCAGAGTTTACAATTATATGAGAAATCTCAAGCAGCAAACAGAGCAACTAGTTGACTATGCAATTTCTCCTATGATTCCAAATAGTTGTAAACAGAGATTGTATGATTCCAAATTACGTTGTAATTTGATCCCTCCTTATATATATATGGAGATTCAATAAGAGCATAAATATCGCCTGCAAATTCATAGTTCCTACAGTGTGCTTCACGTTTCTTGTGTCAGACTAACCGATAATTCACTTTTAATGGACGTGCATAATAATAGTGGTGGATCGTTGGTATGCAGAAGCACGGTCCTTAACAATTGTTGGACCAATCAATTAACAGAATGAATTAAACTTATATTGTAAAGAATGCAGTGTAAGGTTATATAATTTGTAATTGTGGGGTTCAGTGAGACCTATTTGAGAGTTTTTGATGAGTTGTATGGATATTTAAGAAATGTGGTTGAATTGTTTAAATAATTGGGAAGTGTGAAATAATATAAAGAATGAAATGGTCCCACTTAAAGAACTCATATAAGTTCATGGGATAATGGTGCTCTAACATCTCTAATATTTAGTAAGCTATTTCTATGGGACTACTTTTGTTTTGTTTGATTACATTACATTATAATCATCATAATTCATTTGTTTGCTGTCAGCTAGCCTTATAATTTGACAGTGTTGGAACAAATGTTCATGTTTTTCCTTCCCTTGGTTGCACAGAGAGGACATAAGGTATCCAAAGTTATGAAACACGAACACATAAAGAGATACAAATACATACACTGTCACGTCAACATCAATAAAAATTTGAAAAAATGATTTAATTTAAAAATGTAATTATATGTGTCGGTATGTTGTTGGTGTCAAACACAAATGTGTGTCAGACACAAAAATGTCTAATAAAAAGTGTCTGCTTTATTGATTCGCAAAGATTTTTTTTTTTTCCTCTACAAATTTGCTCTAGTGGGACGAATGTTTTTGTAGCTCTCCACAAATTTGTTTTGAAGATCCTAGTTGAGGCGTTGAGCTAAGATTGGAAATACATATCGTAGTGCTTATGTTAGTATCATAAAAAGACAGAAAAAAAGAAGATAAAATCAGGATAAGAATTTGAGTGTTCAAAGATATTTCTCTTTATTTTAATAACATAAAAATAATGTATACAGGAATATGTCGATGAAAGAAATAATTGTGAACAATCCAAACACAGGACAGTGATATTGAAAAAATTGAACACTGCATTCAACAACTCAATGTTGGTACACATCAGTGGTAATAGGTGAAGGAAAATTGATACGATAAAAGCAGCGGAATTTTAAAATTTTCCTTTTGTGATCCTTACGAATGGTCATGAATTGTGTTTAGAGTTTTACCTTTTGGTTCGAAAACTCCCTTTAAATCACGAACGGCTATCGAACACTTCGAATCACGAACAAGGTCACGAACAAGAACCTCGAACCGTCACGAACAAGGTCACCACCAAGTCACCAACGAATTTGATCACAAGCGTTAAAGGTATAACGCCTCTAGCCAGTCCACACGAACAACAACCTTCAATGGAGTGCTAGCTCCAATGGTTTGAAGGGTTAGGAGAAAGGAGGCACAAAATAAGGATTAGGGTTTTTCACAAAAACTCTAGAAAGGTGATTAGGGTTTCTCAAGAGAGGAGAGAACAAAGGCTCATGAGAATGAGTAACAAAAGTGTGTAACTATTTCTCCTTACCACAAGGGTTCTATTTATAGAACCACTTGCCATGGCAAAATTACACTAAAGCCCTTTTAACTAAATGGGCTATAGTGGGCGCCATTCTCATGTAAATATGTCTAGTACATATTTGCACCCCCTTCTTGCTACATCATACCATATGATGTAATGCTCATTTTAATTACCATAATACCCTTATCATATTTCCTTATTTCTCCAAGGTGCACCGTACCTTACGGTGTTCCAATCTCACTAGATTGTTCTTATGTGTGTGACCCTGTAGGTTTCCGTAACAATGACAATTATAATAAATCACTATTTATTACAATAAACAGTGAGCGGTATCTAGCAACACATCACTGCTACTCAAGTTACGAGAAATTAACATGTGATCTAAACATAACCTCTTGTGATAATATCAGTGTGTATAATTACCCCTTTGACCTTTATGTCTATATTGAACACAAAACATACTTGGTGTCATCTTTGTCCAGTTCAATATTGGGCCCATGACATTTATCCTGTTATGCAGGATTGGCAAATTCCATCTAGGTCACTACTGTCCCTCAGCATGCTTTGTGAAGTACCCATCAACTGCCTTTATGGTTATCCTGTTACGGACAACGTTAGATCAGCAACAAAGTACTTGACTCCACATCTAGGGTACAAAGTGGTTTCAGGTCTAAGGGCGGTTTACACCATTATCACCATGAGAGTAACTTATGACACTTTGCATAACTTTGCATGTAGTACTCTCATAGCGGGTCAATCCAGTATAAATATTACTCCTAATATTTATACCTACGTCAAGACTTGATAACTCCTTATCCCATGATCCATGAGATGTGATCATCAGTCTATCTTCATAATAGTCTTTATGCTTTAAGGTTATCCCCTTTACCTTAAAGCTCGACTACGGATACTTTAAGAATAGTGTCCTTATGTTTAATATTATCTCATGATTAAGTCACACTTAATTATTAAACGGACTTTCTATTCTAGGGACTTCATTATTTTGCAACCTTACAAATATAATAAAGAAATGCCATATTTATATTCAAACTCCTAAAGCAAATACTATGAAAATAGATTGGCTCTTAGGGCTTACTCCAACAATCTCCCACTAGCACTAAAGCCAATCTAGGTTTCTCTTAATACCTATAGACTTAGTATGCCCATCACGCTTCAACTGCGCAAGAGGCTTTGTTAGTGGATAAGGAACTATTTCCTATGTTGGTATCTTACGTATCTTCCAACGTTCTATTTCGATCTCTATCGAAATATATAAGTGTCTAAGTATATTCATGAATCGTCGGTGAGATCTATTTTCAAGTGTTCTTGCAAGATTAAACTATTACTATCACTAATGTGATTAATGTGACTTGTAACACCGGAAACATATCTTTAGCTCAATCATGAGCCAAATGATCCAATCTTAAATACTCAACTTATTTAACTGAAACAAACATATTACGAAGCTTATCTTATAGCTTTCAATGCTTGTATTCAGCCATGATATACAATACATTGGTATGGAAACTTCCTTCATTATAACTTCCTTATAATGATCCTTCCCATACCTATCTATTTCAAGAAATAGGCCTTAGTTCCTTTAAGGTCCTTAGGGATATTCTTGAAGGTAAGTTAGTGTCAAACACTAATTTCAATTTTGGTACATAGGTTATTCCTAACTCTTTAGGAATTCTTGCCTAAGTGTTTCATCAAGAGTTATTTTCCTAGTGATGTCTCACATGTATAAGAAAAATGTCTTGATGATTAATATGATATCAGATATTATCACTCCCACTAAAACTTTGTATGCACAAGATTTATATTTGTCCTTCATTTGTTTTCCACAAAACTTTCAAAAGGAACAAATATTCAAATTTATTCGATCTAATCAAAGTTAGATAGGTTTGTCCTTGTTAATTTGTTTTCATAAAACTTCATAAAAGGAACAAACAATAATTTAATTTTCTGAGAACTCTATCTAATCAAAATTAGATAGCTACAAGTTATATACCTTTCTAGCATCATTTGGATCAACAAAACCCTTACGTATATGTCCAACGCATATATATGAGGTCATTCCAATTAAGGAATGCAACTTTGTTATCCATCTACCAAAACATGTAGTACAACATTTAGCAGAAGCAATCAAATATTATAAGGTATTCTTAATACCATCCATATCAGTGTTCAAAAAGAATACTCACTTTCATCGTATGAGTCTTACTCATCTTGAAGACATAACCATTATCTACATAAGGTTAGTGTATATGGATTCTGTATGAGATTTCATGGCATTTAGCCACTTCTCATAATCTAGATCGTCTTACGACCTTTTAGAAAGTCAAAGACTCATCTTCCATGAGAATCATATCACATTGCTGAGTCATGATAAAACCATACCTTGTAGCCATATGTGATATGTTAGACTTATCTTGAATTTGTGCAACTTTAAAACAATGGTTCTTCAACAACCTTGAGGAACCGGTTTGCATTCCCTTTTAAATAAATATGTTTTGTGGTACTTGAATTTATTCAAGTTCTATATCACTCCCACTGTCTCTTTTAGAGACACACTCCCACTAGAGGAATGTTTCAAACCTAGCAACAAAACAACCTTTTGTCCTTAAGAGTGATATAGGACCAATATCCCTTTCTTTAGGATATTTCCACTTATTCATTCATTCATTTGGAATTAGATTTATCTAATAAATTTTAATCCAAAATTCTCATAAAGACAAACTTGGTACTCTTACCTCCATATCGCATATGGTGTCTTTATGATCATTTTAAAAGGGAACTAATTGTGGGTGAAGATTAATTATAAGTAAAGAGATTTATAGAAAGAGTCAATATAAAATTAAACTATCCTTAAATCATGTCAAACATGATGTGATAAAATAGTTATTATAGTCTTTTAATTAAGTATTTACTGATATGACTCATTCATATAACTTAAATACTTTTGTCGAGTTCTATTTTCTTCATTGTTGAATTTCTTTGACAAATTCAAAGATTTCTAATTGGTGTCATACACCTACCAACATCTAATGATTTTAATCATCAATGTTAATGAAGTAAAATAAACTCAATATACAAAATATGTTTAGTGGTCGACATACATCTCATGTATATTGTTCAAATAGGTCATGCGTTATTTTATTGACACATCGAATATTTGTACTAAACAACAATGCTCTTGATATATTTAAGGTCCAAATCATATTTGGCTCTTATCACGATTGTTATAGATAACCCTATCAAGACCATGGAACCCTAGTCCATTACTTGACTTGGAGTAATAGTATAGAAAACTTTGCTTAAATGATAGGACCATTACTTGTCTTATCATTTAAGGCTACAATTCATATATTGTCAATACAAGATATACAATTGCTACTTCTATTACTAGATGGAATTCAATAACAATTATTGTGTTCCATTTCAAACTCGATTTTAAGTCATTGCATAAGCTCTCATTATCAATGAAACAATTTTCATTCTAGATATGGGTTGACTTAAAATTATAGCCAATGTTCTAATTCTTTAAGCATCTCTATTTTCGAAAAATTGAGATTCAACATCTTGTATCATATACTTTTGATGTAGAAATAGAAATTTTGACTTTCTATAACAATATGTGCATTATTGAAGTCTCACTTCATACTTTTGGTTTGACTCTTCCAAGAACTATTTACGTCATTTTTATTTAATGGTCTAACCATAGCCGTTCTACTTTGACAACCATTTTGTACTATTCAAATAAGAGGAATATAAATCTTATTTATATTATATCTCAAATCTTTGATAGTGCAAATTAATTCTCATTCAACTCAACAAATTCCGGTAGATATTCAAAACAATTTTGTCTATATCTATTCCATTATAATTTGTTAGATTGATCCTATGACCAACTTTTTGATCCATTGAGAAATTTATCATACTCTAAAGTTCTTTCAAAAGGATCTTACTTGAGATTAAATGATCACATCATTTATTATATATTCTATATCTAGACGTCAACTTGATGCTTCTAACAAGTATCCCTTTTCCAATCTAGTTATGGTAGGTTGTTCACAGTTTATAGTTCAAGACTTATAGTTTTCTCGCATTTGAGAACAATTCTCAATTTGTACCAATACAGAAACTCCTTTCTGAAAATCTTGTCCTTCATAAGGACAACTTAATATGTATTGTATTTCGAAATTCTAATTACAAAGATATGTAAGATATTATGACTAAATCATATTTAATTTGGTCTTTAATTAAATACGCTCCCACTATTTTACTCAAAACAAATGACCCTCATCATTTGATTCGGAAAATCCCGTTGGAAGACTTTCTAGTGGGTCGAGATCCATATTTCACCTTGTCTTAAGTCCGCGGTGGGCGGATTACACAAGACTTAGTTATTTAGGTAGGAACTCCTTCCAATTGTATCTCATACAATTCTTGAATATATCAATTGGGTGAATAACTCCTTATTCTAATTCATCTTATGAATTATTCCCAACCATTGCTTCTTAAACTCATGTAATCTCATTATATTTGTTAAGTTAAGTTTGACCCTTACTTTAGAAGTTGGATATTACAATTATCCCATCGCACCTTACCAATATAGAGTATGCACTTCGCGGTGGGCGAACCTACATAGTTCGATACTAGTCTTGATGAGTTCTAAAGCTTGGAAAGCGTAAACTTAATATTCACATATTTTATTATTAAAGAGAATGCACTCCGCGGTGGGCGAACCTACATTTTCTTTATTAATCTCTTATGTGTCTCTTGAGGGATTTTATTTAATTTGATCTCACCGGCTTATTTATCATATAAATCGTCACTCACATGCATCAACATACATAAATAAATAAAATGAAACAGTTATGGCCCATAGCGCATTTGTTCTCCCAAGCCAATGAGAGAACCTAATCTAACCTAAAACGATCTATACTTCTCCAAGCATGATCTCCAAAGTTGACCTCCATTGTTCTTCTTCTTCATAATATTACATAATAATATAAAAGAATACTCGTTTTACATACGAGGGAGTGGATGAGAAGAGAATATAGAGAATAGAGATAAGGCACGACACGCAGGCCGTATTTAAAAACCAAATGCAATAAAATAAATAAACTAAGGCCATAACCGATCATCAAATATAATAATAACAAACAAACTTTATTATTATTAAAGTCTCATAATTAATTAAATCCGGCGATTGATCAAATCAGGTAAGTTTGATTCAAATATTTAATTCACAATTAAATATTTCGAATCAAAATTTGCTAAAATAAATAACATTATTTTAAAGTAGAATTAAATCTTTTGACAATTCTCCAAATATGGAAAATTATTTAATCAAAACCTTTTTGAATAAAATATTTCCAAAATTGGTAATATTATCTTTTAAAACAATTTTAAAAGATATTTCTAGAGATTTGAAACGATTTCATAATTAAATATATTTGTCAAATATGGAAAATTATTTAATCAAAACCCTTTTGAATAAAATATTTCCAAAATTGATGATATTAAAACAATTTTAAAAGATATTTCTAGAATTTTGAAACGATTTCAAAATTAAATATATTTATCATCTACTTTTCGCATCAACACTTGATACGTTTTGCAAATCCTAATTTTAATGACACAACATTTGTGCAACCCTTTCATGCCGTCAAAATTCCTTATGACCAAATTCAATCCAATTGATCAACATGTCATTGTTTCACCATACAAATGTCGGATTCCGAAACAAATGAACACGGCTCGCTTTAATTGAATAACTTTCATAATAATTTTAACGAAATTACTAACGGTATATCACATACACCATTTTGCATTACGGTTACTTATATCATATATAAGTTTATGGCCGTTCTTGATTGTGTAACCTTAGGACAATTAACATATCGCATGCTTCACCATACAAGTGTCGGATTCCGAAGCCGTTTCAATGTTAATTACCCAATTCATACACAAAACTTACATCACATGTAAGTATTGACCGTTCTTGTTCGTGTAACCTTAGGACAATCAACATATCGCATGCTCCACCATACAAGTGTCGGATTCCGGAGCCGTTTCAATGTTAATCATCCAATTTATACACAAACAACCGTCAAATTTTAATTACTCGATTTTAATCTTTTATTAACTGTTTTAATCATATTAAAACTGAATTCATGAATTTAAACAAACATCAATTCATGGTTTCGTAAGTGGCTCTGATACCACTGAAGGAAAATTGATACGATAAAAGCAGCGGAATTTTAAAATTTTCCTTTTGTGATCCTTACGAATGGTCATGAATTGTGTTTAGAGTTTTACCTTTTGGTTCGAAAACTCCCTTTAAATCACGAACGGCTATCGAACACTTCGAATCACGAACAAGGTCACGAACAAGAACCTCGAACCGTCACGAACAAGGTCACCACCAAGTCACCAACGAATTTGATCACAAGCGTTAAAGGTATAACGCCTCTAGCCAGTCCACACGAACAACAACCTTCAATGGAGTGCTAGCTCCAATGGTTTGAAGGGTTAGGAGAAAGGAGGCACAAAATAAGGATTAGGGTTTTTCACAAAAACTCTAGAAAGGTGATTAGGGTTTCTCAAGAGAGGAGAGAACAAAGGCTCATGAGAATGAGTAACAAAAGTGTGTAACTATTTCTCCTTACCACAAGGGTTCTATTTATAGAACCACTTGCCATGGCAAAATTACACTAAATCCCTTTTAACTAAATGGGCTATAGTGGGCGCCATTCTCATGTAAATATGTCTAGTACATATTTGCACCCCCTTCTTGCTACATCATACCATATGATGTAATGCTCATTTTAATTACCATAATACCCTTATCATATTTCCTTATTTCTCCAAGGTGCACCGTACCTTACGGTGTTCCAATCTCACTAGATTGTTCTTATGTGTGTGACCCTGTAGGTTTCCGTAACATTGACAATTATAATAAATCACTATTTATTACAATAAACAGTGAGCGGTATCTAGCAACACATCACTGCTACTCAAGTTACGAGAAATTAACATGTGATCTAAACATAACCTCTTGTGATAATATCAGTGTGTATAATTACCCCTTTGCCCTTTATGTCTATATTAAACACAAAACATACTTGGTGTCATCTTTGTCCAGTTCAATATTGGGCCCATGACATTTATCCTGTTATGCAGGATTGGCAAATTCCATCTAGGTCACTACTGTCCCTCAGCATGCTTTGTGAAGTACCCATCAACTGCCTTTATGGTTATCCTGTTACGGACAACGTTAGATCAGCAACAAAGTACTTGACTCCACATCTAGGGTACAAAGTGGTTTCAGGTCTAAGGGCGGTTTACACCATTATCACCATGAGAGTAACTTATGACACTTTGCATAACTTTGCATGTAGTACTCTCATAGCGGGTCAATCCAGTATAAATATTACTCCTAATATTTATACCTACGTCAAGACTTGATAACTCCTTATCCCATGATCCATGAGATGTGATCATCAGTCTATCTTCATAATAGTCTTTATGCTTTAAGGTTATCCCCTTTACCTTAAAGCTCGACTACGGATACTTTAAGAATAGTGTCCTTATGTTTAATATTATCTCATGATTAAGTCACACTTAATTATTAAACGGACTTTCTATTCTAGGGACTTCATTATTTTGTAACCTTACAAATATAATAAAGAAATGCCATATTTATATTCAAACTCCTAAAGCAAATACTATGAAAATAGATTGGCTCTTAGGGCTTACTCCAACATAGGCAACCACTAATTGGCAAATGACAGTTGAAGAATGCAACTCTGCTCTTATCAATTAACTTTGATAGCTTTTATACTTTTTTGGGTACATGTATGAGTAGTCAAAATAACTATATGCTTCGTATTTGCAAACGACTTTTAATATGATTGGCATCTTCCACGATCTTTTCAATAAATTCAGATTCGTACATGTAAAAGTATTGTACAAAATCTTTCAATTCAGTAAAAAACATAAAAGTTTAATATGACTATCAAATTTTCACAAAAACAAGCTTTCACATGGAAGACAAGATTCCATTAACAATCATCATCACTAGTAGATTAAAATTTGATTATTATGGAATAATGCAAATAGAAGTCTTTTGAAGTACATCAAGTTGAATATCCCTTTGACAGTACATCAAGTCACAATCTTGCTTGCAAAATGTGGTCAGAAGGATCTTGCAGCGGTTACTGTTACAAGGAATGCCTAAATCTTTTGGGTCAAATTTTGCTCGAACATCATCGAAAATCACTAGAATTGGACAATTCATACTTTCTATTGTTGATAATATTCTACTGGCTCTTCCAGCTTCACTATTTTTATCAAATTTCATATTCAACGAGTCAGCAATTTCATCTTGCATTATTCTGATATTAGGATTTTGGGTCACCGTGGCAAATAAAACCTCATGAAAAATCTTTAAATACTTAACTTTCTCACCCATTGCTTTCGCCAATGTTGTTTTACCCGAGCCCTGCCTACCATACAATCCAATCATAGAACAATTATCATCTTTCAGTGCCACGAAAAGTTGTTCCGATGCCTTTTCTCTAGAATTAAAACACACAATATTTCAGAAGAGAAGTACTCCAAAGCTGAATTGTGGTGGAAAATGGCTCAGGTTGAGTTTGTATTGAGTGTCTTCATTTTTTCTAGCATTTCATCGTACATCCCATATCTCATCTCATGATTGGTACACAATACCCACACACCCGCGCCAGGCGCGGCCGTCCGCGGCGATTTCCCATTCTTCACAAATTTTCGGCGCCAGGCGCTATGCATCCTGCGCCAGGCGCGGCTTCCTGCTTCAATTTTCCAACTTTCTCTAGATTTCTTCCAAACCAAGTAATCTCATATCCTTGTGCAATTTCTTTTATTCTAAGCTCAAAAACTAGACTTTTCTTGATAAAATTCCATTAAAAATGGATACTAATGTGCGTAATAACGATAGTTATCACAACCTCAAACTTATCTCATTCCTTGTCCTCAAGGAATATCTTGGTCTCTATGAAAACAAATCACTAGCTCAACAAATTTGGTCAAAAATCTCAAGCACAATAGAGAAGATAAAATTTCATGACACATCAATGATCACTTCTATTATGGCTTTCTTGCACATGGATTCAAATTAAGAAAATAAAAGAACTTCTATCAAACATTGACTACACCAAATCACTTCACACACTCACCAAACTCTCCTGTTTAATGTATAATTCACTCTAATCAACACAATCATAACCATTCTACCATAAGCTTGCAATCATTCTAAAAATCAATCAATTAACATATGAGTACACACTTTTGAGGACTTTAAGGGTTATAACTTGGTCAAGGTTCAAAAGGTGGGGTTAATTTGGGAAGGTAGTAGAAAAACTTGGAGTTTAAGATACCTATAAATCAAGAAGAAAATGAATCCAAAACCCCTTTTTGTAGAACCTACACTAGAGAACATCTTTCATCACAACTTTCTTTTCATTTTGGGACACCAATGCCCAATGCAATCAACTATATTTTTTTCTTTTTCATTCTTTTCTTTTCAAAGAGGTCAACAAATAACTTCTTTTTTTTTTTTTAAACATTTGACCTTTTCTTTCTTTTCACCACATCTCACATTTTTATGAGTGTCTTTCTTTTTGCACAACTTTTTCAACTTTTTCAAATTTTTGATTCAAGTTCTCTAGTGTACCCACCCCAAACTTAAAGTGTTGCCAATTCCAAAGGCAACCCCAAACTTAATGTTGAGCATTGTGCTCCAAACATTAAGGAAGTAATCTAACTCCAAGAAAATAATCTTTTTTTTTTTCAAAAGAGAAATTCTGGTATCACTAGAATGATGTTGCCTAAGATGTCCCAACAACTATTTTATGATTAACGTTGTTTCTATTGTTGGCACATCTTATATAACATATAAAAAAACTGACAGAGAATAAATAAATAACACAAGTAATTGTTAACCCAGTTCAGCCAACTGCCTACTCTGGGGGATACCAATCCAGGAAGGAAATCCACTAATAGCTCTAGTTACTAAGACCTCCAGCAAACCCTAGGATTTACGCCTTACACTAAGACCTCCAGCAAACCCTTGGTTTACGCCTTATAACCTCGACACTACTCATGCAACTTCTGCCTAGGAACTCCTAGACATGAGATCCCATCTCACTTCCACTCACACAACACAACCTGTGTTGATTATACAATGTTAGGAAAGATGTGGTGACAACTTGTCAAGACAACACTTCACTTTTGCTTAAAAGCTTCAAGTGAATCACACATGGTAAACTCCGTACTTCAAAGCTTAGGAGCAACCTTAAACTAATAAACTTACTTCTTAACTCGTGTTATAGAATCCACAAGCAAGAATTACAATCAAATAATAAAGGACTCAACAAAGACTTAACAAAGACTCAACAAAGACTCAATATGTGTAACTAATATTTTTCAATGAGATACTTAGTCTTGAGCTTGGTCTTCGTATATATAATGATTAGGCACGCTCCTCTTTCTTCACAAATGCTCAGACGCTCCTTGGGAATCATAAAGGATGATTTGATACTTTTTCAATCTTCATTAAGGATATATCAAGACTTTCTAAAAATGTTTAAAGGACTTTTTATGACAGGATAAGTCATCCAGCTATTTCATTAACTTTGTCTTATCCTTAAAACTCCTGATCAGATCAAATCTCCATTGAGCGTGCTCTTTAAGTGGATTTCCAAAAATAGCAGATGCTCTCATAAATGCGCGAGATTTCCTTGAATAAATATGATGTTGTAACATGTTTTCCAACATCTTGTTAGTATATTTGTTTTAGCAAAATTAAGCCAATTCAAATATCCAACAATCTCCCCCTTTGGCAATTTTTGGCTAAAACAATTTCAGGCCATTACCCTTGAGAGATATAAAGAGCGCAATCCTTCAAATCACCATGGTCACACAAAAGAAGGAATGTTAGAGCATCATTGAAACAAAATTTCACATAGGTGAAAAATATATGCATCAGAGGCAGCAGCAGCGGAGTTATCATCAATTAGCCTCGAGCAAAATAAAACGTGGTATCAGAGCAAAAATTATATCATATGTCATATGTCATCAAAGGTGTTGTGACATATGGGAGCACATCTTCTAGCACATGTTCGTCCAATCAGGGCAGCATCCATTCAGCAGCAAACTCCCCCTGACTTTATCAGCTTGTGCATCATCTCAGGGTAATATTTTTACTCCCCCTGAATACTTGTTTACTGCTACTTAAAAACATGTCATAACAAAAGACACAACAACATGTAGCAGAAACAACAAACAAACCAAAGTACTACTCCCCCTTTTTAGCCACAAAATGTGCCAAAACAGGAAAGTTAAGTATCCAAAGTGCAGAATTTAAAGTACAGACCATGCACTCAGAAGGTGCTAAAATCCAGGGCACAAACAACCCACAAAACAAATAACAAAGTTCAGTAAAACATAAAAAGATTACAAAATCATTCATCATCACTGCTATCAGAAGCTTCTTCCTCATCTGTAGCAGTAGCATAACCTTCATCCTCATCTGCATTGTTTTGATCACCTGTAGCAGCCATATTTGCACTAGCTTTGACAGGTACCTCATCAGCTTCCAATCCTTCAATCATCTTCAAGAACACTTTCTTTCTTTCCTCAAGCTCAGCCTGCTGTTTATCAATTTCCTGACATTGAACCTTTAAACCAGCAATAATCTCCTTTTTGGTCATAACACCAGCTCCAGCAGCAGATGTCCCAACATGATCAGTAACATTGTGATTACCAAAAAGCTTATGATGAAAAGTAAAACCAGATTCCCTCTTCTTAGGTGTGTCAGTCACAGCCTTAATGTCTGGATATTGGGCCAAGATAATTCCACATAGCAAAGATGGAAATGCTATTGGCATCTTCACAGCAGTTGATCTAATATGCTTAATGGTTTGATCAAAGATAAAGGTCCCATAGTCATAGTCAAACTTGGTTCCTACAGCATATATAAATCTACCCAGGTTTGTTGCAACATTGGTCGCATGCTTGGTTGGTACCTAATTGGTTGACCCTATCCTATTGAGGATGGCATATTTGACATTCAATTTACTCGTGGGTATCAGCTTCTTTGTAGGCCAGACCTTAACCTTACCACCAGTTATCTCAGCACTCACAACATCATTAGCAACCTCTAATTCAGCCTTAGGTTCTACAGACCTACCTAGGTAATTATTTATCACAACAGGAGAAAAATTGACACATTTACCTCTGACAAAAACTTTGTGGTAGTCCTTGCTCAGTGGGTTATCACATTCTTCAGGGATGTTCACCAGAAATTCTTTCACAAGCAGCTCATAACAGGGACTGAAATCACAGACTGTCTTCATCAGACCAGCTTCCTTGATGTAGTCAAAGATGTCTTGACATTTGAGAGCATCTTTGGTCAGTTCCCTTTCAACAGCCAATCTCCTTTGGTAAATGTAGTCCCATCTCAGTGCAAAGGCAGCACGATGGAAGGAGATGTTATCACAGGGGGCTTCTTCAATACCTTGAGGAACCTTCTTTGCAGTAGCCTTCTTAGGATTGGGAGATGAGATGTTAGCAACATCTTCAGCAGCATCATAATCTGAGTCACTGGATGACTCCTTCTTTCTCTTCAGTGTCTCCTTCTTCTTGCTGGGAGGTGAGAGAACCTTACTCCATCCTTTGACTGGTCCAACACCTTTTGTTTTCACTCTTGGTGCAGGAGTCTTGCTTGCAGTGGCCACAGCCTTCCCTGTACAGCTTCTCAACCTTTTTGTTATACCACCAGTTGATTTTACAGCAGTTTTGGTGGTGACATAATTATCAACATCTACTACATCTCTTTCTTTCTCTTTCTCAGCTTCTGCTTGCTTGTCAGCTTCAACCTCTTGTTCTTCTGTGGGTATTGACTGGTTACTTTCTTCAGATTGAGTGTCCCCTTCATTATCAGAAGTACCCTCATCAGCAGTTCCAGTTTCTTCATCTGTGGACTCAGATGTTGTGGCAGTTGTCTCAACATCCTTTTCAGCAACAGTTTCCTTCACAGGTTCTTCCTCAGCAGTTGCAGTTTCAACTTCTTCATTCACATTCAAGGATGTTTTAACATCCTTCATAACAACTTCTTCAGTAACAACAGGGGTTGATTTTTCAGCCACCATCTCAGCAATTGTTGGTGATTTATCAGCAATATTAGGCTCAACCTCTGTAGGAGTGTCTTCCATCTCAGTATCAACAGGCATATCATTCAAATCTCTCTTCTCAGCATCAGATCCCAAATTATCTTGATTAGGGTTACCAGCAATTGAAATAAGTGTTTCAACAACTTCAGACACAGATTTAGGGTTCTGAGATTCTACTTCAGTTGTTTTCTCGGATGTGTTAACATTCGACTCAAAAACCAAATCAGACATAGAGAGAGCAAACTTAGATTTATAATCCCTTCTATTCCTTTTAGAAGTTCCTTTCTCAAATTTATTATCAGATGGAGAGATAGCATCACTTACTTTTGAAGTTTTCTTCTTTTCAACAGATTTTCCTTTCCCTTTCTTTTCAGCGACATTTGATTGAGCTTTGGGTTTGGAAACACGAACAGTTGTAACAGGGACGGCGTCCTTGATGACATTCGAGGATTCTATTCTTGCCTTTGATCGAGTAGAACGGCCGGACTTTGTAGTTTGTGATGATTCAGACATGTTTGGATCAAGGTTTTTGAAGTTTGAGAAGATGAATAGATGGAGTTTGATGAGAGAAGTGTGAGAATAGGGTTTACGGACAAAAGCTAAATTTTGGGAGAAAAGTAATTGAATGCGTGTGATGACATATTTAAGGGAAGTGTGTAATGATTTCCCTAAATTAGCGTGCATTGATTGATGGGAGAGAAAACGGTTTCCTTTTGCACGCCACAACTGCAGTAACTGCTATGCTTCTTCATGCAGGCAAATTCCCAATTTGCCCCTTAAAAATTCAAACTGATTAGCATCAAGCGCCTTTGTAAAAATGTCAGCTAGCTGTTCACTTGTACCAATGTGCTTGAGTTCTACACAATTTTCTTCAACAAGGTCTCTGATGAAATGATGCCTGATGTCTATGTGTTTGGTTCTTGAGTGTTGAACTGGATTCTTTGATATATTGATTGCACTCAAGTTGTCACAATATAATGTCATGACATCTTGGTCGACATTATATTCTTTCAGCATCTGTTTCATCCACATCAGCTGGGAACAACTGCTACCTGCAGCTATGTATTCAGCCTCTGCAGTAGATAGAGACACACAATTCTGCTTCTTGCTGAACCATGAGATTAAATTATCACCCAAAAAGAAGCATCCTCCTGAAGTGCTCTTTCTATCATCAGCACTTCCAGCCCAATCTGCATCACAATACCCTATCAAAGTTGAGTTCTTGGTCTGGGAATACAGAATCCCATAATCACTGGTGCCCTTTATATACTTCAGAATCCTTTTGACTTGCACAAGATGGCTCATCTTTGGCTTGGCTTGGTATCTTGCACAAACACCAACAGCAAAGGTGATGTCTGGTCTACTAGCTGTAAGATACAAGAGACTGCCAATCATGCTCCTGTACAGACTTTGGTCAACATCAATGCCATTCTCATCTTTGGTTAGCTTCAGATGAGTAGCAGCTGGAGTTCTCTTGTGTGCTGCAGTGTCCATTCCAAACTTTTTGACCATGTTCTTCGCATACTTGCTTTGAGAAACAAATATGGTGTCTTCCATTTGTTTGACTTGCAGACCAAGGAAATATGTCAGCTCACCTACCAAACTCATTTCAAACTCTGATTGCATTTGTTGTACAAAATGTTGCACCATCTTTTCAGACATTCCACCAAATACTATGTCATCAACATAAATCTGGGCGATCATCAGCTTCTCTTCTTGTTCTTTAACAAACAAGGTTTTGTCATGGCCTCCTTTTCTGTATCCTTGACTAACAAGAAAATTTGTCAGCCTTTCGTACCAAGCCCTTGGAGCCTGTTTCAGTCCATAAAGAGCCTTATTCAGCTTGTACACATGATCAGGATTAGCAGGATCTACAAAACCTTTTGGCTGCTCCACATAAACTTCTTCATGTAAGTACCCATTAAGAAAGGCACTTTTGACATCCATTTGGTACAGCTTAAATTTAAAGATGCAGGCTATACCAAGAAGAAGTCTGATAGATTCCAATCTTGCAACTGGCGCAAATGTTTCATCAAAGTCAAGTCCTTCAACCTGAGTGTACCCTTGAGCCACTAACCTTGCCTTGTTTCTTGTTACAACACCATTTTCATCTGACTTGTTCTTGAACACCCATTTTGTGCCTATGACATTAACACCATTGGGTCTAGGGACAAGATCCCACACATCACTTCTTCTAAACTGAGTTAGTTCATCTTGCATAGCTTCTATCCAAAACTCATCAGTAAGAGCCTCTTTTACATTCTTTGGCTCAATTTTTGAAACAAAACATGAATTAGTAACTACTTCATTTGTCCTTCTTGTAGCAATTCCCTGGTTAGGATTCCCATTGATGAGGTCCTTGGGATGGTTCTTCTGTATTCTAATTGAAGGAGCTTTACTAACAGGACCAGGTGTAGGAATTGTTGATTCATCATCTGAATCTGATTCTTTCTCTGCTACTTCTTCTTCGGATGTTGGCAAAGTTGTTGCAACATCATCTTCAGTGTCAGATGTTTTAGCAGATGTCATATCATCTATCACAACGTTGATAGACTCTACTATTACTTTGGTTCTCTGATTGTAAACTCTATAAGCCCTGCTGTTTGTTGAGTATCCAAGAAACAATCCTTCTTCACTTTTGGGATCCATTTTTCTTCTGTGCTCTCTATCAGATAAGATATAGCACTTACTTCCAAACACATGAAAGTGTTTGACAGTTGGTTTTCTGCCTTTCCACAGTTCATATAGTGTAGTAGAAGTTCCAGTTCTGAGTGTGACACGATTGTGAATATAACAAGCAGTATGCATAGCCTCAGCCCAGAATTGATATGGAAGATGTTTTGCATGCAACATCACTCTGGCTGACTCTTGTATTGTCCTGTTCTTCCTCTCAACAACACCATTTTGTTGAGGTGTGATTGGAGCTGAGAATTCATGCTTGATTCCTTCAGAGATGCAGAATTCAAGGAAGCTTGCATTCTCAAACTCTTTACCATGATCACTTCGTATCCTAACAATAGCAGAGTTCTTTTCTCTTTGGAGTTGAAGACAGAGTTCTTTGAATGCATCAAAACTTTCAGATTTGTCTTTTAGAAATTCAATCCATGTGAACCTTGAAAAATCATCTACCATGACAAACGCGTACCTTTTTCCTCCAAGGCTCTCCACTTGCATTGGCCCCATCAGGTCTATGTGCAGTAATTCTAGAACTCTTGTTGTGGTAAGATGTTGCAACTTTGGATGCGACATCTTTGTCTGCTTCCCTATTTGACATTCTCCACATATACTTCCTTCCTCAATTTTGAGTTTTGGAAGACCTCTGATTGCCTCTTTAGCTATTGCCTTCTTCATCCCTTTAAGGTGCAGGTGCCCAAGTTTTTGATGCCACAATTTTACCTCATCTTCTTTACTAATAAGACATGTTGGTACCTCTTCTTCTTTAGGAATCCAGAGATAGCAGTTGTCTCTTGACCTTACTCCTTTCATCAACAGCTCTCCTTGCTCGTTTGTAACTAGGCATTCAGCTTTTGTGAAGTTAACTTTCATGCCTTGATCACAAAGTTGGCTTATGCTGATTAGATTTGCTTTAAGCCCTTTTACAAGCAGCACATTATCTAGCTTTGGTAAGCCATGGTTTGCAAGTTTACCAACTCCCTTGATCTCTCCTTTGGCTCCATCTCCAAAGGTTACAAAACTGGTAGCATATGACTTCAAGTCTTCAAGATAGTGTTCAACACCTGTCATGTGTCTAGAACAGCCACTATCAAAGTACCAGGTTTCTCTTGAAGAAGCTCTCAAGGATGTATGAGCTATTAGACCTGTGGTCTTATTCTTTTCTCTCCATTCCTGTCTTGTTGTAACATTAGGAAAGACAGGAGTATAGAATTCTTGATGAACTCTCCTTGGATATCCGTGCAGCCTATAGCAGAAAGGCCTAATATGTCCTTTCCTTCCACAATGATGACATGTCCAGTTATAGAACCTGGGCACATGATGTTCCATAAGATGTTGCGACAATCCTCCTGCCACAAACGTACTGCTAATTGGAGTATGTACAGTAGCATTGTTGAACTTCATCTGCTGCTTTACTCTTTCATGTTCAAAACCAATGGGCTTAGGTTTCCCATAGTTTTGTCTCTGTAACATTTCCTCAAAGGCATCAGTACCTTTGGTCATCATTTTAGCCACTTTTGTGACTTGATCCAAGTCAGCATTTAACTTGGTCACTTCTTCACCTTGTTTAGCAACTTTACACAGGAGGTTAGACTTCTCCATTTCCAACTGTTGAATTTGACTACTCTGATCTTCAACCTTAATATTGAGATTATTAATGTTTATGAGTAAGTCATTTCTCTCAGCTTGCAGTTTGCCATTGATCTTCTTTTGTTTCTCCAATGCTTTGCAAACTTCTATTCTTCTACTATGAAGATCTTTGTAAGTAGCAGCTAGTTCTTCATAAGTTACCTCCTCATCACATGATTCTGAGTCAGATACACAAACTCCTGTTAAAGCATTAACAAATTTGGCAGATTCTTCCTCCTCTGAATCTGTATCAGACCATGAAACCACAAGACTTTTCTTTTGCCTTTTTAGAAAGGTTGGACATTCAGGTCTGATATGGCCAAAACCTTCACATTCGTGACATTTCACTCCTCTTTCATCTTCATTTGTCTTTTTCTGAAAGTTGGACTGTTTGTTGTTGTTGGATCGACCATTTGGCTTGTGTCTTTGATCCACTTTTTTCATCAACTTGTTGAACTGTCTCCCAAGCATAGCCATAGACTCAGCTAAGCTTTCTTCACCTTCAGATTCAATTTGTAAATCATCAGCATCACTTTTTGAAGCAAAGGCTAGATTCTTATCTTTCTTTTCATTCCTTCTGTTCAAACCAATTTCATAGGTCTGAAGTGATCCTATGAGTTCATCTAAATTTAGGCTTGAGAGATCATGAGCCTCCTCAATGGCTGTCACCTTCATATCAAATCTTTTAGGCAAAGATCTGAGTATTTTTCCAACTAGCTCCTCATCTGAGATAGGTTTTCCAAGTGCATCAAACGAATTTGCAAAGTCAAGCACATTCATCTGAAAGTCATGAATGGTTTCTTCCTCCTTCATTCTGAGATTCTCAAAATTGGTTTTGAGCATCTGAAGCTTAGACAGCTTAACTTTTGATGTTCCTTCATGAGCTTTTCTCAGAATTTCCCAGGCATGCTTAGCAGTAATACATCTCTTAACAAGCCTGAACATGTTAGCATCCACACCATTGAAAATAGCATACAAGGCTTTGGAGTTGCCAAGTGCCAGATCATCCTCATCTTTTGTCCATTCATCATGTGGCTTTTTAACATCAGTTTTATTGCCATCTTTGTCAAGAACCATTGGTGGTTCCCATCCACGTAACACAGCCTTCCATGTCCTGCTGTCAATTGATTTTATGAAAGCCTCCATTTTAGATTTCCAATAATCATAGTTCTCAGGACCTGTCAGTAAGGGGGGTTTAGACACAGACCCTCCTTCTTTATCCATTGTACCAGAAAGTACTCTCCCTGGAGCTCACCCAAAATAACAGAACAGGGTGCCTGCTCTGATGCCAATTGAAATTCTGGTATCACTAGAATGATGTTGCCTAAGATGTCCCAACAACTATTTTATGATTAACGTTGTTTCTATTGTTGGCACATCTTATATAACATATAAAAAAACTGACAGAGAATAAATAAATAACACAAGTAATTGTTAACCCAGTTCAGCCAACTGCCTACTCTGGGGGATACCAATCCAGGAAGGAAATCCACTAATAGCTCTAGTTACTAAGACCTCCAGCAAACCCTAGGATTTACGCCTTACACTAAGACCTCCAGCAAACCCTTGGTTTACGCCTTATAACCTCGACACTACTCATGCAACTTCTGCCTAGGAACTCCTAGACATGAGATCCCATCTCACTTCCACTCACACAACACAACCTGTGTTGATTATACAATGTTAGGAAAGATGTGGTGACAACTTGTCAAGACAACACTTCACTTTTGCTTAAAAGCTTCAAGTGAATCACACATGGTAAACTCCGTACTTCAAAGCTTAGGAGCAACCTTAAACTAATAAACTTACTTCTTAACTCGTGTTATAGAATCCACAAGCAAGAATTACAATCAAATAATAAAGGACTCAACAAAGACTTAACAAAGACTCAACAAAGACTCAATATGTGTAACTAATATTTTTCAATGAGATACTTAGTCTTGAGCTTGGTCTTCGTATATATAATGATTAGGCACGCTCCTCTTTCTTCACAAATGCTCAGACGCTCCTTGGGAATTATAAAGGATGATTTGATACTTTTTCAATCTTCATTAAGGATATATCAAGACTTTCCAAAAATGTTTAAAGGACTTTTTATGACAGGATAAGTCATCCAGCTATTTCATTAACTTTGTCTTATCCTTAAAACTCCTGATCAGATCAAATCTCCATTGAGCGTGCTCTTTAAGTGGATTTCCAAAAATAGCAGATGCTCTCATAAATGCGCGAGATTTCCTTGAATAAATATGATGTTGTAACATGTTTTCCAACATCTTGTTAGTATATTTGTTTTAGAAAAATTAAGCCAATTCAAATATCCAACAAAAAGCAAAGAAGTGTTTTAGCACAAACACTTGGGTTAAATTTAGAAACACATTTTTTTTCTTTCGGCTCAAAAGGGGTTAACTAAGGAATAAACATGCAAGGGTGGCTTCAAGGGCTCTCAAGGTACAAAGAAATTGCCTCGTGTGTAAGACATAGTCATTAATCAATTAAGAGAACAAAAGCAAGTTCTAGAGAATTGGCTAAGTTGCGGAACTCTCATGTACAAGAAAAAAAAAAGAGTGTATGGGCTCAAAATCTCACGGCTAGGCCGGATTTGTGAGCGGTCAATGTTTGAGAGATTCCCTAAAACTTTCTTAACATGCAAACATGCAACAAACATAGCCAATTAAGAACTTCACATGTCAATATCATTCAATTAATCTATCAAAGTTGTACCTAAGAGCAATGACCAAATCTATTCAACTAGTTCCAAGTTTTCATTTAGGCCAAGACATTCAATTAAGACAACAAACAAGCAAGTAAGAAGTCGTAACAACAACAAGTACCAAGCACTTATTCCAATAAAACGGTAAAAGCTAGAGATGAGAAAAACCGTAAACCATGGGTTGCCTCCCACGAAGCGCTTCTTTGACGTCATTAGCTTGACGAATCTTCAATCCGAGTTAGGGAGGATATTTGAGATTGTTTTCAACCCGGCTCCTCTTTTGTTCATTCTTCAAGGGAGCCACATTATGATCAACAAGCAACATGTCCACCATTACCGGACGAGTATTGAGTTTCTTCCTTTTGTTTTTCCACTTCTTCTTTTTCTTCTTGGGTGCTCTTTTTGGGACTTTTGTTTTCTCTACACCCTCGTTCTTCTCTTGAGTAACATGAACCACATTTGCAAGAAGGCTCTCGGAAATAGAATTCACCATATAGGGTTCAAGAGCATGCATTAACTCTTGCTCCCCCAAATCATCTAAAGAAGGTGTGACCAATTCTTGAGAGTGGACAACCAGATTAAGATTTTCTTCCTTCTTCATCATATGAAAGTAAAAGATAGGAATTGTACCATTCAACCCATCCACTACGGCATCATAATCCTTTTTCAACTCTTTCATGAAGTCTTCTTCTTCCAAGGAAGTGAGCAAATTACTAATAATGACCGGTTGCTTATAGTCTTCACCCAAAAACACATACTTCCAATGAGGAGGAAGTTCTTGTAAGATCGGAGGACTTGGCTTAAACTCTTTTGATCCTTCCTCTTCTTGACACTCTTCCATTTGTTGAAGAAAAATGTCAATCTCACGCTCCCACTCTTCTTCAAGCACATCTTTTACCACTTCTTCAAGCACTTCGACTTTGAAGCATTCCGGAATCTTACCATGGAACTTGGAGGCTTCAAACACTTTAAAACACACTTGTTCATCATCAAGCCTAAACATAAGCTCTCCTAATTCCACATCAATTAATGCTCTTCCGGTAGCTAAAAATTGTCTTCCCAACAAGAGCGGGACTTCGGCATCCTCTTTCATATCAAGAATCACGAAATCCGCCGGAAACACAAAGTCGGCACACCTAACCAAAACATCTTGAAGAACACCGTAGGGATAAGTGATTGACCTATCGGCAAGAGAAAGTTGCATCCTAGTAGGCTTTGCCACGGCACCCGGTATGTGTTTCATCATAAACAATGGCATCAAATTAATACCTGCACCCAAGTCGCACAAAGCCTTTCCAATGTGAAGATTACCAATAGAACAAGGATTGTAAAGCTTCCCGGATCCTTTTGCTTTTGTGGAAGCTTTCTTTGAAGGATAGCGCTACATTCCTCATTCAAGTTTACCGTGTATTCTTCAAGTGACTTCCTTTTCTTAGCAAGGAGCTCCTTCATAAACCTTTTGTATTCCAGCATCTTCTCAAGTGCTTCTACAAATGGCATGGTCATTTCAAGCTTATTGAGTATTTTTATGAATTTACGAAACTCCATGTCTTGACCCTTGACCTTCATCCTTCTTGGATAAGGAATATGAGCATAAGGTGAAGGATTTTTAGACTTTGAGGCATTCACAAGAGATTGTTTCCCTTTCTTGGTACTAGACTTTTTCTCCACCTCCTTCTCTTTTTCGACTTCTCCCTCACTCTCATTTTCAACTAATTCTTCCATCTCACCATCAATGTCATTTTTTTCTCCACACTCTTTTGAATTTTCAACTACAACATCTCCTTCATTCTTTTCAACTTCTCCCTCACTCTCACTAGACACTTTCTTTTTCAAGATACTCTCCTTTACAACCGGTGATGGCACTTCCCTACTCCTCAAACTAATGACATGACAAGTTTCATTCTTAGGGTTGTCTGTGGTGTTGCCACCAAAACCACTTTGATTTTGTAGAGAAGAGACTTGTTTTGAGAGTTGACACATTTGATTTTCGAGAGTTTTGTTGAATGCTTGTTGACTCTTATTTGAAGTAGCAATTGCCTCGAAATTCCCTTGAGTCATCTTCATGAAACTAGTGAGAGTTTCCTCCATTTCGGATGGTTTCGGAGGAGGAGGATTTGAATTGTAGCCTTGACCTTGATTAGAGTTGCTCCCCCAACCATTTGGATATGGTTTTCGAAAATTTGCCAAGTATTTAGCTTCTTCCGAGCCTTCCGGGAAACAACCCCCATTTGCATGCCCTTGTTGGCAAAAGTCACATCTAAGCTCTTGAACCTCTTTGACTTGTTGTTGCGGATCAAATCGCTTCATAAAAGCCTCCATTTGGTTGGAGAGAAGCTTAGTTTGAGCAAGGACCGCATCTTGAGTATCAAGTTCAAGCAATCCACCTTTTTTCTTGGCTCCACGGTCATTTTGCACACGGTATTCGTTATGAGCCATAGTCTCAATGAGCTCCTTAGCTTCCATCTCATTCTTATTCTTCAAGGAACCACCCGCCGATGCATCCAAAAGCATGCGGGTTTGAGGTCTAAGCCCTTGGGTGAAGTATTGCATTTGGGCAAGATTATCTAGCCCATGGTCGGGACACTTTTTCAAGCTAAGCTTAAATCTCTCCCATGCATCATGAAGTGATTTATTATCACTTTGCTCAAAGTTTTGTATTTCCTTCCGCCTTTCTACAAATTTGTGTAACGGGAAAAATCTAGCTTTGAACAATTGTTCCACTTCACCCCATGTGTTGATTGTACCCGGAGGAATGGTATCGAGCCAATCTTTGGCTCTTCCGGTAAGAGAATGCTTGAAAAGACGAAGTCGCTTGTTCGATTCACTAACTCACGGTGGATCCGTATAATCACATGCTTCATAGAAATGGGCTAGATGTAGATTTGGACATTGGGATTCCGCACCGGAGTATTGATCCTCCTTCAACGCACTCAAGACGGTGTTCTTGATATCAAAAGCTACCGGGTTTGCCGGTTGAAAGCCCAAATTGGCCGTCTCACCATTGTTCCGCTGACCGTAATCACCTAGTGTTCTTCTTGGTGGAGGCGGAGGAGGTACTACATGCTCTTCCTCCATTTCAATTAGTTCTTCTTCCGGGAAGAATGAGCTAGATGAAACTTCCTCTTCACTTAATTCTTGTTCAAAGTGTGCTTGGCTAGCGGCTTCTTTCGCTAGCTTTGTTGCTTTTCTATTTGCCTTTGCGGTCTTCTCAATTTCCGGATCGAATAGTAGTTCTTCCGGTGCTTTACCTCGCATAAACAAAAACAACAAAATACCTCAATAGTATTGCTCAAAACAAAAATTAAAGACTAACACTAATTTTTTTTTGGTTTTTCAATAACAAAAGTAAAAACAAAAGTCCAATTGCCTTGTTGAAATTATCAACAATCCCCGGCAACGGCGCCAAAAACTTGATGACAATTCCGCAAGTGCACGAATAATCGCAAGTAGTAAAAATATCGATCCTCAGGGATTGTGTAATTTTAACAATAACGAATTGGACTAAACTTAAAATAATAAATTGTAACGGACATTGGGGGGAGTTTTTAAGATCAAATATCGCAAAAACGAGTAAAAAACGCGTAGAACTTTTTGTAAGGAAAAACGGATTGGTCTAACGTCGGATCCTTCACTTCTCACAAAGTCGTGCAACTTATTGTATGTAACGAATCATTCAATTATCTTAAGATAGGATTAGCAAAGTAATTGATTCCAATCTCTTGGATAATCAATCCTCTCAATTAATCACAAATCCCTAATCTCTTAGTAAGATTGGTGGTAGTTAATTGAGGTTTTCAACACCTAATCCCTAAAATCATGATAAACAATTTCATATCTCTAAGCCACTATTTATCATTCAATTGTTCTTATTTTCAACTATCAATTCCTATCATCATAGTAAAATCAATAGCTAAATTCATCACATAAAAGGCCAAAATATGTAAAGCATTAAGATCAAAGACAATTGATTAAGATTCATATCATAATTCATTACATACGAGTAAATTGCACTACAATGGATACATGAAATCACCTAGAAAGACCAACCCGAGAAGTGTTTAGTTACACATGATAGCAAGGAAAATAAATCCAAGACAAGAATTAAGATCCATGAAGAATCTTCCTTCAAAATCCTTGAGAAAAATCAGATCCAGAGCTTCTATAGTGCTTTTCCTTCCAAAATTCCGAACCTGGTGCAAGAAAATGAGCTTCCTTTATATAGATACAGCAAATCCGCGCCAGGCTCCGCTGCTCGCGCCAGGCGCCGCTGCCCGCGCCAGGCGCCGCCTTCTGCACCACTTTTCTTCAGTTTTTCAAACAGACCGGCGCCAGGCGCCACACACCCGCGCCAGGCGCGGCCGTCCGCGGCGAATTCCCATTCTTCACAAATTTCCGGCGCCATGCATCCCGCGCCAGGCGCGGCTTCCTGCTTCAATTTTCCAACTTTCTCTAGATTTTTTCCAAACCAAGTAATCTCATATCCTTATGCAATTTCTTTTATTCTAAGCTCAAAAACTAGACTTTTCTTGTTAAAATTCCATTAAAAATGGATACTAATGTGCGTAATAACGAGAGTTATCAATTTGCAAACAACTTTTAATAAGATTGGCATCTTCTACGATCTTTTGAATAAATTCATGTTCATACCTGCAAATTCATGTACATAACAATCAAATTTCTTCACAAGAACAAGCTTTGATATAGCTTTCACATAGAATAGAAAACCTGCACTCAAACTAGGAGCAAAACTTAAACAACAAAGTGAACATAAAGAATATTAAAACGCTTTTGGTTTGAAAACATAGAATATTTATCAATATTCACTACAAGAAAAAAGGAATTTAGCGATGGTCAATTAGCGGCAATTGACCTGGAACCGCAGCCGCTTCTACATATACTGACTGTTAGTTACCCGCCGCTGCTGTACATGTAATAGTGGCGTATGACTTATAGGTAATGCCGGCGGATAGAACCGCCGCTGCTTGCTCATCAGAAATTTAGGAAAAAATAGAACCTTTTATTACTTTCCCCTTAATTTTTTTTCTTCACTTTTTCCCTCATCATGTTAAACTCTCAAAAGAACACTCTTTCTCCATAGCTGCCGTTCCGATCGTCGCCACCTCTCTTCCTCTCTCTCGGTGTTTCCGATTCAGGTTCGTTCACAATTCGGTGTTTCCGATTCAGGTTCGTTCACAATTCGGTGTTTCCGATTCATGTTCTTTTTCACCGCATCACGTTTCGATTCACGTTTCCTTCAAGCTTTAGATTCACGATTCACGATTCACATTTTCACCACAGCTCTGATTTCACCTTCAAGCTGCAGATTCATTCTTCCTCATCAACCTTCAAGCTTCAGATTCATTCTCTGATTTCACCTTCGTTCACCCTTCTCCTCAAATTCGTTCAACCTTCAGCTTCAATCTTCATAATTCAGGTTCATTTGATTAAATTTGGTAATTAGGTTCACTTAGTTTAATATGATTTTGAAATCTGGTAATTAGGTTTTTGAAATTTCAATGTTGTTCAAATAGGTTTTTGAAACCCTATTTTAGTTCTATTATAGTGATATCTTGCCTATTAGAATGCTTAATTTGTGGTTAATTGGTTAATAGTATAATCATAGTTCACACACAAACATTTAAAATGTTATCAAATTTTGGACTTAACAAATTAAGGCCACAAGTTTTGACTAATATTTTCACTAGGAGGTCTTTGATGTTAATAATTTCTTATATTCATTGGATAATTCATAGCAATATGATAAATACAATTTCTAATACAATGTGTAATCCCTTCTAGAACCGTCGCTCATTTAGACGTATTCAATTTTTAATACAATTTCTTTGGACTATTTTAGGTTAAGATATTATTGGAGAATGGATTGATTTGTCTAGTGCATATATGCTTTGGTTAGGGCAATTGAGAGCAAATCTCTTGAGGTTGATCAGCAGTGACTATATGTTTTACTTTTGCTAAAATTCTTAATGGTATACCCTTTTACAATTAGTATCTTCTTATGATTTTTACGAGTTCTTGGTGAATTTGATGATGCATTTGACACTGACAGTTTAAATTTTAGGCTTTGCATCTGCCTTATCATGTTTAAGCATTAACTGAATTTGGTCACCTGCTAATTTTTGGGGCTATTCTAGTTTCTAATCATGTCATTGTCTAGATATTCATTGATTGTATTATGCTCTACGTTGAGTCACAAGCAGTTCTTTGTACATTTGCATTGGCCCTTTGGTTGTGCTAATTAGTATTAATATGGTACTGAGTAATGACTCTAATGAACCTGACTGCAAGTTTCATATAGGTTTTCTTTCTATTTGAGATTTTGAGTTATATGATTATGATCTGTCCTTTCCATTGTGATTGTAGAACAGTCGTCTTAGCTTCAATACATAATATACTTTATAATTTAACTGGATGTAATGCATTTTCTGTATTGCATTGAGCTCTGTATGAGTTTTTTTTATGAGTATACTTTGAAACAAGACATTGAATTCTTCGACACCGAAGTTCGGACTTCTGATGTTGTTTTTGCAATCAACACTAATGTTGTCATGGTCCAAGATGCCATTAGTGAGAAGGTTAGATGAATGAACAAGTATTGATTTTTTTTTTTCTCTTTTGTCAAAGTGTGTTAGATTGGAAATTTGGAATTGGACTAGTGTTGAGTTCACTCATTGGAGAAGCACGTAGCATGATTAGTTCACATAGTTCAAACATGAATTGATTTTGTTGTTGTTTATTCTCCATTCACTAGTTCGCAGTTCTTGCTTTGCTACGATATGATTTTCCGTTCTATTCTATGAATTTGACTGTATTCTTTGAATCTAGGTTGGGTGAAAAGGGAGAAATAAGAAAATGTTTTTCCACATTGTGCTGGAGTGAAACATGCAATTGCATCCACGCTACTTTGGTCGTAATCTTCGCGATAATCTTGTTTCCAAGCTAATGAAAGATGTGGAAGGCACTTGCAGGTCATTCATTCATTCACCTTAAGATCATTCACTACAAGAAAAATAGCATATAGTGGCGGGCAAACTGGGGCGGGTGGTCTACAAACCGCCACCCCTAGCCATTTAAACCAGCTGTGGCACAGATTAAATCCTCATCTTTGTTTTTCACGATTTCCCTTGAAACGAAACATAGTTCCTCTTCGCTGCCATAATTCTTCTTCGCACTAGCTCTTCTTCTTCGCCCTTGTTCTTCTTCGTCGTAGCTTCTGCCACAGCAGTTCCTCTCGTCACTGCCATATCTCTTCCTCAACGAAGGTTTCACAGCTCTCTTTTCCTCTCTCTCTCCCTCTCTCTCTCTCCCTGTGTCTTCAATTTTTAATTATGTTAATTTTTGTCTTCAATTTATGGAATCTTCTCTTGTTAATTTCTGGATTCTTCTCTTGTTTGATTTTGAGTTTATGTGTTCAATTTCCATATTCTTCAATTTAGGGTTTTTGAGTTTAGTGGTATTGTTCAATTTGTGTTCAATTTGTATCCATTAATCTAGGTTTTTGAGTTTAGTGGTATTGTTCAATTTTATTATCCTTTGCCTTAGTTTGCAGTTTATATAGATCTAGGTATGTTTGTGCCTGCTTTACTGTTAATTGTGATTTCAACAAGTTTTATTATCATTGTGTGTTTTAATTTCTCTAATTTATACAGGGCAGCAATACTCTATTTCCGCTTCTCATAAACCCAGAGTGTTGTCTCAAAGTTTCGATACCAAGGAAGTGTCAACTTGGTAGGAAGTGGCAACTTGGTCTTGCTGGAGTTCTTCACATAATTGAGGCTCTTACAGGTATACTTAAAAATCATATGTGGTTGTTGGTTTTTCAAAATAGTTATATTGTAATTCCTATAGGTATATTGTTCTCTTTTATCAGATAACAACAGCCTGGAGGAGCTTAACCTTGCTGATAATTCTGTTCCGACTGAACTTTCTGCTCTACAATGTGATTTACCATCTAAAAGTTGCTCACATAACCAGGAAGATAAACTTGATACTATGAAAGTGGATGATAATCAAGAGGCCTTTTGCTCTCTAAATACTTTGGATGAACAACTGGAAGTTGCGTGTTATGGTCATGCAATTAGTTTTGAAATTTCAATTAGTCTTGTGAAGTTTTTGATCTGACATGTTATTTCTTATGAAATATGTTATTGCTAGGTTACTTATGCATATTCATTTGCTAGTTTGCTTATGAAGGGTTTTATCTGACATTGCTAGTTTTCTTAAACACCATCATCAATTAGTGTCTATCTATAGAACATTTAAATATATTCTCATGCTTATTGTTTTTATTGTTTGTTTTGCAGAAATGCCTAGACCAAGGAGTGAATTGATAAACAATGAGGTAAACAATTCAAATCTTCATGATAAATTTCATTTAGAAATTGTTACTGATGGTAGACGTAGGTATTAGAAACATAATTATAACTTGGATGCTTCCTTGCTTGTAATAGTTTTGCTCGTTTCTTAACATATGAATAACCACTACAAGGAAAAGAGAATATAGCGGCACACATATTGAGGCGTGTGATTAGTAACCGCCGCCGCCTTCCCATTAAACCGGCAGTTGGGAAGCCGCCACCGCTTTCCAGATGTACTCCGGCGGTTATGAACCGCCGCTGCATTCTTAATAGAATCTCATTTTTATTTACAAGAGTTCCAATTAATTATTACATTTGTTATTAAGGAAGTAGAAATGTCATAATTAATCTTTGTTATAAGGATTTATGTATGTATAATTATATAATGACTATGCATCTCATCTGCAACCTGTGTAGGAGATGCATGGAGGATGAAGTTGGATGCGTTTGGATCAATATGCATGAAATTCTGAATTCTTAAACTAAATTTGTTAATCGGATGCATTCAGTAATGAACGAGGTATGTGTTAACTGTAGATTTTTTAGATTATGTGACGCTAATTATTTCAATACGAATGTTACATTTACCATGGCCTAGCAATAGTGGTACTGCTGTATCTTGAAAGGTTTAACAAGTAATATCTTATATAATTTTGACATTAAATTTGAAATTTATTTCCCATGGCCTATTTCATTTTTGTTATACTTCCCATTTATATGTTATGGTTATAAGTATGTGCTCTGTCTAACTCTCAATGTTACACATTTTATTTTTCTTATTGTTTTGGTTAATTATAAGTCAGTTTCATGTTTGTTCTCTTAGTGGTTATTTTTCTTATTGTGTCAATGTTAGTTTTTTCTTAGTATTGATCCATGGACTGCAATGTTAATGATCTGTTTTGAACTATGTAGTAGACATCTGTTTTCAATTTCAACATTCGATAAAGGATGTTTTTCATTTCTTCAATTTTAGTATTATTACGTAAGAACCTGAGATTTAAATTAACATTTACTAGGTTCAAATATCTTTGTGTCATTGAGCATATTGAACTCATTTTACCAATTTCTGTTTCTTTATCTGCTTGAAGGGTGGGAGGCTTGGAGTTCACCAATATAATGTAGAACTTATTCTCTTGACATGGTTCAGGCAAAGGCACATGGTGCTAATGTAGTGGAAGTTGCCTATCCTTATTGTTTATCATGGTGAGGTTTCAAAAGTTGTAATTAATTTTTGAGCTTTATGATTATAGTCAAGTTTCTATGATTGTCCTTGATGGTTGTTTCTACTTTATTTAATTGAAGGCCAAATTGTGAAGGTGGTTTACATGATGACGATGTGCACGTATGCGCGGTTGCAAGCGTTAAAGCTTGCTTTGGAATTAGGGGCTGTTTTTTTTATAGAATTGGATTTCAAGGTATACCAACAGTAATTCAAGTGTGAAATTAGATGATCTATATAGTTGATTTTCTATATTGCTTTTGTGTGTTAACTCAAAGCAATTTTGATGTAAACTTATGAGTATTGTTTTCTACATGAATTGTGAGAATCAATTACTTGATATGATGTGTTTAGTAAAATAATGTGTTTAGATTTTGTTATATTGATATTAATGGGAATCAAGAGTGTCAAATACACCATTTAAAAAAAATTGTGGAAAAAAAAAAGCATGTAATTTTTTTTGTAGGAAACAGAAAAAAAAAAAAAAAAAACATTTTTTTTTTTAAAAAATGTAAGTTGCGGCGGTTCAAACCGACGCTATAAGTTCAAGAAACTTTAAAAATAATTACAAATAGCGACGGTTGGAAACTGCAGCAAAAATTAATACAACCGACGCTATCGTTGTTGCGGCGGTTATTCCAACGGTTTATGTCAACCGTCGCTGTATGCCTTAGCGACGCTGCTTGTTGCGTCACTTGTCTAACCGCTGCAGCAATCAATTAGCGACGGAAAAAACCGACGCTAATGCTTTTTTTCAAGGGTCGTCGCTTGCCTTTTTTCTTGTAGTGATTAAAAACATAAAAAAAAATGATTATTATAGAATAATGTAAATAGAAGTCCTTTGAAGTATATTTCATACCCGGTTTTATAAGTTTTTCCGGACAAATTAGACACTTCAAATAAAGCTAACTTCCATTTTAGTACTTTCTCTGAGTTAATTCCATAATTATTTTCATGGCGAGCCATGCCTTCGCCATAACATTTTCTCAAGTGTCTTATGTCTGATGGGTCCACTTTGTAAAAGATTGGCCAAACTATTTGATTCTTCAATTTCATACACTCCATAATCTTGACAAGTTCTTCAAGAGACCACAAGGAGCTTGCATAATTTTCAGATAAAACAATAATCGAAAGCCTTGATGCTTCAATTGCATTTATAAGAGAGGGTGAAATTTGGTCTCCAGTATGCAGTCCTCCATCATCCATGAAGGTCTTGAATCCCGCTTGAGATAAAGCTTGATAAAGAGAACCCGTAAAAGAGTAACGTGTATCCTCTCCTCTAAAACTGAGAAAATTTGCCATTTGGCCATTGTATGTTTCAGACTACCTAGCGTGGTTTTCCATTCTTCAATTGGTTTACTTCTTAAGAAAGATCCCACCTCTTTAATTGTTCTAGGTAACCCTTCACATTCAAAAGCAGCTTCACGTGCCACATTCAATAAGTCGAATGAGGAGGAGTTATCCTCATCATCACGAATGCCTGAATGTTTCATGAACAAACTCCTAGCTTCCTCTCTAGATAAGGGATCAAGTTGAATCTCCCTTTGACATGACATCAATTCACAATCTTGTCGGCAACAAGTGGTTAAAAGAATCTTGCAGGAATTATCATCACAAGGAATGCCTATATCCTCTGGGTCAAATTTTGCTCGAACATCATCAAAAATCACTAGAATTTTACGATTCATACCTTGTATTGTTGACAATATTTTTATGGCTCTTCCAGCTTCACTGTCTTTATCAAATTTCATATTTAATAACTCGGCAATTTCATCTTGCATTGTTCTTATATTTGTATTTTGAGGTACACCTTGACAAATAAAACCTCATGAAAAATCTCTAAATACTTAACTTTGTCGCCCATTGCTTTCACCAATGTTGTTTTACCAGAACCCTCTCTACCATACAATCCAATCGTAGAACAACTTTCATCTTGCAGCGCATCGAAAAGTTGATCGGATGCCTTCTCTCTAGACTTAAAACACACAATATTTCCTGAAGAGAAGTGTTCTAAACTTGGAATTGGAGTTGAAAATGGTTCAAGTAATTTCGTGTTCTGTGCCATTACTTTTTTCACCAATCTTTTAAATTGTTTTCTTGGTATCTCTTGTGCATCCAGATTCTCCAACTGTTGTATGAGTAACTTTGTTTCATTTAGCCACTCAAACACAACATCGCTAACCTTTTCAGTTTTTTTATGAGTTGTTTCGACTTTATCAAGCACAAGATCTCGATTTGTAACCAATCGGTTCATTTCTTTTTTCAAATCAATTCGAAGTAGCAGTAATGCACACCCTAGTACCACTGGAAAAATAATATAGAATAAGTATATGTATATGCATTGCAAAATTTTATATTTAGAAATATGTAAATCAGCATAGTTTTCAACGTGTGTGTGTATATATATATATATATATATATATATATATATATATATATATATATATATATATATATATATACACACAAACCATTAATCTTGATTCGTCTCAATAACATATCAAACGATTTTAGATTTTTATAAAATTTGATATAGATGATCTATACGATATAAACTTTCAATCCAACGGTGGATTTCGTAAAATTTGCATTCGTTAAAGCGTTATTGAGCGGTGTAACACTAATCAAATGTTACACCGGTGTAATACTACTCAAATGTTACACCGGTGTAATTTGATCCCTCATCTGGTGGATTTCATAAAATTTGTATTCGTTAAAGCGTTATTGAGCGGTGTAACACTACTCAAATGTTACACCGGTGTAATTTGATCCATCCTCTATATATATATATATATATATGGCGACATCCAACATGCACAAGTCCTTCAAGTGGTGCATGATGCACAAGTAGTGAATAACATTATAACTAATACAAATTTTATAAAATCCACCGTTGAATTGAAAATTTATATAATATAGACCTTCCACGATTTTGTTTTTAAGAAAATTAAAAATAATTTAGTATGTTATCGAGACCCACCAAAACTAAAGGTATTCAATAAAAAAAAACCCATAAACCGTTAATTTTGATGGATCTCAATAACATACCAATTGGTTTTCAATTTCTTTAAAAAAATTATCGATGATCTATATGATATAAACTTTCAATCCAATAATAAATTTGTAAAATTCGTATTCGTTATACTGTTATTCATTCACATGCACCATGAAAGACTTTCTACATTATTTCATATATATATATATATATATATATATATATATATATATAGGGTTTTGCTAACGTACACCCACTTATTTTTTAGAAGGTGTGCGTTAGCAAGTTATAACTAAAAAGTAGCTAAATACACCCTAAGGTGTATGTTGCTAATGCACACCTTCTAGAAAATAAGTGGGTGTATGTTAGCAACTCCTATAAGCATTTACTATAATACACCCACTTATTTTTTAGAAGGTGTGTGTTAGCAAATGATAACTAAAAAGTGGCTAAATACACCCTAAGGTGTATGTTGCTAATGCACACCTTCATAAAAAAGAGTGGGTGTGTATTAGCAAAACCCATATATATATATATATATATTTCTTAAGAGTTAAATATGTGTTTTTGTTATCGACAAAATGGTGACTTTATAAGTTTAGTTGATACTTAATTTTTATTAAATTTTTAGTCCCTAGAAAATTATATTGCACTCACTTTTCGTCTCTACTGTTAAATCAGCCTATATTTTTGAATAATTTATGAAAATTTTATAGAGACTAAAAATATTATAAAAAAATAAGTAAACTCCCATTTTATAAGACCTAAAACATATTTAGGGTCCGTTTGGATTAGCTTATTTTTAAGCTTATGCAAACAGCTTATGCAATATAAATTAGGTTTTATGATATTTTATAAGTTCCCACTAGTGAAAATTGTATTTTTATAAATTATTTTATCATAAACTACCTTGACAAACTAATAGTAATACATAAAAATTTCATAAACTGTTTGCATAAGCTCATAAATAAGCTAATCCAAACGGACCTTAATCCTTAACTTTTTTTTGACAGAAATCCTTAACTTAAATATTTTTATTTATTTTTGTTTTATGATTTTAATTATTTTGAGCATTATGTGAAATATATATATATATATATATATAAAGAAAATAATTGAAGCGAGAGAAAGGAAATTGAATTTTTTATTATAAAAATAAAGAAGAAAGGAAATTGAACTCACCCATACTGTTGCAGCAGCCAGACATGATTGTTTGTTAACTTCAAATTAAACAAAGAAAGTCAACAAATAAAATAATGGATATAGAGTTATCTTATAAAGTTTGTTGTGAACCCATTACTTCACTTTACTCATCTATATATATTTCATAACAGAAAGAAGGAATTGGTCCACGGGTTTAATTTGATTTTTCAGCGAAGTAAGGAACTAGTAGAAGAAGAAGAGGAAGAAGAGTATAGAAACGTGTGGGCTTGGAAAATAAGCCAAGAAATCACGGAGAAACAACAACACATGTATTCCTCAGAGAATTTTTGTTTCTACTATGTTTGATATGTCAATTATGTCTATTTGAGACAAAAAATGAAACAGAAAATTGTAGAGGTTGAAAATATTTTATTTTTATTTTTAGAACTAAAAATCAAGTTTTGTTATATTTTTTTTTTTTGAGGGGAAGTTTTGTTATATTTTTAGTACCGAAAAATTGATTTAATGGACTCTACATTCTTATTAAAAAAAAAAAAAATTCATCCGGTTTTTTTATATTAAAAAAGTGATGTATTTTATTATATATATAATATACCAGAAAAAAAGTGATGTTATTTTATTTTATGATTTTATATTTTTAATAATTAATAGTTGATACTGCCCAAAAAAAAATATTGATAGTTGATATACTCGTTTTATGATTTTATATTTTTAATAATTAATTAATTAAATTTGTCAAAAAATAATTAATTAATAGTTGAAGAATGTTGAATTTTGTGGATAACATTAATTAATTAAGTTTTACGTTTGTAATAAATAGGTCCTTGCAAATTACAAATATAAAGAATATATCTAATACAAACGTAAAACTTAAAAATCTATTTTTATTATAAATGTAAAACTTAAAGGACTTATGGATACATTTTGCCTATAATTAATGATTGAACTTCTTTCTTTTCTTTTTTGACTCAAAAGATTGAACTTCTTCTAAAAAGAATTATTCAAAAGAATCTGGTTTCAATTTTTGAAACTAGACTCAACACAAAAAAAAAAAATGGTAGATATAACTTACATTTTTTTTACAAAGCAAAAGACTTGTAAAAATATAAAACAAAACAAAATTACAACCAAAATATATATGAACAACTTGCTAAAGACAATTTATATGGTTCCAATTAGTTCTAAAAACGATTGCCATGCAAAACGATTTTTAATTTGCTTCTATGATCTTCTAGTTCAATTTGCAAACGATTTTCAATATGCTTGGCATCTTCCACAATCTTTTGGATAAATTCATATTCGTACCTGCAAAATCATGTGCAAGATCTTTAAATTACAACTATTTTACTTTTTAGTATTTTTTTCGTAGAAAAGTAGTATATAGTTAAATATGACGATAAATTTTTCACAAGAACAAATGATCACGTATAATATAAAAATCTGTACCGGAAAACTTAGAAACAAAATATTTCATGTCTAAATTTGTGCAAAATATCATGCTTAAATTGATAGGTGTGTGAAGAAGACTAAATTTCTTATTTAACAATTAACAAATCTTCAAAAACAATGGTATATTATGTAATCAACAGGCTAAATGAAGAATTTATCCAATGGAGGGAACCTGAACTCAGGGACGGACCTACATTGAGGTCGACTGTGGCCTTGGCCACAGTGGAATTTTCATTTTTAATAGGTATATATATACACATTTTTGTTACTATTATGGTATATATACATATTATCGTTAATTTTAATCACAAGAGTCCATGAAGCTTGGTGGTAAAATTCTCTGCACTATAATTGAGGTGTTCGATCCGTGTATCGTAGACCTATCAAGATTAAGCATTTATATATTTTTATTGAACACTGATAACCTTAATGGAGTTCAATATCATATGAAATTATTTTAAATTTCCTTAAAATTTTACATTATTATATAAGTATTTAGACGTTATTGAACGATGTAACATTATTCGATTGTTAATGGTCTATGAATTTTTAGATTGAATTTATCTTTTTCAATAAAAAAAATTCTCCAATCAATGTTTTAGTAACCAGAGGACTGAGTTTAACAAAATAAAAAAAATCTAGTATTTATAATTTCTTGAGTTTCTTTTTCATTTAATATGTTATTGAGACTCGTCAAGATTAACAGTTTGTTCATTTTTAACCCCATAAATTCAAACTTTGTTGCGGCCCATCCCAATATGTTAATGTACCTCCGCCACTCGAAACAAATAAGCAATGATGTTATTTTGACTCATTTTCAAGAAATGGATGATAGACAATTTTTATCGTAAATGTATTGCATTAAACAATATTATTTCTTATTTGGAATAAGCTTGTTCCATCAAAGGTTTCAACTTTTGCTTGGCGGTGTGTCAATGACAGGTTACCCACAAAGCTTAATTTATTCACGCGAGGTTGTTTACGTAATGATTCCATGTTGTGCTCAGTTGGTTGTGATGCTATCGAGGATGTCCATCACCTTTTTCTGAATTGTTGCATCCGCGAGAGTTGTCTACTCACAACGATCTTATTTGGAATAAGCTTGTTCCATCAAAGGTTTCAACTTTTGCTTGGCGGTGTGTCAATGACAGGTTACCCACAAAGCTTAATCTATTCACGCGAGGTTGTTTACGTAATGATTCCCTATTGTGCTCAGTTGGTTGTGATGCTATTGAGGATGTTCATCACCTTTTTCTGAATTGTCCCGTTTTTGGCGCGGTTTGGAGTAACATCATCTCCTGGTTGGGGATCACATGTGTTCTTCCTGATAATGCAATAGCATTGGCATCCCAATTTTGTGGGTCTGATGGTTTTCGTAAAAATACTAAGTCGGGTTTGCAAGCAATTTGGCTAGCTTCAATTTGGTCTATTTGGAAAGCGAGAAATGATAGAGTTTTTAATGGCAAGACAATATCTATTGACAGGTTAATTTTTACCATCAAAGTTCAAGTATGGTGGTGGTTTAAGGCTAAGAAAAAAGGCTTCTGTTACGATTTAAATCATTGGATGTTAGATCCAAAAGTTTGTATAGGACTTAACACAGGATAATCCTGTACTTTGTTGGTTTCTTTGTGTACGAACCTTATTTTTAGGCACAACTTGTGCTTATTTTTAATATATTTCTTTGGCTTCTTCAAAAAAAAAAAAAATTATTTCTTATTTTCAATATAATTTAGCGTATAATTTCTTTGATATTTGGCCACACCATTATTAAATATCTGGATCCGTCCCTGCCTGAACTCATTCTAAACATCACTATAGTAGAGTGGGAATTGGTTAACATGGGATAAATCAAATTGAAGTATATATGCCATGGAAGTGTATTACATACCCGGTTGTGTAAGGCTTTCCCGACAAAACAGGCACTTTTGACAAAGCCGACTTCCATTTTTGTATTTTTTCTGAGTCAACTCCAAGTTCTTTTTCATGATCAGCCATGGCTTTGCCAAAATTGTTTCTCAAATGCCTTATGTCTGCTGGATCTACTTTGTAAAAGATTGGCCAAACTAATTGGCTCTTCAATTCCGCACATTCAAAAATCTTGACAAGTTCATCAAGACACCATGAAGAACTTGCATAGTTTTCTGATAAAACAATAATCGAAAGCCTTGATCTTTCAATTGCATTTTTAAGACAAGATGCAATATGATCTCCAGTGTGCAATTCTTCATTATCTATGAAAGGCTTGAATCCCCCTTGGCATAAAGCTTGATAAAGAAATCATGTAAAAGAGAAGCGAGTATCTTCCCCTCTAAAACTGAGGAACATCTGCCATTAAACAAATGAGTTTTTCAAATTGTCTAGCGAAGCTTTCCATTCCTCCATAGGTTTATTTTTTAAAGAAGATCCCGTCTTAATAATATTTTCAGGTAACCCGTCACATTTGTTGGAATTTGCCTTTGAATTGGAAGAAGCAGAAAAATAAGGTTTGGTTCCTGCTGCCTGAGCGGGGCGCAGGCAAAATTGGAACATGGAGTTTTGCCTCTGCTAGCTGCGCTAGGCGCAGCCGTACCTACGCGGGGCGCGGGCGCGGGTTTATAAATACACTGTTTTGCGTTTTCTGTATTTTTATGATGTTTTTAGGGTTTCTGAGGCAAACAAGCAAATTAGGGTTATAAGAACAAGTTCTTGGGAAGACTCTATGGTTGGAGAAACATTCTAACACCTTGGGAAACACTTTCATAGAATCTCTTAGTCACGGGGAGAGATTCGGGCAAAGGGTAGAATTAGGATTGAAGGCTAATTCTTGTAACTCTTGTGGAGAATCTTTTGTAATCAAGTTTTCTATTGATAGTGGAACGGAGAGTGGCTCTCTCCCCCAGAGTAGGTTGTTATAACCGAACTGGGTAAACAAATTATCTGTGTTCTTTATTGTTTCCGTCGCTTACTTTGTTGTTTGATATTACCGTCGTTCTTGCTTATTTGGTTGCTTAATTCTATTTTGCTCCACACATCAAAGGTTATTGGTGTGAGTTAATCGAATTCACAACAATTGGCACCCACCGTGGGGCAAAGGATCAAACGAATTAAGTACCATGGTTCTAAGTGGAAAATTGAGAAATTCACCGGGAGTAACGACTTTGGTTTGTGGAAGGTGAAGATGATGGCAGTATTGTTTCAACAGAAGTGTGAGGAAGGCTATGAGTGTGCGGGAGCACTCATAGTTAGAAGTCGGGAACCATAGAAGAACATCGGCCTGGAGAGGCGGTGGAATAATACTCAACATCGGCCTGGAGAGCGGTGAAATAATACTCAACATCAGCCTGGAGAGGCGGTTGTAATAATACTCAACATCGGCCTAGAGAGGCGGTTGAATAATACTCAACATCGGCCTGGAGAGGTGGTGGAATAATACTCAACATCAGCCTGGAGTGGCGGTGCTAAGAATACTCAGTTACAAGGTGGAAGACATAGCAGAAGTACTTGTTTAAAGACTTTGGTGGATGAACTCGGTTTGAGGTGGAGTCTTTTACTAGTGGGACTAGAAAAAGACAATCAACATTAGCTCTTGGCTATCTAGGAGATTGGGAGGAGAGTGGTAGTGTTGCACCAAAGGAGTTTAGCTATGGAGACCTTGTGGATTATGTTTCGATTGTGGCTGAAGAAGTGCAAAACATGTTGAAGAACTTCAGGGAGGCAATTGGAAGCAACGGTGATCAGACTTGGGAACTTGTAGGACTGCTGGAGGTAGTTGGATACAAGGAGAGTCTAATGTTGCAGCTTGTGGAACTTACTTAAAATTCCAAAGTTAAGTTGAGAGGCAAGCAATTCTTCAGGAGGACAGACATGAACAATTCGGGGGCTGAAAAGGGTACGGTGGAGCTTGTAGGATTGTCCTAAAATTCCAAGGACAATTGGAGGCAAGTGTTTTCTTCGAGAGTACGGAGCGGTTCACTCCGGGGTTTGAAGAGGGTGTGGTGTGATCTTGGAGAGAGCAGCATGATGGTTGGTGGGAAGTTGACATCACCATCAATTAAAAGGCAAGGTGGAGATTGTTGGAATTTGCCTTTGAATTGGAAGAAGCAGAAAAAATAAGGTTTGGTTCCTGCTGCCTGAGCGGGGCGCAGGCAAAATTGGAACATGGAGTTTTGCCTCTGCTAGTTGCGCTGGGCGCAGCCCTACCTGCGCGGGGCGCGGGCGCGGATTTATAAATACATTGTTTTGCGTTTTCTGTAGTTTTATGGAGTTTTTAGGGTTTCTGAAGCCAACAAACAAACTAGGGTTATAAGAAAAAGTTCTTGGGAAGACTCTAGCATTGGGGAAACATTCTAACACCTTGGGAAACACTTTTCATAGAATCTCTTGGTCACGGGGAAAGATTCGGGCAAAGGGTAGAATTAGGATTGAAGGCTAATTCTTGTAACTCTTGTGGAGAATCTTTTGTAATCAAGTTTTCTATTGATAGTGGAACGGAGAGTGGCTCTCTCTCCCCCAGAGTAGGTTGTTATAACCGAACTGGGTAAACAAATTATCTGTGTTCTTTATTGTTTCCGTCGTTTACTTTGTTGTTTGATATTACCACCGTTCTTGCTTATTTGGTTGCTTAATCGTATTTGCTCCACACACTAAAGGTTATTGGTGTGATTTAATCGAATTCACGACAATTGGCGCCCACCGTGGGGCAAAGGATCAAACGAATTAAGTACCATGGGTTCTAAGTGGGAAATTGAGAAATTCACCGGGAGTAACGACTTTGGTTTGTGGAAGGTGAAGATGATGGCAGTATTGTTTCAACAGAAGTGTGAGGAAGGCTATGAGAGTGCGGGAGCACTCATAGTTACAAGTCGGGAACCATAGAAGAACATCGGCCTGGAGAAGCGGTGGAATAATACTCAACATCGGCCTGGAGAGGCGGTGGAATAATACTCAACATCAGCCTGGAGAGGAGGTGGTAATAATACTCAACATCGGCCTGGAGAGGCGGTGGAATAATACTCAACATCAGCCTGGAGAGGCGGTGGTAATAATACTCAACATCGGCCTGGAGAGGCGGTGGAATAATACTCAACATCAGCCTGGAGAGGCGGTGCTAAGAATACTCAGTTACAAGGTGGAAGACATTGATCAAAATAAGTTTAAATTAAAAGTAGTACAAGGTAGTTAACCTTGGTCGTTTCCCAAAGACTCACAATCAGTTTAACAATATTAGAAGCGATTTGAAAATTATAAAATATGGGGTGTTTGTTTTGCAAACAGGGAATAAAGAATATGAAATTCAAATGATTTAACACGATCAATTCATTGGTCTCAGGTAACTCGATCTTAATTCTATCATGGGTTCATAAGATTATTCATTCAACTGTTTATGCTCTGGTTGATTTATAAAACTAATTATACAAGCGACAATCAGTTTTACAAACGAATTCATTCGATTAAGCATCTCATGCGTTCAACCAACCATATAAAGTGAACAAGCGTCACAGAACACGGTCAATATCATGACATATTCGATCAACCTATTGCGAAGCGCGAAACTATATCAATTTCTATTCGGATTAATCTAAACAAGCGATGGATTAAAACGAATAAATCTGCTGTATAAATTCGAATATAATAATTAAGCAATCATCTTAATCGAAATTCATACAGTGGACAAGAAACGAAATTGATAATAGAAAGCATAAATAGAGAACGAAATTGCTATTAGAATCAGACCTCAAGAATCTTAATCGAGTTCCTTACACCAACGAATTGAAAGAGAGATTAGTTCTCCATTAGCATGGCGGCTGGCTTAGGGTTTTGAGTTCGAAAGTGACAGAATTCGTTGACCTAGGTCATATTTCAGTTTTTATACATCAAGTAAAACGGGCCACAAAACAATTGGGCCGAAAAACATAAGTTATGCTGGAAATAATTAAATCTTTGTAAGTCTGAAACTTGACGAGTAAATATGACTCCCTTGCGCTCTGAATTGGCGTTTGACTTCAACATGAAAGTTGTAGCTCTCTATCTTAGCTTTCCAACGCATTTTTGCACGCCTCGATCCGATATTCCTAGCTCCAGATATGGTCTGCGGAATGAGAAGGTGTCAAATTACTGTTTATTACGAAAATAAATAGCAAAACTAGACTTTAAATAGAAAACATGATAAAAACACTAAAATACTAGGAGAAGTTATAAAATTGCCATAGCACATGATGAATAAAAGTGCATTAAAAATGCACTGATCAGACATAGTGGAAGTACTCGTTTAAAGACTTTGGTGGATGAACTCGGTTTGAGGTGGAGTCTTTTACTAGTGGGACTAGAAAAAGAAAATCAACATTAGCTCTTGGCTATCTAGGAGATAGGGAGGAGAGTCGTAGTGTTGCACCAAAGGAGTTTAGCTATGGAGACCTTGTGGATTATGTTCCGATTATGGCTGAAGAAGTGCAAAACATGTTGAAGAACTTCAGGGAGGCAATTGGAAGCAACGGTGATCAGACTTGGGAACTTGTAGGACTGCTGGAGGTAGTTGGATACAAGGAGAGTCTGATGTTGCAGCTTGTGGAACTTACTTAAAATTCCAAAGTTAAGTTGAGAGGCAAGCAATTCTTCAGGAGGACGGACATGAACAATTCGGGGGCTGAAGAGGGTACGGAGCTTGTAGGGTTGTCCTAAAATTCCAAGGACAATTGGAGGCAAGTGTTTTCTTCGAGAGTACGAAGCGGTTCACTCCGAGGTTCGAAGAGGGTGTGGTGTGATCTTGGAGAGAGCAGCATGATGGTTGGTGGGAAGTTGACATCACCATCAATTAAAAGGCAAGGTGGAAATTGTTGGAATTTGCCTTTGATTTGGAAGAAGCAGAAAAAATAAGGTTTGGTTCCTGCTGCCTGAGCGGGGCACAGGCAAGATTGGAACATGGAGTTTTGCCTCTGCTAGCTGCGCTGGGCGCAGCCCTACCTGCGCGGGGCGCGGGCGCAGGTTTATAAATACACTGTTTTGCGTTTTCTGTATTTTTATGAGGTTTTTAGGGTTTCTGAGGCCAACAAACAAACTAGGGTTATAAGAACAAGTTCTTTGGAAGACTCTAGGGTTGGGGAAACATTCTAACACCTTGGGAAACACTTTTCATAGAATCTCTTGGTCACGGGGAGAGATTCGGGCAAAGGGTAGAATTAGGATTGAAGTCTAATTCTTGTAACTCTTGTGGAGAATCTTTTGTAATTAAGTTTTCTATTGATAGTGGAACGGAGAGTGGCGCTCTCCCGCAGAGTAGGTTGTTATAACCGAACTGGGTAAACAAATTATCTATGTTCTTTATTGTTTCCATTGTTTACTATGTTGTTTGATATTACCGTCGTTCTTGCTTATTTGGTTGCTTAATTCTATTTTGCTCCACACATCAAAGGTTATTGGTGTGAGTTAATCGAATTCACAACAACATTCAATAGCAACTTCACGTGTTACATTCAATAATTCATAGTTCTTTTCATGATGAATGGCTGAATATACTTTGAACAAAGTACAAGCTTCCTCTGTTGATAAGGAATCAAGTTGAATCTTCCTTTGATAGTGCATTAAGTCACAATCTTGTTTGCAACGTGTGGTCAAAAGGACCTTGCACTGATTACTGTTACAAGGAATGCCAACATGTCCTAGGTCAAATTTTGCCCGAACATCATCAAAGATCACAAGTATTGGACGGTTCATATTTTCTATTGTGGAGACTATTCTTCTTGCTCTCTTGGCTTCACTGTTTCTATCAAATCTGATATTCAACAAGTCAGCAATTTCATCTTGCAATGTTGTGATATTTGGGTTTTGGGTCATATTGAGAAACAAAACCTCATAAAACATCTTTAAATGCTCGACTTTCTTACCCATTGCTTTCACCAATGCTGTTTTACCAGAACCCTGTCTACCGTACACAGGGGCGGTTCCCTTTGAGGGTGAGGGTGTGCAGCTGCACACCCTGGATTTTTGCTATTTGCACCTAAATTGTATATTATATCTACTTTGAATCCCCTGGAAAGTTTGGTTTGCACCAAAGCTTAAAGTTTCAACCCATTTCACTTGACCAATTAGATATTTATGTCATCTGATTGACACTTGCCAATAATAATATATAGAACCAAATCTTTTAATTTATTTGTGTTATCTTTTATTTCTCCATTTATTTTGCTTATCATATATTTTGTCATTCTCGTTTTTATTTTCTTCTTTCTATATTTTAAGTTTGTCCTTCTCGTTTTTTTTACATGTTGTTTCTGCTTGAATGTCTCATGCTTTTTTCTCTTTTTCTAAGTTTATCTCGAGCTTTCTATGTTTACTGTTTCTATTTAACATTATGTAGGTCTTGTTCTCTTCTTTGGGACAAGTTAACTAGCAATATAATAATTTAAAAAATAAGTTAACTTATAATAATTTAAAGATCTCTATAACAATTTCTTGGTACTTTTTTTTTTGACAAAAAAAAAGTTCTTCGGGGATGAATGGTTGAACCATTGTCTCGTGATCTATGTTGAAAGAGACGTGCTCAACAATGTTGATAATAAGTTGGTTATTCAACGATTTTAAAATTTGAATCCGCGTAGCAGCAGTTGTAAAACATATATATGTAATTTTTTGAGTACAATGTAATTTTTGAATATATTATATATGAATGTGCATCTATAGATATTTATATTATAATTATTAAAATATCGATTAAAAATGCACCCCCTAGTCCAGGGTCCGAGTACCGCCACTGACCGTACAATCCAATTATCGAACACTTATCATCTTGTAGTGCCTCTAAAAGTTCATCAGAAGCCTTCTCTGTAGACTTAAAACACATAAAATTATTTTCAGAAGAGAAGCGCTTTAAATTTAGAATTGGAGTTGAAAATGGGTCAAATTTACATTTCCCATTGAGTGCCTTTATTCTTTCCTGCAATTTGTTAAATTCATTCCATGATGATACTTCTGGTTGTGTTTTCAGATTCTCCATCTCTTGTAAGAGTATGTATGCTTCTTTTAGCCATGCAAACACATCATCACTGACCTTTTCAGTTTTTTGATCAGTTTCATAAACTTTTAGTTGCAAACGATCTCGATTTAAAATGAGTTTGTTCTTTTTCCTTTCAACTTTGTGTAAGACTTTGCAAAACCAATCAGGTACATGTATCCTTCCAAGTTCCATCAGCTTCCTCTAACTTCTTTACCCCATAACGAACAAGAAGACCGGCATATTGAGCATAATCAGAGACATGGTGTATTTCTGCTGCAAAATTTTATTATTATATTAGAATGCATGCTATATAACAACTTTGAAGAATAAAATTATTAACAAAATTGATATATGGGTAGCTATGAAGCAAGACTCTGATATGGACACCTGACACGACACATGGATACGTACACGTCGACACTGCTAATATAAAAAATATAGAACACCGACACCGCTACATATTTATGAAAGATCTAAATTGATAATCAAAATGTATGTGTAAAAGGAGAGTAAAAACAAAAAAAAAAAAAAAAAAACAAATCTTTATAAAAACACTTGTCCGACACGTGTTATATGAATGTCTTACAAGTACGTGTTTCATAGATGCTTAGTCTTGTTCATTAACTATATACAAAGTAGGGTATGGATTTAAACAAATTTACGGTAAACTATCTTTAATATTAAAAGACTAAAAAAATTTAAAAACATGTTGCAACAAAAGTCTAAAATAGTCTAATTTGATAGTCAAAATTTTAGAGATAAACTCCAACATTTAATGTATACAGTGGTCTATGATTCTATTAAGGGAGATTCTATGATAGAGTCTCTAAATTGACTATTTTGATAGAATCACTTGAATTGACCAATAGAAAATGAGCTAATGCCACATAAGCAAATATAGTGTGGCAAGTCCATGGTAAGCCTTTTTTATATAAAACTTCTTATTATTGCATATAAGTCCCCTATTAAGTTTATAATTAACAATAATTTACAATAGTCAAAAACAATAATTTACAAAATAAAAACAATTTATATTTGACAAAATTAAAAACAACTTATATTTGAGAAACAATAATTTACAAAATTAAAAACAATTTATATTTGACGAAATAATTTCCACAGTTCGAAAGGATCAGAACTTCTCCGGCGAGTTCCGTCGTCCTCCGTCCTTCTTCGTCCACCGTCCACCGACGTCCGTCCTTCTTCCTCCATCTCTTCTTCTTCTTCTTCTTCTTCTTCTTCTTCTTCTTCTTCTTCTTCTTCTTCAATGTCGTCGTCTCCTTTCACAGGTAATACGTATATTTTCCCAAAATGAAATTGATTTTAGTTATTACACAGAAATTATTGAATTGGTTTTTGGGTTTGTATTTTAAGTTGAAGTTGGGTATTTGGCTTGTATTTTAAAATTGAAGTTGATTTGAATTGTTACCCAAAAAGGAACAATTTGGGGATTAGGTTTGTATTCAAAATTGAAGTTGATTATAATTCCGTTGTATTTTAAACTGTGGAAATGGATGATAAGGGGAGCTTGGTGTTTGATAGACCACAATCTTAATATGCTTTGAACAATAATGGAAGCTTAGTTAACATAATGAGTTACAGCTCTAGCGGTGCTTTTTCTCTTAGCTTCAGGTTGTGTTGCGTTAAGGGTGTTAACCCTGTAAGCATTTCCTTAAGTGTTGATTTTCTCTTAGCTTCAGGTTTTTAGTGCACCTTTTCGGTGGTGGATGTAGGAGGTTTCTTTCAGTTGCTGGTATTCTTTTACCTAATTGTTTACGCTCCACTCTAGGGGTTGAAGCGGTGGAGTCATAATCTTTTGGTTCGTTGTTGTCAGTGAAGTTGTGGAGTAATAAGTAAAAAATTAACAACACTGCTATATGGTAAGACCAATTTTACTTGCGAAATTCAACGAATGCACACTTGTCTAAATTTTAAGAAAAAGAATAATGTTTAATATTTATCCATTATCTTTTGACAGAATAATAATTGTTGCAAACCAGATTCCACACAAATTGTTTGCTTATGAATTTTGAAGAAACATTTCATATAAATTCGAACAAAATCATCATAGAAACACAGACACACTATCAACTCTGTTTGGAATATAAAATCACCTCAGTTTTGATCTTTTGACATAATACAAATTGGCAATGAAAATAAGCAATAAACTGCTTTGAATAAAACAACGTATACAAATTGGCAATGAAAATAAGCACCTTTACCCTTCACCGCAATTGAATCACCTACGGCTGACTTTTGTGTCCCAGTAGGATCATCATTACTGCAATACTTTTTTTCTAAATTCATGATGTCATCCATTATTTCTTGATAAACACCACTCTTTTTAGAAGCTTTATTGCAAAAACGGGTCAAAACAGAACAATATGCACCAAAACGAGCAAGCTCAATCATATTCGAATCAACTGTATCATTACAATCCATGTTCAAATATTCAATTTTGGCATCCTTCGTCCAACGCGACAATACCAAACTTCTAGGAATGTGGTCAATATTTTCTTCCTTCATGACATAAAAAATATGAGAACAGGGAAGGCCACGAAAATCAAATAACCTACACGAACATTAAAATGTTGAACCATCATAAACAACTTCTCTTTCATAATTATCCTGACAATACTTTTTCAATGTATAAATCTTCGTATCCCCAACTTCATGTTTATCCTTAACAATCAATGCACCAACCTTCATAATTTGATCTTTAACTTCAATGAAAATCTCTGCCGTATAAACTTTAGCGGCATCACTCTCAATCAAATGCAGGTGAGTTGTCAACACAGGTTCTGTACACTTTGATTTAAAATCAGCAACCACTTCATTGTTTCTGTAGTCCCTCAGAGCCTGCTCAAAATTGTGTATAAATTCAAAAATGGAGCATTTCTTCCTGGTATAACTCTTGATTATTGCATTAACAGCTTCACATTGAGACGTTGTTCTAAAACATCCAAAAAACTTATCACGTAGATATGCAGTTGCCCACATTGACTTGTTCGCATACGTTTTGGCAACCCAAGGATTTCGTTCAAGTTTATTTTCTTTAATCAGCTCTGACCAAAACTCTTCAAATTCATCCTTTGTAATATTTGAGTACATGGCTTTTTTAAAACCTGCCAAAAATTCTGAATTCTTTACATTATCACTTGCATTCTTATTCAAATGCCAAGAACATAACTGATGGGTCGCATTAGGAAAAACATGTTTTATAGCCTCCCTCATAGCCTCATCTCCATCTGTCACCACTGCTTTTGGGTGTTTCTTTTCCATGCACTCTAAAAAACATTTCAACACCCACTTATATGTCTCTGTCGTTTCATCCGATACTATTGCAGCACCAAAAATAACTATCTGGGAGTGGTGGTTACACCCTGAAAATATAACCAATGGGTAGTTGTATTTGTTCTTTTGGTAAGTTGTGTCGAAGGCAAGCACATCACCAAAACAAAAATAGTCAGATCTACTACTCCCATCAGCCCAAAAAATAGACTTCATTCGTCCATCATTGTTGTTGACGGCATATTCAGCATAGAGCATGGGATCAGTAGATGTTTTTACATTTAGATAATTTAGAGAAGCGGCAACATCACCATCTTTAATAATGTCACGCATTTTTTTATCAAAATAATTGTAAAGATCTTTCTTTGTAAACCCAACACTAGAATATCCACCCTTCTGAGCAACCATGTATCCCATTATATGACATGTTCTAATTCCACGTGACTGAAGACCATCAATTTGAGCTCTATCTGTTTCAGAAATTTGCCGATAAGTGGGGTGTAAGTGCACATACCTAGACGGGGTTAATTCATGATTATGACCCTCTTCAAAAATTGACACTACATACCTATCCTTTTTGGGTTTATAGTGCACATGAAGCCTAGCTGCGCAATTAGTACGGGTCAAACGTCTGTGCTCTCTTTTCCTATCTATCTTGCACAAGTATTTCTTCGCTCTTAACCCATGTTTATTGCATACAAACTGCCTCATTACTATTTTTTTACTACCTTCAGGGCCTCTTCTCCTAATTTCACTTTTCCTAATGGCAAAACCTTTAGATTTACCATACCGATAATAAAATTCACATGCTTCATCAACAGTACCAAATTCCAAAGCACGGATTTCATCAGAAGTCATAGAATTTATACTTACCCCACTCCATCACCTACAACTGCATTTACTTCAACAGGTTTATCATCATCTCTTTTATCAGCATCATCGCCATTATCTGAACTTTGAGATGTATCGCCAGCATCATCGCCATTATCTGAACTTTGAGATGTATCGTCAGCATCATCGCCACTTGATACCGAATAACTGTCATCCTCATCGTCATTCAATTCAACATGAGATGTATCACCATCAGTGGAATGAACGTGATTGGAATCAACATCAACAGAATCGTCGCAGTTTTCCATATTAAACCTGACTCAACATCAACATAATTCATGGAATTAAGACAACAAAAAATCAATAACCGTCACAAAACCTCCTAATTTCATTGCAACTTCAAAATTCAAAAGTAACTAAAATCATAGGTAACTTAATTAATTGAAAATCAAAATTACTAAATTTGAAACCCTATTATAGAAAACACATTCAACCATAAACCCTAATTCCTAATTTGAAAACAAATTTATCACCCCCAATTGAAATTCGAAATTATTAAATCTTAACAAACCAATTCAAAATTATTACGCACACATAACAAATTTATCACCCCTAATTCGAAATTATTCAACTAATTTGAACCAAACATAACAAAGCCAATCGAATTTACCTTACTCACACAAGCAATTTTGACCTCCAATGAAGCGATTGAATGGGAGCAATAGGAAATGTTCGTCTGCGTGTTGGGAACAAAAGAAAAGCGATGGTGATAAGCGATGGAAATCAGGTTTCAGTGGAGATAAGCGATTGTGAAGAACATGCTTCGTCGATGCTGTTTTGTGAAGACTGTTTTTGAGAATGTTTTTAATTTGTGTTTTATTTGATTTTTAGAATAAAATACAAATTAATAAATAATATAAAGATTGGGATAATTTTGTCACTTTTAAATTATTAGGGACTTAGTTGTAATAATAAAAGATATGAGGGTGCATGATATGTGAGATGTATAATATAATCTTACGTGGCATTGATTAAGTCATCTCTGCTTTCTGATTGGTCAGACAAGTGACTCTATCAAAATAGTCAATTTAGAGACTCTATCATAGAATTTCCCTTCTATTAATTATAGTTTAATATAGTTCAAAACAAAATAAAAATTAAATACAGATGATATTACTTATTTTGAGCATTATTATATATATAATAACTAGTATAAATTATCCGTGCATTGCACGGGTGAGTTTTTACTTATAAAAATATAAATTATTTAATAATATATTATGAAATATTTTATTGTATTTTAATAATAATTAGATTAAAATATATATTTTTTTAATAATATATTTAAATGTACATTTGGTTACCCTATTTTTGAAGGTGTTCTAGCAAAAAAGTTGAAAGTGTATATTAATTTCTATACACCATAGTCAAGGATCAAAGGACCAAATATTGAAATTTTAAAACTTATAAGTAATTTATAATAAACATGGATTCATTCATATACTTGTAAAAGTTCCATCCCGTGGTCTAAAAATTTTGACATTATTTAGGGGGCCGAACTTCAAACCCTAAATTCTTTATTTTTCTAAATTGAGTCTAGCCACTATTATAATCTAAAGAACCTCCCTCCCGTGTTTTAAAATTTGAATGCTACACCCATCATAAATATATCAGAAAGGGCCTACATAAAGTGTTTAGAATATTTTTTTAATAATATTTTATGAAAATTATTGCTTTTAAAAATTTTAATATATTTAATAATTGTATATAATTTTTTTAATTATTCGAAAAAATAAAATAAATAGGGTAATGTTTGAAAAAAAATAAAAAGGTAAATATCAAAAAATGTATTTTACCTTTTTATTATAACAATTGTATATACTCCCTCCGTTTTCGTTTAAGTGTCCGGTTATGAATAGTAACACAAAATAAGAAAGTAGATTTTTGCTCCTTATCTTCCTATTATACCCTCTTTTTTTTTTTTCACACACTTTCTTTTTTCAATAAATTTAATATATTATGTAAAAAAAAAAACAAAAATTTAATATGTTATGTACAAAAAAAAACAAAAAACTTTAGTTTTTCAAATATATAGCATTAATTTGTTTTATTGAAAAAGATAAGAATAATTGACAAAGTGTACAATTGACAAATCGTATCCTTAAAATAGAAAATGGACAGTTAATTAAAAACGCTAAATCTGACGAGACTGAACACTTAAACGAAAACGGAGGGAGTAGTTTTTTTGATTTTTTGAAAAAATAAAATGTAATAAATATTGAGAATGTCTTTTTCACCAATTTTGTGTAGTAGCAAAAAAAAAATATTATTTCTAACTTTGTTTGAGCAATCGAATGCAAATAAAGTTTCTATTAAACACGTTTTCTTGTTGCGTAAAGTGTTTCTTTTTTTACAATTTAAAATCATGCATCTAAATAATTTTTTCATTAAAATAATCTATTTTAATAACGCATATTTTTTATTCAAAGAAGTCATGTAAGAAAATTCATTTTTAATAATAATAATATGGTTTTGTAAGGTTCTAATTATATTTAAATTTTACACATGTTAATTATATTATTTTAATTATATTAAGCCATTTCTATATATATTATAAAATATTTTTCGAAAAAATAAAAATAGGTATAATAAATGTGCACATTTATTATAGTCATAAATATTTTTTGAAAAAATTTTCTTAAAAGTTCCTAGAGTGAATCTCAAATATATATATATATATATATATATATATATATATATATATATATATATATATATATATATATATATATATATATATATAGATGAATTAATTAAATGGAAATTGTACTTCAATTGAACGTACGACAAACTTCTACAAAAACCGTTCAATTGAAGTTATCAGAAAAAGTATCAAAAGGTTTTGAATTTTTATAAAAATTTGTGGAGTTGATCTACTCAATGAGATCTTTGAATTCAACGGTTGGATTAAAGAAATATAATGCCGATATCGAGTTATTAAGCGTAGTAAGTCAATAGAGACTTACTCCTGGAGTCAACGGATCCCTCCTCATATATATATATATATATATATATATATATATATATATATATATATATATATATATATATATATATATATATAGGGATTTGCTAACTTAGACCCAGTGAGGTCTAAGTTAGCAAGGTGTACCTTTTTACTTTTGACAAAAAAACCAATTACCACTACTCAAGTCTGTTATAAATAAAAGGGTAGTTATGTCAATTGTATTTCATGAATTAAAGAATAAATTAAAAAAAAACTTAACAGAATCAAAATACGCATTCATGGTCCTCAAGGGCCTCTTGTTGGCCAAAGATATGAGTATTGATGAACTTGTTTGCTACTCTGACTCTTTACACTGTATCAACCTCATCAATGGTCCTCAAGTTAAGTATCATATTCATGCTGTGTTGATCCAAGATATAAAGGAGCTGATCTCTCAAACCAATGTCTCTCTTTATCACACACTTAGAGAGAGGAATCAATGTGCTGATTTCTTCGCTAAACTTGGAGCCTCCTTAGATGCTGACTTCTTGACTCATGCTTCTCCTCCAGAAGGCATTCGTGATCTTCTTAGAAACGACGCTATGAGAACCTTCTTTCTTCGTGAATAGTTTTTCTTTTTGTTTTGTTTTTTCTTTCTTTTAGCTTCCTTACAAAAAAAAAAAAAAAACACGCATTCCAGGATTCGCTTTGTCTTCTGTTTTCCTCTTCATCTTCCTCCGCTGCAACCCAATCGAACCTATCATCTTCTTTGTTCTCCTCTGCAATTGCAATCAAAGCTATCATCTTCATCATTGTGCTAAACCTCTCCCTAATTTCTCATGAAAGATTTGTTTTATCATCTTCTTTGTTATGTTTTCTTCTTCAATTGTGCTAGATTTGTTTTATCTTATTTGTTCTCCTCTGCAATTGCAATCAAAGCTATCATATTCTTTGTTCTTTATTTGTAGAATAATTGTAATTGCAGATTTTTTTATCGCTTTGTTTTGTCATCTTCTTTGTTCTCCTCTTGATTTTTTATTTATTTAGTTGCTTATGGGTTTTATATTCAATAATTGGTTGAGAATACGTGTTGGATTCACGCTGACGCAGCTAGAAATTAGTGTAACATGGAGTATTGTTTAGATTGCAACAATGGCCACGGTAAGAAGATGAAGATGATAGTGATCGGAAAATAATTGGTTGAGAATTTTAAGGAATGATGAAAGGGTTTTGTGTTTTTTTTGTAAAACTATCAAATTACCCTTCATTTTAAATTTAATTAAAATTGTGAAAGAAGGATATTTATGTTCAAAGGAAAAAGGTGCACCTTGCTAACTTAGACCTCACTGAGGGAGACTTTCAAATAAGATGAATTTTAAAATGAGATAGTGAGAGGGTTAAATGTCAGCCACGAGATTAAATAATTTGTATGCCTGGATGTAGTGGTTGATTATAGGCATGAGAAGTGAGAAGATTCATTGTGAAATAGTTTAACTTTTTGTTGGAAGATTATAGGCATGAGAAGTGAGAATCCGTCACTCTCTCTACAATTTCACTTTTATTCCCAATGAGAATTGGTACATAGAAAATAATTAGAATATTCTAAGGAAATTCTATGAAATTGGACCAATTTTATGGTGAACAATTTGTTTCTTTCAAATTTGGTACTACGCAGTTTGAGTCAATCATAAAGGGAAAAGATGGGAATTTATGCGTTTTTCAATTTTTAAGTGATATTGGTAAATTAGATGATCTACTTTGTGTCCTCTTATTAAGCTTAAAAAAAATTTGCTACTTCCTATTAAGCAATTTATGGGTTTGTCAGTACAAAGTCGCAACTGAAGATGTGGTGATTGTTGGTGTTTGAAAACAGAACACGGGAAGAAGATGAGGAAGTTGATGCATCTTTCCATTCAATTTAAGTTGTTTCATTTTTCAATTTAAAAGTCATGATTTTTTTTTAAGAAGAAAGAACACAGATGATGCATCAATGGTAAGAAGTGGAGAAGTCATTTTTGAGTAACCGAGAGAGAGAAAGACACGATGTGAGACTAATTGTGTGTGAGCAGCTGTAAAAAATTGTTGGCATTTGATTTGATCCAAGGGTTGTGATTCAACCCTCTCATCTCTCACATTAATGGTATGTTTAGTTGTCAAGAGAAAGTGAGAAGAGAGAAATAGGTGAGAGAGAGAGTAAGAGAAGAGAGAAAGAGGTGAGAATTAGAGTAGATTTAGTGTATTGATTAGTATAAGAGAAAAATGAGAGAAATTGAGAAGAGAGAAGTGTTGATTGTTTTTGAAAGTACAAAAATGCCATTGAATTAAAAGCACCTTAACCAAAATTAATTTAATTTTTTTATTCAATTCATCATTTAATTAATTAATTAATTAATTAATTAGTTTTGATTGGTTTATAAATTACATTTATCTTTGAAATAGACAGCCAATATAAAATTAATTTTTTTATCAACCGTAAAAAAAAAAAAGATAAATGGCCAAAGAAATAAAATAAAAACATCGGAAATTGTATTTTGATCATGATCATTGTCGGTAGAATCGAAAGGAATTTGTTATAGAAATGCAATAAAACAACACCAAAAAAAGGCATATATAGGATAGGGGAAGAAGATGCAAGAGTAATGAAAATGGAAATGGAGCAAAGCACTCCTGTTAAAAGAAAAACAAAACCCAGCGACAAACTAGATAAGGGAAGAAGATGCAAGGGTAATAATGGAATTGAGTAAAAATTGGCTTCTCTTCTCCTTTTCTTCTCATTCTTGGAGAGACCATAAAAAGTAATTGGGCTCACATAAATTTATTCTCTCTTTCCTATTTCTCACCAAACCAATTAAGAGAAAATAGACATTTCTCTTCAATTTCTCTCTCACCAACTTCTCTCTTCTCTATTTCACCTAAACCAAACACATTGTAAGACTCCTCTCACTTGAAAACTCCCCTATACAGGGGCGGATGCTAGTACATTGATATGGGGGCTCAAGCCCCCACCAAAAAAATATAATTTCCTTTAGTAATAGTAATATAGTAGCAAACATATGTTATTTAAGCCCCCATGACTTGGCCCATTAACCACTAATCACTCACCAAAAATTTAGACACTATTTGAGGTTTAAAAATGGCAGGTCGTTGGATTGAATGATATTGAGTTTCACGTTGATGATGTATGATGCAGATTGTTTGTTATCGAAAAAAATATAGACACTATTTTCTAGCCCCCACCACCTAAAATTCCTGGATTCTGCCACTGCCCCTATATATATATATATATATATATATATATGTGTGTGTGTGTGTGTGTTTAGCTGAAAGTTTATAAATTACATGATGGACAATTATTTGAATACGAGTAACTAAATCCATATTTTGGTTCTATAGTAGATTTTATGGCTAGATATTTGTGATATTTTCTTGATTTTAATCCAAAATGTATAGAGTGAATGAACTACCTTTTTTTCTTGATAGTATTACATTAAAATCAAGAAAGAAAGGTGGCGTGAATGAGATCTAAATGAAACATTGAGTACAGCGAAGAGAGTGAACGTCATCACATTATGACTTACAACCTATTTTGAGTAATTGCTAAGGTGGTCATTGAATATATGGAATCTAGCATGACATAATCCACCAACCCATGAAAAAAATTATGGAATCTAGAATGTATGACAGCACAAATATCACATGAAGTTTAAAGTTGATGCAAAAGCACAAAAAAGATACATGGTCATGAATTGTAACCATAATGTCTCTTTGCATTTGCAGTTTTAGCAGATAACACCATAATGTAATTAATCAGATATTGGCTTTTGAAGGAAACAAAACCGCCACCGAAGAATGGGTCTTCCATAGGTGAAATTTGAAAATAGTTGAACAAAATCTAGTAGGAACGTAGAAAGTACAAAAAGCAGATATCAAGTTGCACATGCAAGACTCGGTAAGCATATTTGCTTAAAACCTTGTAATTCATATCAGAACATATCATGATTGGTCTCTAGCTTATGACCATAAAATTGTTGGCAATACTTTTCTTTTTTCCCTGTGTTGATTTTGCTCAAATCCAATTATTTTGGCATCTACGGCCCCAAGTTTTCAGTACTGGTTATTTTGCAAAATTTAGCTTTTCATTCTCTAAAAATGGTTGTCAGGGAGACGTCAAGGAGCAATTATTAATGGTGAAGACTCCGAGGAGGGCATGTTGAGTGGTGAAAATGTTGTGGATGAAAACACCCTAGAGAAGTAGCTAGAGAGTGTTATTTCTGAGGAGAACTATTCTAAAGCAGCTGAAACAAGGGATACTCTCCAACACCGGAAACACATCCTTTAAAGTGAGGTCACTCAACAACCGCTTCTATGATTCACTCAGGAAGGGTGACCTTGAAGCAATGCAAACAGTGTGGGCCAAAAGAGGTGACGTGTGTTGTGTACACCCTGGTGCAAGATGAGTTTCTGACTATCATAATGTTGTTGAGAGCTGAAATATCATATGGCTAGTTATGAATTTCCACTAGAAATTAAAATATAAGATATTGAGTCTATGTCAGGAATGATATGTGATATGTTCGTTGCATGGAATACACAAAGAGAAAAGAAGATACATGGAGATGGCAATTTGTGACAAATGTCTTCAGGTGGATTGATGGCAAGTAGACATACACAATATCCCCACTTGCCATCAATCCTCTTAAAGACATTTGTCACAAATTGCTCTCTTCATATTCTTCTTTTCTCTTCATGTATTCCATGCAATGAACATATCCCATAACACCCCACCCTTGACATCATACTTAATATCTTATGTTCTAATTTCTAGTGGAAATTCATAGTTAACCTATATGATATTTCAACTCTCAACAACATCATGATAGCCAAAAACTCCTCTTGCACCAGGGTGGACACAGCACATGTCACCTTTTTGGTCCACACTGCTTACATTGCTCACCACCCTTCCTGAGTGATCATAGAAGCGGTTGTTGATTGACATCACCCCAAAGAAAGTTGTTTCCTGAAGGTACTTGAGAGTATCCCTTATTTCAGTTGCTTTAGAGTAGTTCTCCTTAGAAATGGCACTTTCTAGCTGCTTCTCTAAGGTGTTTTCATCCACAACATTTTCACTGCTCAGTATACACTCCTCTAAGTCTTCATTACCAATTGCTCCTTGACGTCTCTCTGACAACCACGACCATTTTTAGAGAATGAAAAGCTAAATTTAGCAAAATAATCGATACTGAAAACTTGGGGCTGTAGATGCCAAAATAATTGGATTTGATCAAAATGAACACAGGAAAAGTATTGCCAACAATTTTATGGTCATCGACTAGAGACTAATCATGATATTATCCAAAAGATATGACCCAATATGAATTACAAGGTTTTCAGCAAATATGCTTACCGAGTCTTCTGTGCAACTTGATATCTCCTTTTCCCCAACTTTTGCCCAAAACTAATCTAGTTGGTGGAGTGAAGGAAGGCAGACAAACATGATGGAGCTTTTGAAAGCTATTGGCCCTCATGAAAATCAATTCCTTGTGAGGAGAAGAAAGGCCCCTTATGAAAAATTTGAAATCAAACACTATGAAGCAATGGAGCAATATAAAAATAACAATAATAGTAATAATAAATTATAGAACCATTTAAAGGATATCCTACCCATTACTCAGCAATTGATAAAGTCAATTTTCTCCAGATAAATTCATAAAAGGCAATCTTGGTTAACTTTCTCTTTAGTTAATCAAGCTCTGAAACCACCATTGTTAATAATATGCAGAGGAAGTGGATACATGAAGAGGAAAAATGGAAAACTGAATATTGTGCATTTATCACCCATAAACCGCCATTAAAATAGACTTTACATTAGACAAAAACAATTTTGATACACCAGAAATTGTGCACGTGACCATAGTTGCTCCTAAAATATAAGAAACTAGTAACAAATCAAACTTGCACCTAAACTCACGGTTATTTATTGATAAAAACAACAAAAGAAATATATCTAACATTATTTGCAATGGTGGAACAGAAATTCTAAGCATGAATACTAGCTTCCAACAGAGTAACAAGCAAACAGAAGACACTGAACCTAACTTTTCCCCTAATTTTCATTCAAGCGGTCAAATGAAATATGGTGGAGTTATCTATTCAATAGACCATTGATCAATATTATAGGGTAGTTTTCTAAAATTTTGTGCAAGAAACATCTCAGTTCCACACAATATATGATATACGAATGTTAATGAAATTCTGAGTAAAAACAAATTGGGCAACTCACTTATGAACCTCATGGACCATCCCTGTATATAATGCAAGACTAAGTGCAGCTCACAACCCAGCCTAAAAGTGAATTACACTTTTGTCTAACTCGAGATCAGGATAATTGAGTCACAGCCAATACACAACTACATAGCAAAACCAGCACCAGGAAAAAGTGATGGATGCAAAGCTCCTTTCCTCATGATTATAAATCAATTCATTCAGGCTCATAACTTAGGCCTGAGCCTAACTCTGCCCAATAGCAAACTTATGAGAAGAGGATTGTCTAAACCACTAGTTTGTTTTTTTTTTTTTTTTTTGGAGACAACAGTGGGTGGCCCAATATCAGAACTAGGATAGGATTTGGTACATCTTAAAATCTAGAACTGGACCTAACTCTAACTCAACAGTCAAAAAACCCAGTTCAAGAGGTGACAATTGTCCAAACCTTCATCCGCTCTACTTTGACTATTTCTCTAGCTGATGTGGGATTCCATCTCAACGCTGACAATGGTTTTGACACAAATACCGCATTATTTTCTATACACATTGGCTATTATGTACCATAAAAGTAAAAGTCAAGGTTGTAGCCTTGTAGGATTAATTTGATGAACTAAACTGTACTTTAGTCTTTCCTTTTGAATCCCTTGAAACTTTGCTCCTTACTATATACTCTGGCTATAGAGTAGAGACCTCTAAATACCAGTGAAGCGCTAGATATCTCATGGGAGGAAAGTCGGATGCCTTAGTCTCGGCCCTCGGGAATTCTTCTATGCCCTCCATCCTTCTGGCAACTATGTAAGGATATACTACCAAAAGTATGAACTTTCCCAAATTCAACGCAGCAGAACTGATTTAATGTTACCCCGAATAGGGGACTACGTTAACTCATAACACGAGATTGTCACATATAAGACAGATGTTTAGAGATTGGATTGGACTAGATCCCTCAGAGCTAGCCCTGATCCTTACACTGCTCCTGTTTTTTCTTTTTTCTTATACGGTTAAAAGGACCCTGAAGGGTTAACTCGAACTAACCATCATTTGAATCCTCAAAAGTACGGCTTGCTTTAATTCTCCACAAAGAAAGAAAGGGATCAGGCCATCTCTGTCTCCCTCAAAAGCTAAAAGTACCAGAGAGAAAAAAACAGTTGTACCCTCTGAGTTTGGCAATCCCAAACCCGGTATAGAGGAGGGAAGTTCAACCTGGACCTAACCTAGCAATAAAGGAAAAACCGTGCGCCGCCCATAACTGCCAATAACGAGGGGGCGGCTGTAACCCCCAGAACCAATTTAATATAACTACCAAAAAGGGTCGCTTATGATGGTGTGATCTGGTACTGATTACTGAAGTCACAGAAATCAACTCTATCTCCATGAACTCTCCTCACCCAATTTCATTCGGGTAGCCGCAAGCTATCTGCATGGCAGAATTCTTTATCCCTAAAGTAGCGGTAGAATTCCTGGTATATGGTATATATTTGACTATGTAATACTCTATCATGCTGATTTAATTATTGAATAATAGAATTCAGACCCCCCTAACATGAGATGATGAATCTTCATGCACTTAGTCGCTTTACACTTTGTACCAACATTTAGACCTAATTTAAAAATGAAAAACTACCTAGACACTTCCTTGCAGCTCAAATGGTTGAAACACTCTTAACAAAAGTTTCATAAAAAATTCATAATATTTCTACGAACCAATGTAGCTTGAACCCTAAAAGAGATGACACAAGAAAACAAAACATTCTAAAAGGTATCTCACACACAATCACCAAAATATTGATGACAACATCAAGGAACAAGAAATGAGGGTTTTGGTACATACCCCAAGCGACAGTGCATTCCTCGCTGGTTGGGCTCGCCTGGTTAGCTTGATACTCTATGCTTCAAAAGGGGAATAGCCTCAAAACAAAATAAAAATTGAAGTGGTGGGGAATAACCAACAGAGAGTGAGTCTCTCCTTCATCCAACAACATCAGTTCCCCGTCTTGTTCAAAAAAAAAAAAGTTCCGTCTTCTAGACAACAACTTCAGCTCATGATAATTGTCTTTTGCACATCTGAATTACAATAATATATTACTAAATCTTAATAATCAATAATTAAAACTAATATAAAAATTAGTGCTACAAATTATTGGCAGTAAGGCCTACTGTGTTCTTCAGGCGGGACACGAGACTTGGAAGATGAACATTGTTTAGCGGCCAAAATGTTGAGGGTTAAAACCCTAAAATGATATGAGCTTATTTATCCTGTTCGCTCATCATAGATATATCTGCATCTCGTTATCACCTCGTGCTTACAATATTAACTTCCCATCGTTTAATAACAACGAGGAAAATCAACGGAGAACTTTTGAGTCTATGTTGTATCCAAGTTCAAATTCCACACCGTTAAAATAGAGTCACTATCAACATTGTGCACCGAACTTGCATACAAACACGCTTTCATAATTCATATTGCACTCTTTTCAGTATAGAAACTCATGTCTAGATTCAATTTTACCTATTCCATCATTTATGTTTCCAAGCCATGATTTTCATGAAGGAATCAAATTCGAAAGAGAAGATAAAATATTATTTCTCGTTCAGATAAACAAAATTACAATTGTTGCAGCTACCAATTCTTTTGGTAACCGCGTTTTCCCCAACAATTTATTCCTACACCTCAAAGAAGGATTTATTAGTCCAATATTGTTAAAAAACCTTACTAACTTGAACAATTACTCGTTCGGTTCATATCCAAGTTCAATTTGGTTGTGATAGGTCCTAACATCCGCACAATTCAAGAGTTTCACATGACCGGAGACTATCATAAACTCTTCGGTTAGGGGTTGAAACAAATACATGAATCGCGATACCTACCAAATAACCCCTATCACCCCGTCGTGCACGGTGATAGGATTGTTTAGTAGGTATCACGATCCCATATATTTGTACCAACCTCCTAACCGGAGAGTTCCCGACAGTCCTGATCATGTGAAACACTTGAATGGTGAGGATGTCAGGATCTATCATAAGCAAATTGGACTTGGATATTAACCGAACGAGCAATTGTTCAAGATAATAAGGTTTTTCAATACTATTGGGACTGATAAATGGAATCGGTAGAGCAAGAATTGTAATTCTATTTATCTGAACGAGAAATAATATTTTCTCTTCCGTTAGGAATTTGATTCCTTCCTAAAAATCATGGCTTTCAACTTGGAAACATAAATGTTGGAAGAGGTAAATTGGATCTAAGGTTCTACGCTGAAAGGATTGCAACAGGGATATGAAAACTTGTTTGTATGTAAATTTGGTGCACAATGTTGACAATGACACGACTCAGTTGTGTGGAATTTGAACTTGGATACCACATAGACTCAAAAGTTTTCTGTTTTGATCTTCCTCGTTGTAATTAAGTATAATAGTCAATTAGAACTATTTCTAAACGATGGCAAGTTAATATTGTAAGCACAAGGTGATAACGATCTCAAATCTATAATGAGGGAACAGGATAAATAAGCCCATATATTTCAGGGTTGCCCCTGAACATTTTGGCCGCCATACAATGTACTATCATCTTCAAAATCTCGTGTCCCTGAAGAACACCGTAGGCTTTACTGCCAATAATGTTTTTAAGGTAATAATTTTGTAACACTAATTTTTATATTAGTTTTAATTGTTAATTGTTAAGATATAATATATTATCGTGATTCAGATGTGCCAAAGGATTGTAAAGATAGTTTAAGAACGATCAAGTTGTACAACTTGTGTTCTAAAAAACTCAAGGATTAAAGAGATGTCCATAAAAAATGATTTTGTTTCGAAAAATCATTGTAAAAATGATTTTAAAAACGATCAAGTTGTACAACTTGTGTTCTAAAAAACTCAAGGATTAAAGAGATGTCCAACCGATTAAGCCTAAAAAAAAAAGTTACTTTGAATTTATATTTTTTGTTTTTTTATTTTAATTGATTTTTCTCTTTTTGTTTGGAAGGTGCAGTAAACCTATAAACCTAATTGTTATACATGTGGGCTGAGCCCAAATTGCAAGGTTAAAACAATGAAAAAAGATATTAAAATTAAATAAAAATACATAAAAGTAAGAAAGTAGACCTAGAGTTTCTTCTGCTATGACCAACCGGCAACCAGTAACAAGGCGTTACGTTGTTTCTCAATCAGGATAAACCAATAAAGATAGAGATACAGAGAAAGAGTAAGAGAGAGAAGACTGGCCGTTGAGTTGAAGTGGTGTGGGGCTGCGACGGTGGAAGTTCCGGCCGGAGATGGTGGTGATGTGCGGTGGTAGTCCAGAAACGGCGGTGGCTGTGTCTATCCTCTTCTCTTCATCTCTGATCAGTTTATTTGGTTTTCATTTGCTGGTTTTTTAGTTATAGGTTATGGTGATTTTTATTGATAGAAAATGGTGGTGGTGATTTGTAGAGGTTATGGGTGAAATATGGAGGTGGCGAGGTGTTTGATCTCTTCTCTCTACATTTTGTTGCTCTGTTTTGCTCTTGTGACTTTCGGTTCTGCCTCTTTTCAACCTCCTCTTTGCTGTGAAACTTTACTCTTATTTATGCCAAAAAATTAGGGTTTAAGTAAGAAAGATGACAAAATTGTAAGGTGGGATTGTGACATAAGATAATGTTGCTTCTCATTTATTTATTTTTCCTTTAATAATAAAGTGTGATACAGGGAGGGAGCCGTGGAGCAGTGTATAATGTTTGGAAGAAAAGCTAAACTTGCAAGCTATACTATTCCATTTACTTGCAAGCTATACTATTCCATTAACTTTCAAATGGTTGTCAAAACCGGACCGTACCGGGCAGTTCGACCGGTTCAACCGTGAACCGGACCTATGTCCGGTCCGGTTGACTCTCAAAACCGCTAGTTCATTAAACCGGACAAAAAACGGGGAAACCGCTCTTAAACCGGAAAGAACCGGAAAACCGGCGGTTCACACAGGTTTTCCGGTCTGAGCGTTTTTTGTTTTTTTTTTAAAATTTTTTTTATCTTGTCTTGTCTTGTCTTGGAAATAAAAGAAGTTAAAACCTATTAGTTTTCTGGTTCATTTTCAACTATGTATCAAGAATCTATGTAGATTAAGAAGGTGAAATATCCATTTTGTTGAACTTGAAAATTTTATGTTGAAATTATAAGATCTAAATTGAATTAGAAATAAAATTGCAGAACTAATACTAAGATTGGGAGAAAGAAAAAGAAGTGGAATTCATTTTGATGTTTATGTTTTCTTAAAATCCATATGCAAGAGAACAAAGGAAGGAAGAAACAAAAAGAAATATGCAGAAGAAAAAGATACGTGAAAGGAGTTTGAAGATGAAGAGATCTAGGGGAGGCGGCTGCTAGCTAGCTGCTTGTGATTTGTTTTTCAACTTGCTTTTCAACAATAGTTATTTAGGGTTTGAAAGATGGATTGGGCTTTATAAAATGGGCTTCCCATGATAATTTTTTCTTCTTTCTAGAATATTAGCTTTTATTTTTAATTTTTCTAATAATTTTTTTTTACATTCATGTGTTGATAACTTATTATAGTGTTTATTAAAAAAAAACTTATTATAATGTAATAAAATATATTTTTACTTGACCAAAAAAATTTAGGTGTGAAACAAGGAAATATTGAGTCATTATTTATATATTTTTATTTATATATTAATTAAAATATATATTTAATTAAAAACGGTCTGACCTCCGGTTGAACCAGTCTGACCGGTTGAACCTTGAATTGATGAGCTCACCGGTTCGATGACCGGTCCGGTTCTGAAAACCTTGATAATATGTATGTACCTTCCTTTCATAAAGTGTGTACTTATTTTGCATTTTGAGTGATAACTGTGTCTTTGAAAGATGGTACCGTGTAGCAGTGCCAGTGTCCATAACTTAAAGAATCTCACATTTGTATCTCTCTCTGTGTCATTTTCACCTTTATTGCAACCATTTAATTTGAGCTTAATTTCGACGGTCTACACTTTCGTTTTGTTTGGGTGGTAGGTTGCGCGAGTGACGAGTAGAATTTGTTACTACATCTAAAACTCCATTGATCAAAAAATTCATATTTTTCAAATTGTTCAATACATCGTACACAAAAACAACAAAAGATAAGAGAACTAAATAAATAATAAAGAGAGTGAGATGCAGTTACTTTATTTTAAATATGTAGATCTAAAGATAACAATAGATCAAAAGTAGATTATTAAGCAATAAGTGAAAAATTAAGGATCTTTGCGTTTTTCTCTATCAAACTGCAGAATCTCAACTCTATTTAGTTGGTTCTTTTGAAACTTCTTCACAAAAAACCCTCGAGAGTGTGTCACAGCGTCACAAAATTCATGGCAAGACAAAATATTGTCAAAGCTTAACTCGAAGATTTACATTGCAACATCCAAGTATGAGACAGAGTTAATGACACCATATCATATCTGTCAATGGTAACAATAATAGCAGGTCCTCCATAACCTCTGGCTAGATCAAAATTTGGATGAATTGGAATTTTCTTAACTTCATTCACCACTGCACCATTATTCACATGATACATAGTTTCAACAGGAGAACTGAGAAAAACATCTTCAACATCATTTTTCAAACCAGCACTATCAGTATCAATCAAGACAGAATTTTTATATTTTTGAAGCCAAGATAGTAGTACTATCCACTGTTCAAGAATGACTTCGTTCCACTTCGAAAATTTTAGCCTCTTGTACATTTTTTGGAATTTTTACGACAGATTATTGTGAAATACTATAACAATTAGTTTCAAATGCAAAAAAGTGAACTTTGAAAGAGTCTTCTCAGACTAATTAATTATTTAGAAGTACATGTTATAATAGCTAGGAATCATATTCAAAAACAATTTATCATTGAATGTGTATATTAAAATAGTCATTCATCTTCTCTAGTGTAGCACTTGTTGTAAGAGGATATGTAGGCATCCTTCTAGTCCATGTCCATGCTTCGTATATACAATCGACTTTTAATATTATTAGCATGTTCCACGATCTTTTGGATAAATTTATATTCGTACCTACAAAAATATATACAAGGGATTTCAATTAGAGACTGCATAATTATGAAATAACGTTAATACAAGTATTTGAAAGTATACTACGCACCCGTTATTGGTTTCATAAGGCTTTCCAAACATACCAGCAACTTCAAACAAAGCCGATCTCCATTTCTGTAATCTCTCAGGCTCATTTCCAAAAATGTTTTCATGTTCAGTCATCGCATTGCCATAACCATTTCTCATATGCCTTATATGTGATGGATCGACTTTGTAAAAGATAGGCCAAACTATTTGATTCTTGTTTTCCTTACACTCAAGAATCTTAGCAAGCTCATCAAGACACCAAGAGGAACTAGCGTAGTTTTCGGATAAAACAACAATCGAAAGCCTTGATGCTTCAATTGCATTAATAAGAGAGGGTGAAATTTGGTCTCCAGTATCCAATCCTCCACCATCATCCATAAATATTTTGAATCCTTCTCGAAGTAGTGCTTCATAGAGAAAACCCGTAAAAGAGAAGCGAGTATCTTCTCCTCTAAAACTGATAAAAATCTGCCATCGGGCCATTGAATGTCTCAAATTGTCTAATGATGCTTTCCACTCCTTAACATGTTTACTTTTTAAGGAAGATCCCACTTCTTTAATTGTACCAGGTAACCCTTCACATTCCAAAGCAACTTGATGCGCCACATTTAATATGTCAGGTGATGACCCGTCTCCTATGCCTGAATGGTTTTTGAGCAAAGTCCAAGTTTCATCGTCGGATAAGGGACCTAGTGAAAACTCTTCTTTACAATCCATCAAAGCACATTCTCTTTGACGGCGTGTGGTCAGAAGAACCTTGCACCCTTTCGTACGATCACCAGGAATACCTATTATATCCTCTAGTTCAATCCTGGCTTGAACATCATCCAATATCACAAGAACTCGATCCTTACTTTTTAATTCCAAAGATATTGTTCTCGCTCTTCCAGCTAGAGTGTTTCTAGTGAATTTCAGGTTCAAAGAGTCAGCAATTTCATCTTGAATCCTCCTAACATTTGGGTTTTGGGACACGGTAGCAAATGCAACTTCATTAAAAATATTTAAATACTTTGCTTTCTCGCCAACTATTTTCACCAGTTTTGTTTTACCAGAGCCCCTTTTTCCATACAATCCAATCGTAGAACAATTACTCTCCTGTAATGCCGCTAGAAGTCTATCTGAAGCCTCTTTTATAGACTCAAAAGGCACAAAATATCCAGAAGAGAAGTAGTCTAGAGGTGGAATTGTTGTGGAAAATGGATCAAATTCACACTTGCTATTCAGTGCCTTTAATCTATCTAGCATTTCTCTGTACCTCCTATGTCTCATCTTGTGATCAGCACACAATAACCACTGTATCCATGCTAATGAACAATCAAAATCGAGAATCTCTAGTTCTGTTATTGCTTTAAGATTCTCCTCCTCTTCTACGAGTTTCTCACTTTCTTTTAGCCACTCAAAAACAGCATTGTTGACCTTTTCAGTTTTAGGTGTTGCTTCAAGTTTTTCCTGCACAAGATCTCGATTTAAAATCAACTTCTTCTTTTCACTTTCGACATCTTTCATGATATTGTCAAACATATTAGCTTCTTAGTTTTGTTGACCAAAAAATCTGCAAAGGTATCCAATGGCTTTGAGTTGAATGAGTATTTATCATGCAAATCAGTTAACTTGAAAAGTAATCAATCTTAAACTCAACGACAAATATTTCATGCAAAAAAAATAAAAAGAAGTGTGACAGATAAAATAAATTTCTATATAAAATCGAATGCAATCATACCTTCAATTACAATGTCTAGTAAGAAATGGAATGAATTAGAGAAATGTACAACACTTGATCAAAAAGAAAATGAAAGCAAGCTTGGTGCCGTGATTAACATCATTCACAACCAATAGATGGAAAATGAACTATAGAAATGAATGAATTTGAGGCTCACTTACTTAAAAGATGCACACTGAAGGCACAAACAGCACAAAGGATTATATACCAACCAGAAGAAAGTCAATGACTTGGTTGCTGTAGCAGCAGGTTAGAAAGTCAATGACTCTGTCTACACTAGCTGTGAGTGAGATGTGAATCCATTAGTTTATCATATACCTACCGTATAACAAGATCAACAAAAACAATAATATTAATATATCTATCTATTATAGTACTGTTTTTTTAATATATTACACGTTACAAAAAAGAGTTATACTAATTATGGATATTTTTATGTAGTTGAAAATTTGAAAAGGTCCTATGAAAAGGATGGATGTAATATTGATGATCACATTTTATAGGAAGTTTCCCATTCCTTCTTCAATTATTAATGTGAAGCAACCTTTGAAAACAATAAGATGTTGACTTGACTCCAAGTCTTTTTTTATACAAACTTGTTATGATGCACCGACATGTCTGATCAAAGACAAGTCTGACACTGACACATGTAATCAACATCCAATTAACTCATTTTCTTAAACTACTACCGGTGTTGACGTATCATGTTCATGTATTTGTAAGTGTTTGACTACAAACTTGGCTCGAAAATCAAAATGAGAAAATTGATGATAATTCTACTAGGATGAATGAAGGTCCAATGGTTAAAGGTGATAACATAACAATATAATTTAATAAACCAGCATTCTTTGAATAGAACTGTAAAGCCAAAAAGTTGACTATTAAGCATCAAGTGAAAGGCCTATACTGCCCTTGAAGTACTATCCGCAAATGAATCAGGTTTTGAGAATTCAATTACATGTAAGGCATCATAGCAAATTATAGAAATGTGAAGAAAAACTGAGTTCTAATAACAGATATCTGTGTCTTGTTATGAATTCCAGTTTTTGAAATCTCACCTCTTCCTCTTCTTTTTCAGAATTTGTTTCTCCATGTCGTTTTTAACAATCAACTTCTATTTACATCACCATCATCAACATTTGGGTGGATCGATTTGATACTGTCTCTCTCTGTTGAGGTTTCTGTAATCTTCAAAGTTCCAGCTTGATGCTTGCAATCCTTTTGCTGAGGATACATAATTCATTGCAAAATTATTGAGTTTATACAACTTCAATCAAAAGAAACAAAGGGAATCCTCAACTACGTAACAGTTTGCTCAGTCTCTCATCTTTGCATCCCCTTTGGTCATCAACCATGCACTCGAAAGTATCCAATAATAACAGTGATAGCAGGTCCTCCATAACCTCTAGTTAGATCATCACAATTTCGACGAATTGAAATTTTATTAACTTCATCATTCACAACAACACCATCATTCACATGATTCACAGTTTCAACCTTGGAATTGAAAATAACATCTACCTTTATATATATATATATATATATATATATATATATGGCTAAAATGCAGTTTTGGCCCCTAACTTTAAGAAAGTTGCGATTTTAGCCCTCTAACTTTAAAAATAACAGTTTTGGCCCCCTAACTTTAGCCCCTTTTGCAAAACCTCAATTTTGACTTAGTCGACGCATAGGTGGCAACTCACTTAGCTGACCAAGATGCCATGTGTGTAATTTTCTAATTTTAAAATTAAAAAAAAAAAATATAATGAGATATGCTAGCAATTTTTCACTTTTCTCTGGATTCTCTCTTCATCTTCGATTCCGCATCCCCATTGATTGAAAATCATGTGGACATTAACAAAAGCAACTACAGAGTAAAACAAAGTATACATAACAGAACTAGAAACCCAAAATCATTCCCTCCACCAACGAACTTATTTTTCATTCACAGCAACAAATTAATCCAAGTTCTTCCACTTATTGATAACCCTTTGAAGAATATTCTTACTGAAAATTCATCAAGTTCTTCCACCATTGTATCCTCAATTTCTTTTCATTCTTCTTTATCTTGTTCTCTTAGTTCTTCATCTTCACAACAACTGCAAAATTCATCTTCGTCTTCCTCTTCAACATTAACAAATGCTTCATACCCTAAAAAATCTTGATCCACCATTTTCCAAAAAATTACCAGACTTTGGATTACTACAATATTTCAGCCATTGGAAGTTAGGGGGCTAAAATCACAACTTTCTTAAAGTTAGAGGGCCAAAACTGCATTTTAGCATATATATATATATATATATATATATATATATATATATATATATATATATATATATATATATATATATATATAGGGAGCCCCTAATGTGGTCTCCAATTTTTTTGGTCCACCCATGATCCTCCCAAAATGACCTTCTACAATAGGTTTTTTTTAATAAAAATGGTGGGTCCCATAAAAGTATAAAAAATAAATTCTTCTTCATTTTAAGTGTTAATTGTTGATTACATTTATGCCATTGTTACTAAATCTTGATCCAAGTAAAAATCATATTTCATCCTCTCTAATTAATGGATTTGTTCATTGTGTTCGTCACAAACGAAAACCCCTTTGTTGCACATTTCATCTCCATATGAAATCAACAAATTCCATATATCAACAAAATCCATCTTTAAACTTAACTTTGAATTTGAATTAGCATCTTGTTCATAACACACTTTGATAATATACCTCTATCCATTAATTTGTTTGCTGCCTTTCTTATTTGAATCTAAGAGACAATCATTCAAACTTCACCCATCCTTAATTTCTAATTGCTGCAACGATATGTATGAAATCCAGATCCAAATCCATGAACAAGACAAGAACGACAACAACCATCTTCATCACCCCTCTCTCGCCGGCGTCCCTCTAATCTCGCTCTCTGGTGTCTTTTCTCCAAGAAATTACTCAAAATTGACCAAACTAAACAATTGAAATGTATTTCGTACACTTAAATTACTGAACTCATGTCTAGATCTAAAGAATTCAAAGGTCAGTGCAGGTTGTAATACAACCAAGACACATAGAAATAGAGATTTTTTATTGTTTCAAGAAGAAGAGGAAGGTGCAAAGAAGAAGATGAATGATGGTCAAAGACAGAGACGAAAATAGTTTATCGGAGACGATTGAGTAAGGTGTTGACACTGCGGCGGAAACGCAACTTGAAGTTTATCATATTTTTTTTAAGTAAAGAACAGTTTTTTAGTGATGAAATATAAGATGAATGTTGATTAAAAAATAATAATAATTTTTATTATATATATTGGTGACCCGTTGTAGCAGGTCAGTCAATGAGGTTCATTGGTGGACCTTTCTTTTGGGGGTTCATATTAGGGGGACCCACATATATATATATATATATATATAGTTCCTATAGTTTTGTGGTCCATATAAAAGGGTGAGTTGCTACACTCGTCATACAACTCTCTCATCAGAGAGCCAAATACCACAATTAGCTTGGGATAGAAAAAAAGAAGTTCACTTTGATATTGTCTTCTCCAACTAATTTATCGTTTATGAGCAAATATTAACCAAGAAATCATATTCAAAAACAACATATCAAAACGCAGCAACATATCATTGAACTTGTATATACAATCGTAATTCATTTCTGAACAAGTAGTTGTTTGCTTTCACTTATGTCTAGTGTAGCACTTATTGGAAGAGGAAATGTAGGCATCCTTCTAGTCCATGTCCACGCTTCGTATATACAATCGATTTTTAATATTATCAGCACTTTCCACGATCTTTTGGATAAATTTATATTCGTACTCGCACCTACAAAAGTATACACAAGGGATTTCAATTCGCTTTTTTCATTAAAAAGAAGTATGAAGTTCAGATGACCAACAACTTTTCACTAGTGCTAATTGTCACTCAAAATGCAGCAACTTGAACAAAATATTTGATTTTTATAAATCATGTTTAAAATTCACGTATATACCTTAAAAAACGAGCCAACTTCACATCTATGATGCGAGGCAACTTAACATCTATAACAAGTGGCTAAGAGATTATATAATTTTGAAATAATGTTAATAAATAAAAGTATATACTACGCACCCGTCGGTTTTATAAGTTTGTCCAGACAAACCAGAAACTTCAGACAAAGCAGACCTCCATTTTTGTAATCTCTCTGAATCACTTCCTAATTCTTGTTCATGATTGGTCATAGATACGCCATAATTATTTTTCAGATCCCTGATGTCTGATGGTTGCACTTTGTAAAAGATAGGCCAAACCAATTGATTCTTTAATTGCTTACACTCAAGGATCTTAGCAAGCTCATCAAGACACCAAGAGGAACTTGCATAATTTTCAGATAAAACAACAATCGAAAGCCTTGATGCTTCGATTGCATTATAAAGAGAGGGTGAAATTTGGTCCCCATTATGCAATCCCCCACCATCGTCCATGAATGTCTTGAATCCTCCCTGACAAAGAGCATCATAGAGAAAACCTGTAAAAGAGTAACGGGTATCTTTTCCTCTAAAACTGATGAAAATCTGCCATCGAGCCATTGGATGTCTCAGATTGTCCAATGACACTTTCCACTCCACAACAGGTTTACTTTTTAAAGAAGATCCCACCTCTTTAATTGTACCAGGCAACATTTCACATTCAAAAACAATTTGATGCGCTACATTTAATATGTCTGATGAGGGCTCATCTTCTATGCCTGAATATTTTTTGAGCAGAACCCAAGCTTCATCATTGGATAGGGGACCTAGTGGAATCTGACTTTGACAATCCATCAAACCACATTCTCTTTGGCGGCGTGTGGTTAGAAGCACCTTGCACCCATTACTACCATCATTAGGAATACCTATATCCTCTAGTTCAATCTTTTCTTGAACATCATCCAATATCACAAGAACTCGACCAATACTTTCTAATTCTGAAGATATTGTTCTTGCTCTTGCAACTTCGGTGTTTCTCTTGAATTTCAGATTCAAAGAATCAGCAATTTCATCCTGAATCCTCATAGCATTTGGGTTTTTAGACACATTAGCAAATAAAATTACATCAAAAATATTTAAATACTTTGCTTTCTCACCAACTATTTTCACCAGTTTTGTTTTACCAGAGCCCCTTTTACCATACAATCCAATTATAGAACAATTATTATCCTGTAGTGCCACTATAAGTCTATCTGAAGCCTCTTTCATAGGCTCAAAAGACACAAAATATCCAGAAGAGAAGTACTCCAAAGCTGGAATTGTGGTGGAAAATGGCTCAGGTTCAGAGTTTGTATTGAGTACCTTCATTTTTTTTAGCATTTCATTGTACATCCCATATCTCATCTCATGATTGCTACACAATACCCATTGCACCACCGCAAATGAACAATCATAATCAGGAATCTCTGCTTCTGTTCTTGTTTTAAGATTCTCCTCATCTTCTATGAGTTTCTCACTTTCTTTTAGCCACTCAAAAACAGCATTGTTGACTTTTTCAGTTTTAGGAGTTGTTCCAATTTTTTCCTGCACAAGACCTCGATTTAAAATTAACTTCTTCTTTTCACTCTCAACATCTTTCATGATATTGCCAAACTGAAAGAGACAGATTAGCTGTTTTGTCTTTTTGGCCAAAGATTCTGCGAGGCTTGTCACTAAAAATGACATTGAGTTGAATAAGTGTACTTATCACGTAGAGCAGTTAACCTGAAAAATAATCAATCTAAAACTCAACTGCGAATATTTCGTGCCACAGATAAAATAAATTTCTATATAAAACTGAAAGCAATCATGTCTTTAATTACAATGATGTTTGAAGATCTAGAAAGAAATGGAATAAATTAGAGAAAATATGCAACACTTGATGAACTAGAAAATGAAAGAAAGATTGGTAACTTGATTAGCATCATTCACTACAACTATAGAAGGAAAATGAATTTGAAGGCACAACACAAAGAGTCTAGAAGAGACCTGGAAAATGGAAATGATTGTCTCTGCCAAACAGAAAGTCAATGACACTAGCTAATTGGGACTCTGTCTACACTAGCTATGAGTGAGATGTGAACCCATTAGTTTATCATATACCTACCCTATAAAAATATCAACAACAATAATAATATTAGTTTATCTTTCTATTATAGTATTTTTTTTCAATTTATTGTACGTTACAAAAGAGTTATAATAATTATGGATATTTTACAGGAAGTTTCCAATTGCTTCTTTAATTATTGATTTGAAGCAACCTTTGTAAACAATAAGATGTTGACTTGACTCCAAGTCTTATTTTATACAAACAAACTTGTTGTGTTGCGCCAACACAACACGTGACACCACACCGATACATATGATTACATTTAATTAATTTGTGTCGACATGTCGTGTCCATGTATTTGTAAGTGTTTGATAGAAAACTTGGCTCGAAAATCAAAATGAAAAAATCCATGATATTTCTACTGGGATGAATGAAGGTCTGATGGTTGAAGGTGACAACATAACAATTACTACATGAGAACTGTAAAACCTAAAGTTGACTATTAAGCATCAAGAGAAAGGCCTATACTGCCTAGAAGTACTATCAGCAAATGAAATCGGGCTTTGAGAATTCAATTACATGTAAGGCATCATAACAAATTTATAGAGCTGTAAAGAAAAACAGAGTTCTAATAGAAGATATATGTCTTGTTATGAATTCCGGCTTTTAAAATCCTATCTCTTCCTCTTCTTTTTCAGAATTGGTTTCTCACTGTCGTTTTTAACAATCAACTTCTTTTTACCTCATCAACATGTGGTTGGATCGCTTTGATAATATCTCTCTTCTGCTGAGGTTTCTGTAATCTTCAAAGTTCCAACTTGATGCTTGCAATCCATCTGCTGAGGATACACAGGGCAGAAACTCCTAGAGATTTCATGGTTCATAATTCATCGGAAAACTATTTGTATTTCTAGTTTAAGCAACTTCCTCAAGTTGTCTAACGTCAGTCAAAAGTAATCAAGGGACTTCTCGACTAGGTAACAGTTTGCTCAGTCTCTCATCTTTACATCGCCTTTGGTCATCAACCATGCACTCAAAAGTATCCAATAGATTATCCAAACCCTTGTGATTCTCCCCAATCGCCTTCAAAGCAAACACAATACTCTCAATGGTGGACAAATAACCAGCTTTTGGCTGATTCCTCACTTCACCATATAAGCTCATTTCATTCACTTCCAACTTCAAATGCGGCAAAATGTTCAACCAAGGATTTTCACTATAAATCCTTTTAGCCTTAGCCCATGTTCCATCAAGAACAATCAAGTTCTTCACCTCAAAACCAACATAATGCAAATCATTAACACTAACAGCATTATCAGAAGGAAAAAGTAAAACTGAACCAGGACAAACCTCAAGCTCAAATTCCTCATATTTTTCAACATTTTCTTCCCCATTCAACTGCTTCCTTTTCAACTTTTTCACCATAAACCCTTTCGAGAGTGCTTCACGTGCTGCAACACAAGACAAAATCTTGTCAAAACCTAACTCATTAGATTCACATTTCTGCATCCAAATATGAGACAAAGATGTAATTGAACCATATTTGGTAATAGTGACAGTAATGGCAGGTCCTCCATACCACCAGTTACATCATCACCATTTCGACGAATTGAAATTTTCTTAACTTCATCATTCACAACAACACCACCATCATCATCATTCACTTGATTCACAGTTTCAACCCTAGAATTATTGAAAATAACATCCTCAACATCATTTTTCAAACCAGCACAATCAATATCAATCATGTTTGAATTTTTATCACAAAACAAATCATGGGTATCTTCAATTTCATCAGAAAACAAACCCTTTGACAAATTGGAATCAAATAAGTGAATAAGGAATTGAGATTCAAATTTAACATCAGAAATAGTGGCAATTGTGAGATTCTTGAGACCCATTTTAGCAATTCTGGTAGAATTAAGAGGGTGATTACACTCAAGAGCGTGTTGAAGAATGGTTACATTGACGGAATTAGGGATTGGAGGAGTGAGGATTCGAGAACAGAGACAAGTTCGAGTGGGTTTGGAACATGAAGGACAAATTGGTCTTTTGGATTTTCCCTGTGACATTGAGATTAATGTTTTGAGGGATTTTCGTATGTATCTGTGATAAGAGTTGAATTGCAATGTGAATTTGGTCTGAGTTAGTGAAAAAGCCATTGTTGGTTTGGGAGGGAAATGTATTGGATAACATAAAACCCTAGAATTGTAAGGAAAAGGAATCCTTGATACGATGTCGTTTAATTGAAGTTGATTATAGTAAATTTTGTAGTTCTTTTATGAATTTCTTTTTTCTTTCAAATATTTTTTTGTTTTCACTACCAGTATCATGCCCACAGAACCGCTTAACACGGTTTTAGGGTCCGTTTTGGTATCAAATATTTTCAGCCTCTCCCATTCACAGTTGTCGAGAATAAAACTGTGGTCATCTCTAACAAGTCCAACACCAATTACCACTTAGACCAACCAACTATTTAATTGTTTCAAATAATTTAATGGTTATTTACACACTAAATATAGAGAGGGAAAATTTGAGATTCAATTCTCAACCCTTCAATAACGTCTCTAATATTTAGTAAGCTATTTCTATGGGACTACTTTTGTTTTGTTTGATTACATTACATTATAATCATCATAATTAATTTGTTTGCTGTCAGCTAGCCTTATAATCTGACAGTGTTGGAACAAATGATCATGTTTTTCCTTCCCTTGAGGACATAAGGTATCCAAAGTTATGAAACACGAACACATAAAGAGATACAAATACATACACCGTCACGTCAACATCAATAAACCGGGGCGTGTATGTTCTATGAATGGTCATGGGATCCGGAGGATTGTTTACTTGCCCTCTTGTTGCTGTGTTGGTGGTTAGGATTGTGGTGTTTTGCTTGTTGTTGTTGTTTTGGGGCTGTTTAGGGGCGTAGCCTATAGGGGTTGGAGTTGGTTTTGGCTTTGTTGTAATGGGGTGGATTTGCTCCCACTGTGTTTACCCCCTTTGTTGCTCTCTTTTTTGATGCATCTCTTGTACTTTTTGTTATAGAGTTTGCTTAATAAAAATGTAATTATATGTGTCGGTATGTTGTTGGTGTCAGACACAGAAAAATGTCTAATAAAAAAAGTGTTTGTGCTTTATAGATTCACAAAGATTCTATTTTTTTTCCTCTACAAATTTGCTCTTGTGGGTTGAATGTTTTTGTAGCTCTCCACAAATTTGTATTGATGATCCTAGTTGAGCTAAGATTGGAAATACAAACTTCCCCTCTAGATATTTTGAACATGAATGCCTGAATGTATTTTGAACAAAGTCCAGACTTCCCCTCTAGATAAGGGATCAAGTCGAATCTCCTTTTGACAATCTATAAAGTCACATTCTTGTTTGCAACATGTGGTCAAAATGATCTTGCATCGATTACTATCACAAGGAATGCCTACATCCTTTGGGTCAAATTTTGCCTGAACATCATCGAAGATCACAAGTATTGGACGATCCATATTTTTTATTGTGGAGGATATTATTATTGCTCTCCCGACTTCAGTGTATTTATTGAATTCAATATTCAACTAGTCAGCAATTTCATCTTGAATTGTCTTGATATTTGGACTTTGGATCATAGTGACAAGTAAAACCTTATGAAAAATCTTTAAATACTTAACTTTCTCACCCATTGCTTTCACCAATGTTGTTTTACCAGAACCCTCTCTACCATACAACCCAATCATAGAGCAACTATCGTCTTGCAATGCCGTTAAAAGTTGATCGGATGCCTTCTCTCTAGAATTAAAGCACACAATATTTTCTGAAGAGAAGTGTTCTAAACTTGGAATTGGAATTAAAAATGGGTCAATTAATTCATATTTCTTTTGATGTGCTATTACTTTGTGCACCAATCTCGATAGTTCATAGCCATCTGCTCTTCTTGTTCGTGTCGTCAGATTCTTCACCTCTTGTATGAGTATCTCTGCTTCATTTAGCCACACAAACACATCATCGTTGACCATTTCAGTTTTATGATCAATTGCTTCAACTTTTAGACGCGCAAGATCTCTCGATGAAACAAGGGGGATCAGATAGGAATCCATTGCCATTCTACTGATATCTTAACTTAAAAAAAATAAAAAAAAACAGCGTTATGATTTTAGTTATTTTGAGCATTATATTATGTGAAACATATAAAGAAGAAAATAGAAGCAAGAGAAAGGAAATTGAACTCGCCTATTTTTGCAGCAGGCAGAGAGAGTGAAGTTTGAATGATTAATGTCTCTTAGCTTCAAAGGATATATTATCAAGTGTGTGTTGTGAGCCCATTACTATATATGAATAAAATTTGAATTCACAGAAATTTAACAGAAAGAAGGAACCGAGAAGAAGAGTGAAAACGTGTGGACCCTACTAGTTTTTTTGGAGAAAGAACATACATCACATTCCTCAGTCAGAGAGTTGAATAACTTGTCAAATGGACATTATTTTGACTTGTCAAATATAAACATGATATGAAAGAATATATATACACATAGGCTAATACTACGGAACTGGTCCACCGTGGTCAAGTGATTAAATGTATTATAACATGATTTTTTTACAAAATTTTTACCATTGGATTGAAAGTCTATATCATATAGATCATCCATAAATAAATTTAGAAAAATTAAAAATGATTTAATATGTTATTGAGACCTATCAAGATTATCGATATTTAATAAAAACTATACAGGTTGTTTGAAGGAAAACTAAACATTTTAACAAAGTTGTGGATTAACTACTTATTTTTGGGACAAAGATATGTACAAGTCAATGAAGTCCTAGTTTCCTAGAAAAATCACCAATATTGACCATAAAATTGGGTATTAAATATTGATGACAAGAAACGACAGTCAACAAAAAAAAGTCAAGAAACAATAAAACTAAGAATAAACATCTGGTATAAAATCACATGCAATCAATCATTCCTTCAGTTATGTATGTTTGATAGTTCAGTAAGAAATGGAATAAATTAGAGAAAATCTGCTTGATTGACTAGCTTTTATGTGGTTCAACATAACATAGTAATATCTATCTAGGCCCTTAGCTAAGACTCAACATAAGCAAGAATGATAGGAAAACTTTAACGGCTAATAGACAAATGACAGTTGAAGAATGCAAATCTGCTTTTATCAATTATCTCTGAAAGCTTTTATGTACGTACATGAAAGAGTAGTTAACATCAATTTGTCACCTTTACCTCAGTTCCTACCAAAACTAATACCACAAATTAGATATAGGTAGTTATTGTTGTTACATTTCACATTACAAGAAATTTTCAACCACTAGATCCGTATAACTACAACTTCAATCCAGCATAAAGGAAGTGTTTCCTATAATAACATATGATATTCGTATATAAGACACATCAAAATTCAATATGATACACACTGCACTCAAAAGACCGGCAATTTAGAGCGTTCCAAAAATCTTTAATATGATTGACATCTTCTTTCAAATACATATCTATGTTCTTCGTATTTGCAAACGACTTTTAATACGATTGGCATCTTCCACGATCTTTTGAATAAATTCATATTCGTACCTGCAAAAGTATGTACAAGATCTGTCAATTCAATTATATAGATAGCTTTGAATTTATTCAGTCAAAAAACATATAAAGTTTAATATGACTATAATTTTTCACAAGAACAAGCCGTCACATAAAATAGAAAACTTGCACCTGAAACTAAAAACAAAACTTTAACAACAAAATATTCATGTCTTTCTTGTTATTCAAATCATGCTTAAATTGATAGATATAAAGAAGACCATATTTCTTTTTTAACAAGTCACATGCTTTTAAAAAGAATGGAATTATACTATATCATATCCTTAATCTATCACTGGTAGAGTAAAAAATGGTTATTATATGGAATAACACAAATAGAAGTTTTTTGAAGTATATTACATACCCGGTTGTATAAGCTTTTCCGGATAAATTAGACACTTCAAACAAAGCTGACCTCCATTTCTGCACTCTTTCTGAGTTAATTCCAAAATTATTTTCATGTCGATCCATGTCTTTGCCATAACATTTTCTCAGATGCCTTATGTCTGATGGGTACACTTTGTAAAAGATTGGCCAAACTAATTGATTCTTCAACTTCATACACTCAAGAATCTTGACAAGTTCTTCAAGACACCATGAGGAATTTGCATAGTTTTCAGATAAAACAATAATCGAAAGCCTCGATGCTTCAATTGCATTTACAAGAGAGGGTGAAATTTGGTCTCCAGTATGCAGTCCTCCATCATCCATGAAGGTCTTGAATCCCGCTTGAGATAAAGTTTGATAAAGATAACCTGTAAAAGAGTTGCGTGTATCTTCTCCTCTAAAACTAAGAAAAATTTGCCATTTGGCCATTGAATGTTTCAGACTATCTAGTGTTGTCTTCCATTCTTCAATTGGTTTACTTTTTAAGAAAGGTCCCACATCTTTAATTGTTCTAGGTAACCCTTCACATTCTAAAGCAACTTCATATGCTACATTCAATAAGTCAAATCTCGAGTATTTCTCATCATCATAAATACCTGAATGTTTTTGAAACAAAATCCAAGCTTCCTGTCTAGATAAGGGATCAAGTTGAATCTTCCTTTGACCGGACAACAAGTCACAATCTTTTTGGCAACATGTGGTCAAAAGAATCTTGCAGCGATTACTATTACAAGGAATGCCTATATCTTCTGGGTCGAATTTTGCTGGAACATTATCAAAAATGACTAGAATTGGACAATTCATACTTTCTATTGTTGAGAATATTTCTCTGGCTCTTCCAGATTCACTGTTTTTTTTATCAAATTTCATATTTAATGAGTCAACAATTTCATCTTGCATTGTTCTAATATTTGAATTTTGGGTTACCTTGACAAATAAAATCTCATGAAAAATCTCTAAATACTTTACTTTTTTGGCCATTGCTTCAACCAATGTTGTTTTACCCGAGCCCTGGCTACCATACAATCCAATCATAGAACAACTATCATCATTCAATGCCACGAAAAGTTGATCGGAGATCTTCTCTCTAGAATTAAAACACATTAAATTTCCTGAAGAGAAGTGTTCTAAACTTGGAATTGGAGTTGAAGATTCCTGAATGTAATTTCCTGAAGGTACTTTCGTGTTCTGTTCCATTACTCTTTTCAACAATTTTTTAAATTGTTTTCTTGTTATTGCTTGTGCCGACAGATTCTCCAATTGACGTATGAGTATATCTGTTTCATTTAGCCACTCAAACACAACATCGCTAACCTTTTGAGTTTTATTATGAGTTCTTTCAATTTTGTCACGCACAAAATCTCGATGTGTAACCAATCGGTTCTTTTCTTTTGTGAAATCAACTGGAAAAATAATATAGAATAAGTATATGTATATGCATTGCAAAATTTTATATAGAAATATGTAAATCAGCATAGTTTTTAGCGTGCGTGTGTATATAAGGGAGAAATCAAATTACAATTAGTAGTATTTGAATAATGTTACACTGTTCAAATAACACTTTAAAGAATATAAATTTTAAAATCTAATACCTATAATTAATTGATAGTCGTTTTTTTTTTTGACGGATTAATTGATAGTCGCTATTAAATTAATTACAGGTAAATATGTTTTATACCTCTCAATAGACCCAATCAACATTATGTTTAATTTTGTGAAGGGAGAGGACTGCACTAAAAGTCCTGAAGATAACATGGTATTTTTCTAATTTTTGTTGTTAAGTAGTTTAAAATCCACCGACAATTTGAAAGTTTATATCATATATAGATCATTTATGTTAAATTTTACAAAAATTTAAAATCGTTTAATATGTTATTGAAATAGATTAAGATTAATGGTATTCAATAACATACCAAATAATTTTCAATTTCTTTAAAAAAAATTACGGATAATCCATATGATACTCTCCGGTCTCATATATAAGCAAAAGTTTCTTTTTTAGATTCATTGAAAAAATAATGTATGTTGTCTATAATTTGGACTAGATACATTCTTTTTCCAATGAATCTAAAAAAGTTATTTTTGCTTATATATGAAACCGGAGGGATATATATTGGACTGGTATGGAGATATACCAGATGAATTATATTTTGACCATTCATGTCACCATAAGCTCTACTTTCACATGTCTAGTTCAACTTTACCGTGAGCTCTATTTCTACAGGCCTAGCTCAACTTGAGTATGAGCTCCATTTCAACAGGTCTTGCTCAACTTCATTACGAGCTCCACTTCAACAGGCCTAACTCAACTTCAATGTGAGCTCCACCTCTGCAGGCCTAGCTACACTTTATTTTGAGCTCCACTTCCGCAGGCCTAGCTCAACTTCATTATGAGCTCCACTTCAACAGGCCTAGCTCAATTTCACCTTGAGCTCCACTTCTGTAGAGCTTCACATGAGCTCCACTTCCGAAGGTCTAGCTCAACTTCATTATGAGCTCCACTTCCATAGGCCTAGCTCAACTTCATCATGAGCTCCAGCCCAACTCAACCCCATCACGAGCTCCACCTTCAGCATGTTTAGCTCACCTCAGGTTATGGTGAACCCGACCTCCATCATGACAAGCTCAACATGATCATTTAGGTCTAGCTAAGTTTAAAGTAATGTGTCTCCTACCAAGGAACATAGTGACGTGAGCTACGCAGCTCCACCTGATCTGCATGAACGAGTCACGTGAGCTACACATGCTTTAACTCCATGCGTCTTGTACGGACGAGCTGCTTATGGATCTCAGTGTTATAGCTTATTGGGCCTAGCCACCTCAACCCAAAACAAGGCCCATTAGGTCAAGGAATATTGCACTATAAAAGGAGACACTTAGAAGGAAAAAGGGGAGATCCATTCTATTGCAAACATTGTACTTAAACTTCAGTAGTGCTCTTGAAATATATCAAGAGCAGCTCACCCATTGTATTCACTTTATGTTCTCATACGTGAACATTGGCGCCCATCGTGGGGCCCGGTAAAACTTTCCAACGACCGAGCTCTGACTTCAAATAAGCTCATCATCTCGCTATAACAAATATCTCTACAAACAAAGAGCATGATAGTTGGAGGTCATAAGAGCAACAACGACAATAAGAGTAGACGCGAGATCCCATGGTAGCTACTTCAACTCGGATGAGAGGACCTCAACACCTCACCATGATGACTTTGGAATCTGCAAGGTCCCCCCCTAACTCTTCAACTCATATTGGAGGTCGTTGATATCTCAGTATGCTGAATTCAAAACTTTGGTAAAATAACTTCGAGAGCTTTACTCATACAAATACAAAATTTCCATGTTCACCGAAGGGTGCTCAGGTTCTTACTATTTTCTAATTCTATATATGAAGTGGTTTTTCTATTCTCATGCAAATGTCTTCACTTGAAATCATAATACCCACATGTTTTCTTATTTATGATAAGAGATAAAAATATCCTCTTTTAAAGGACAAATTAACATGATAATTGTAGTTAAATTTTGAAATCATGTGATCATGTATATTTTGTTACAATTAGTAGTGATGAATTTCTTTAATAAGCCATACATGCTAGAAAGAACAATATAAATGTTCTGGGCCGAGCTTAGAGCTCGAGCATCAGAGGGTGTCGAACACATATACCATCCGAGCACGTCCTAACGGTCAGATACCCTTGCGTATTGTAACGGCCGTAAACCGGAATGATGAGCATTTACTGCACATCAAGGCCTCCAAGCCGTTTTCCGGCAGCCACTTGATGGCCATTAATGCCATCAAGGGCCTTAGCCCAGCGTTGGGGGCTATATATATGCATCTCCACTTCATTTGCAAGGTACGCATTCTATAGCCAAGAAAACCTTACATACATACTGACTTGAGCGTCGGAGTGCCTGCAGGTACACAACCCCCCTCCGCTCCAACAGGGGTCTCAAACGCTCTCAACCACCGCAAAACGCCGGCGAAGTCGCATCATTCTGGTCAACACGATCAGTGGCGCCGACTGTGGGGACCATAGTTTCCCTGTTTATTCAAACCAAAAACTAAAAAACTTCCTCAAAACACCCTTTCACGACCAATGGCTGGCGTTAACAACCACCAAATCCCGGAGCACGTGGCGGAGAACCCTGGATCACCGATGGACTACGCAGCGTACCACCCAGGGGACGGCCAATTCGCCTCTGTGACGGAAGATGGCCAGGGAGAGCAAAACGCGCACTACGAGCCCTACAACCCAGAAGAACCGCAGATCCCTGTGGCTACCCCGCCACAGGCGACTCCGGCAGCGGCTATCCCTCCGGGCGTTCCCATGCAAGAAATGATGGCTGCGCTGGTCAATGCAATCAACCGCCAGTCGGACTTACTGCTGCAACAGAACCAGCGATTCGAGCAGCAGAATCAAAGGCTCGAGCAACAAAGCCGTCGCATCGACGCAATTGCCGAGTCGAGGATCACGGCGCAAGCTCGCCCAGCTCGCCGTTCACCCACACCAGTGAGAAGCAGAACCTATTCCAGGTCTCGCTCACCACCTCGCCACAGAAGCGAAAGGAGAAACGAGGCTATATCTCGAAACTCCACCCCACCGAGGAGACATTCCCCTAGAAGGGACAACCCTCCTCGTCGCCAAAGGAACCGATCCCCGGAAGAGAGAGACAATCACCAAGGCCCCCTCTCCCGAAGGATCCGAGAACTCCCCCTACCGGTCGGACTCGAAAAACCGCCGGCAATGGATACCTACGATGGCTCGACAGACCCGGACGAGCACATCGAAAATCTTGAAGCTCTCCTCGAGTACAGAAATGTACGAGGCTCTATCAAGTGTAAGCTCTTTCCCACAACTCTGAGGAAAGGCGCTATGGCTTGGTACAAGAGCTTGGCGCCAGGATCCATAGATTCTTGGTCGGACCTGTGCGCCCGCTTCCGGGCTCACTTCACTTCCTCGAGGCGTCACCCAAAAACTGAAGCAACCCTCGAGGCCATCATCCAAGGCGAGAACGAGCCTCTAAGAGCCTACCTCGAACGGTTCAACAAGGCAGCCGTTGAAGTTAAGGTCGATGAGAGCATGAAGCTGTACCTCCTCGACAGGGGATTACATCCAGACAGCGACTTTGCTAAAGCTGTCGGTATCGAAGAGCCGAAAACGCTTGATGCATTCTTCGAAAAAGCGAAGAAGTACATTACCTACGAGGAGAAACAAAGGGCCAAAGATATAAGAAGGCCGAAAAGTCAAGAAAAAACCAGGAACCATGAAAAGGACGAAGCTGGGACCTCGCGAAGAGGTAACGAAAAGCAAAGGGAGGAAAGGATAAAAGATTCCAAACCTCCTCGGGGAAAATTCACAACATATACTCCACTGAATGCGTCAAGAGATCGCATTTTCGCCGAAGTCTCCGCTGCGGACTTCAAAAAGGCTGGGATCCACTTCCCGAGACAGCAGCCCATGAAGGCAAATACTGATAGGACGAAATTTTGTCGCTATCATAAAAGCCATGGACACGTCACTGAGGACTGTGTCCACTTAAAAGATGCCATCGAGATTCTGATACAAAAGGGTTATGCCCGAAGATATGTTCAGAACGACGAACAAGCACAACAACAACAACAACAACAAAGGCGGGAGCCTCAAGAGGTCGCAATGGCCATTGATGTTCCCGAGCAGGAAAACAGAGGCATCGTCCCTCAGGCGCTTGCCATCTCAGCTCCTGAAATTCCACTCCCATCCCCGGGGTCGGACGAGGGAGCGCTCATGAGGCATTTCAACGCCCATCTGAATGGCTCATGGGAAAACTTCCCAAAGGCACTGGTGATAACAGGGGGAGGACTAAACAAGATTACCCTCGGATCAGTAAAAAGGAAGTTCGAGGAGCTGGAAAATGTTTGCTCGGTGACCCCCATCATCTCCAAACCTGAGGGAGACTCCGACCCGCTGGCCTTCTACAAAACAGAAGTTCCTGGGGGCTCGCCAAACTATCAGATACCACTGTTGGTAAGGGCTCGCATGGCGAACTTCGACGTCCACCGAATCCTCGTAGATCAGGGGAGCTCGTGCGACGTAATGTACTCGGGGCTGTTCAAAACTCTACAGCTGTCGGAGAAGAACTTGGTTCCATATGTAGGACCCGACCTCCAGGGGTTCAACGGGTCGACTACCAAACCTTGGGGATATGTGGACCTCATCGTCACCTTCGGCGAGGAAAAGGCTATGAAATCCGTAAGGACACAATTCATGGTCGTCGACTGTCCCTCGCTGTACAACTGCATCATCGGCAGAACTACTTTGGCGGAGCTGTTTGCTGTGTCGTCCACTGTTCACTTGAAGCTGAAATACTACACAATGGACGGCCAGGTCGCCACCATCAACGGCGACATAGCTGCTGCGAGGAGATGCTTCGAGGCCGCGGCAAAGAATCTGAGCACCGTGGCAACCCCCAAGAAAACTGAAAAGAAAAATCCGGGGGTAAACACTGTTGGAGGTTCCGTTGACATAGATGCTCGGCTCACAAAAAAGGAGCATCAAGAAGAAAAACAAAAGGACCTCGCCGAAGCTGGAAAGAAAATCTACCGCCCCATCCCGGACGGAGATTTCGAACTGGTGCCCTTGGGCGAAGACCCCCTCAAAGGGATCAAGATTGGAACTGGACTCCCCGACTTGGTCAAAAGACAGCTGATCGCCTGCCTTAAGGACAATGCTGAACTGTTCGCCTGGAGCGCTGCAGAGATGCCCGGTATCGACCCTGAGGTCGCTTGTCACCAGTTGACTTTAGATCCTAGGGCTAGTGCCGTTGTTCAGCGGCGTAGGAAGCAGTCTCCCGAAAAAGCGGAGGCTGCCGAAAAAGCTGTAAAAGACCTCCTCGAGGCAAATTTCATTTCGGAAGCTAGGTATACCACCTGGCTATCCAATGTTGTACTTGTTAAGAAATCAAATGGAAAATGGCGCATGTGTGTTGATTATACCGATCTTAATAGGGCTTGCCCTAAAGACGCTTACCCTTTACCTAACATAGACAAATTAGTAGATAATTCATCAGGATTTAAATTACTATCGTTTATGGATGCGTACTCGGGTTATAATCAAATAAAAATGGCTGAAATCGATAAAAAGAAAACAGCGTTTATGACCGAATCCAGTAATTATTATTACAACGTAATGCCTTTCGGGCTTAAAAACGCAGGCGCCACATACCAAAGGATGATGAACAAAGTCTTCAATAATGAAATCGGGGATATGCTCGAAGTCTACATGGATGATATGATCGTCAAATCCGAAGAGGAAGTCGATCATACAGCCCATCTAAAAAGAGTATTCGACCAAGCGAGAAAGTATAACATGAGATTCAATCCTGAAAAATGCACGTTCGGCGTAAAAGCTGGGAAATTCCTCGGGTTTTACTTAACCGAAAGAGGAATCGAAGCTAACCCCGATAAATGCAGAGCATTCTTTGAGTTTCCCACGCCGGACTCAAAGAAATCAATACAATCATTAAATGGGATGCTCACAGCCTTATCTCGTTTTGTCGCAAAATCCGCTCAACACGCGCTACCTTTATTCAAATTACTTAGAAAAGAGTCCGCATTCGAATGGACAAAGGAATGCGAGGATGCGCTACAACACTTAAAACGAGCAATATCCGAGCCTCCAGTCCTAACACGACCCAACGAAGGGGAAACATTATATCTTTATCTCGCCGTAGCATCGGAGGCCATCAGCGCCGTTCTCATAAGAGAAACCGAGCAAGGGCAAAAACCTGTCTATTTCGTGAGCAAGGCTCTGCAAGGACCAGAACTCCGGTACTTACAGATTGAAAAAACGGCCTTAGCAGTAGTCATGGCCGCGAGGAAGCTAAGACACTATTTCTTAGCTCACTCCATCGTGGTTCGAACTGATCAACCAATCAAGCAACTCCTTGCGAGGCCGGATATGACAGGACGAATGCTAAAATGGTCGCTCGAGTTGTCCGAATTCGAAATCTTTTTCGAAAGCAGAAAGGCTTTAAAAGCCCAAGTGCTAGCAGACTTCATAGCCGAAATGACCACACCATCTACCCCGGACAAAAACAAATGGACCATCTTCGTAGATGGATCCTCGAATCCACAAGGGAGTGGTGCGGGTATCATACTCGAAAGCGGTGAAGGAGCGCTCATAGAAGTTTCACTCGAGCTCGCCTTTCCAACCACAAACAACCAAGCCGAATACGAAGCTTTCTTGGCAGGGTTAAGGTTGGCTCAGGATATGGAAGCTGAGGAAATTAAAATATTCACGGACTCACAGCTCGTCGCATCACAAATAACCGGGGAATACCAAACAAAAGACGAGCGACTCACGGAATATTTAAACTTGATCAAAGAAAAATTAACCAAATTCAGACAAACCGAAATCAAGCACGTTCCTCGCGAGCACAATGCAAGAGCAGATATTTTATCAAAGCTCGCAAGCACTAAGAAAAAGAAGGGCGGAAATCAATCGCTTATTCAGGAAACGCTATCCAAACCAAGCATAGTGAAACCTACCGAGGTATTCCTGATATGCGAAATCAACGCCGACAGCTGGATGACACCCGTGTTCGAATTTTTGAACACCGGAAACCTTCCACTTGACAAGAAGGAGGCAGCTAAGGTAAAAAGAAGAGCCTGCGCATACGTAATCCTAAATGGAAAAATGTACCGCCGAGGATTTTCCATCCCCCTACTAAGGTGTGTCGAGGAAAGCGAGGTAACCTCGATCCTCGGCGAGATCCACGAAGGAATAAACGGTCAACACATCGGTGGACGCTCCTTGGCCAGGAAGGCCTTGCGAGCAGGATTCTATTGGCCTACCATGCAAGCAGACGCAAAGGAGCATGTCAAAAAATGCGACAAATGCCAACGTCACGGCGACATGCACCTGGCCCCTCCAAACGAGCTAAAAACGCTATCGTCCCCGTGGCCGTTTTCTTGGTGGGGGATGGACCTCCTAGGACCGTTTCCAACGGCAGCAGGACAAAATAAATACTTAATAGTAGCTGTCGACTATTTCACGAAATGGATCGAAGCCGAACCTCTCGCCCACATCACAACATTCAACGTATTGCGATTCTTCAAACGCAATATACTTGCGAGGTTTAGGGTCCCTCAAGTTGTCGTTACAGATAACGGGACTCAATTCACGGACAAGAAAGTGCGAGAATTCATGGCAAAAATAGGGACAACCCAACATTTCACCTCTGTCGAACACCCTCAGACGAACGGCCAAGCCGAAGCTGCGAACAGGGTTATATTACGAGGACTCAAACGAAGGTTGGATGAAGCAAAGGGAAAATGGACAGAAGAACTACACAGCGTACTCTGGTCCTACCGAACCACTCCACATTCTACAACGGGAGAAACACCTTTCCGACTAACGTACGGAACAGAGGCCGTAATTCCAGTAGAAACCGGAGCATCCTCCTTCCGAACGGAAGTACCCCTCGAAGGGGAAGACAACCACGAAATGCTCAGAGAGGAGCTCGACCTCTTGGAAGAACTCCGAGATGGCGCAGCCCTCCGAGAAGCTACTTTGAAACAAAAAATAGCAAAACGGCACGATAAAAAGGTCATCAAGCGAGAATTCGACGTTGGGACGCTAGTGCTCCGACGTAACCAAAAGGATTCCCGCGAAGGGAAACTCGCGGCAAATTGGGAGGGACCTTATCGTGTCCGAGCCAAAACCGAAAACGGTGCTTATTATTTGGAAGATCTTTACGGAAAAGAAATTCCTCGACCTTGGAATGCCGAAAAGCTCAAACAATACTACAGTTGAGGGGAGCTCAAAGTCACCCCTCGACGAAGGCTGTGTCTTCGCCCATGAGAAGCACGCCTATACAACGGAGGAGTGCTTAGGTACGGGCATGAATCTTAAAATATAAAACAAAGTCGAGACATTTGGAACTCGATGATGTTGGCGAGGATAGTTCTAGACCACGGAACACCATCGTCGTAGTACACGTCCGGTAGAACCCCAGCTCGCGATGGGATGTTCACACCCCGAGGAGGAAAGCTTAACAACAGCCCCTCTCCTCGTTGTTAGTTTGGATTAACATCTCCAAACACTTAGAATGGTTCCCCGCACCTTCTAAGCCCGGCATCTAATGGTACCAGCTACCACAACGATGACCACCATCCAAACACACACTAGCGCGAGGAAACGAATAGTTCGGCGTATAGAATGTTTGGAAAATTACCAAGTTAAAAACCTCAAAATTAGTCGAGCGCAAACAAAAAGACAATCAACGCATGAGCTTAAAAGCGTCGAGCGTACAAACGATCGATTCGACATTCAGAGGAAATTAAAAGCATCGCCACACAAACCCTAAATCTAGATATGAGATAAAGGCGAAAAGACAGGAGAGTAAATCAAAATGCTGATAGTTAAAGACCCCGAGGGGCCATAATTGTCAAATACATCAAAAGGGCGAACGAAGCGCCCAAAAGAAAGCAAACTAATTACAAGAGAAAAACAAGATTACATCTCACCATCAGGAGGGGTGACAATAGCTCCATCTCTCACCTCCTTCTCCTCATCTAAACCCTCCTCGTTCAAACCGGGGTTGAGAATCCTAAGCTGAGCCACTGCGTTGTTGAAACTAAAAGCTGCAGCAGCCACCATGTTGGACTCAAGCTCCTGGATCTTGGCGAGCAGATCAGCACGAGAGGAGGAAGCATACTCCCCTTGAGGATCGAGCTCCTTCTCCCGATCTTCAACAACCCCGGTGACTTGGAGCCTCTCCAACTTCCCTTCCAGCTCGTCAATCAAACCCTTTTGCTCATCAACCTTCTGCACGGCACTATCCCTCTCCTCGGACACCGTCTTGAGCCTATCCTCCGCTTCCTTGAGATTGGCCGAGAGGGTCTTGCGCTCCTCCCTGAACACCATGCAGGAGGCCTCGGATTCTGCCAACTTCCGCTGCAGCAAAGGCAACTCCTTTCGAGCTTCATCCCTTTCCTCCAAATACTTGCATTCCCGGCCATTCAAAAAAGTCGCCACCCCGACTAATTTGAGCAGAGCCATGGACTGGGCGGCTATTTCAGTTCGGAGACCCTCGGGACCCATATCCGAGAGGATGGCCTCATCTGCTGGATCAACCTTCACTTTGGTCTCTCCGGACAGCAGTCTCTCATGAGCATAGAGTGGAGGAAGGACGAAATTCTCGGCAGGGACACCAGCGGACAACCTGTGAGGACCAGGGCGAGGAGGATCATCCTGGCCAGAAAGATCCACCACCTCACGCTCCGGTTGGGAAGAGGTTTCTTCCTCCAGTCGCATCCTCTTCGAGCGGTCCACGTTAGAAGCTGTGGGCGACTGAGGGGCAGAAGAAGTTGTAGCAGCACTGCTCGCCTCCCTCTTGTTCTTGGCAGCACGAGCTTTACGAAGAGCAGCAGATCCACTGGTCATTGTACCTACACAAATCAGAGCATCAGTTAGCAAAACAGAAGGCGAGCAAATAAAAGAAGCGAAAACAGTTGGTAAGAAATAAATAAAGGAAAGCTACGAGCATACTCCAAAAAACGGTCAATTCCTCCGAAGTGTCGCAAGCGAGCAACTCTTTCGTAGCGATAACCTTCGGGCAGGTCAACCTTCGACCATCTTCCCCAAGCAAAGGCTCGCCATTCGAGTCACTCAGAAGGAACGGAGGCAAGCCCTCCACAAACTCTAATAATTTTTTATAATCAGCCCTCTCCTCAGCTGACAACGCTCCCAGCGTAAAAACAAATTCTTTGGTCGACATGGAATAATGATCCCTACGCCAGTAGAACGGGAATCTAGCAAAATCCTCCTCTATAGGGAGACCCTGCTCATCAAGTACTTCCTGCCCAAGCTCATCAATGCGATGCCCCCTACGAACGAAATTGTTCCAACCTTTCGTCGTGATTGGCCTAACTCCATAAAACACGGACTTGAACCCTCGTACCGACTCGTCGAACATATCAAAGAGGCGTTTCCGTTGCCTCAAAGAAACCCATCCATGCTTGGTGCTCGGTACTGGGGCTCCCTTCGCGAGCTTCCCTTTCGCCTGTTCCCCCCGAGGACAGCTCCGTGAAGGCCAAAATGGTAAAAGAATAAAGGCAAGGTGGGGCCCAGACCCAAATACTCTGCAGTTTTCTCGAAAGCCTTGATAAAGGCCAACGAGTTCGGATGAAGTTGAGAAGGGGCCAAGTGAAGATGGCGAAAGATGGACACCTCCAGATCTGTGAAGGGCAACCGAATTCCCAGATGCTTAAAGGCAATCTCGTACATAGGAATCGTCCCCCAAGCCCAGTTGCCGCAGATCCGGTGGCGAGCAGTGGGAATCCGCACCTCGAAATCTTCGGTGGGAGGAGTTTGTATATCCGTGCACATCGTTTCCGGGATGTCACTCTCGCAGTCCTGATAAACCGACGCCGTCTCTCGAGGTTCATCCGCCACCCACGAAACGTCGGCTCGGATACGAATCGACGGGGAAGGCTGTTGATCTATGAACGCAAAGTCACTTTGAGATCCCTCAGCCATCTAGAAAACCTGAAAAAGCAGAGGAAGGAAAAATGAATTCGACATTCAAATCCACCCTTCCACCGCCAAATCAAGCGAAAGGGCGAGGATCTCAAACAAAAGATTACGCGGAAACTAAAAGTGACAAATCATCTCTCCGAACGCGAAATTCATGTAAACAACCGAGCACGAAATGCATATGGTGCTCGACACTGTTCTAAGCTAAAACCCAACCGTCAGTTGGTGAAAACAAGCGATTTCTCGCCGGAAAACCGCGAAAAACCCCTCTTTTGGGGGGAAAAGGGTGCTAATCACCACCTACAACCTTCAAAAAGACTACCCAGACTACACAGGAAACATACTACAGCCCTACACCGCGTGAACTATCCACAACAATCCAAAGTAAAATCCAAACAAAATCTTCAAAGATTAAAAAGATAAAACACTTACTTGTTGATCAAATGAAGATAGGAATGAGGAGTTTGTAGTAGAAAACCACCAGAGAAAGCTTGAACCGGAAAGGCGAAATGATAGAGAAAGTAAGTGAGAAACTGTAAAGTTTCAAACGAAAAACCTCCCTCCTATATATAGGCCAACGCATCCGTACAGGAAAATTCGCGCCGCTTCCATCTGAACCACAGGATCGATCTAACGGTCCGGATCAATCACGATCAAGTGGCCCAGATGTGATCTCAGGAGAAACGAAAAGGCGCGAAAATCCAACGGTCCAAAACGACCTCGAAGTTCAAATCTCAAAGAATAGCCACTCGAGTGCTGTTTCATAGCCTTTACACGTGGCGAAAGGAAACGAAGCGACTCGTCCTTTCAAGTCACACCCGTCTGCTCGCGCAAATCTCGCGAAATCCAAGACACCACATCCCGAGAAAATCGCAACCAAAAAAGGTAATGCAAGATCCTCGGATTCCATTCCCCTTATTTCTTTGCTAAAAATACGGGGAAGGCCGCAGCAACCGAATAGGAACACCGTGATCCTCGACAAATTGGTAAAATCGAAAACATGCTCGAAAAGAAAGTCCGGTTTTCGATCGAAAAGTCCGCTCAGAATCATTCGGAAAATCCGCAACATTATTAAATTAAGAGCATGCATAAAGCATGAGTGCAAATAAATTATGCTCGGGGGAATCAAAAGAGAATTATTTTATTAATGATAGTCCATTACAAAGGGAAAAAGATTACAAAGGGAACCGAGCACCTAATCCTCGTGCTCGGAACCTGAGCTAATCGCGGAATCCGAATCAGTCCACAGCACCTCCTCTGGCCATATCTTAGCCTCTTTCCCAACCTGGGACCCTCCTTCACCAGAGGCAGGGCCAGGAGGATAGAGGTGGGGAGATTGATGGGCCCTCAGGAACTCCTCGATTGCCCCAATGAAATCCGCCGATTCGTCGGAGCTTGAGGTATCAGAAGTATCCGAGGAAGGGAACATCACCTTGGCTTCTTTCCCCTTTTGAGAACGAGCCGGTGCAGGCTTAGGAACTTCCACTCTCTTTTTCCCTCTTCGAGACTCGGAGCCATCAGCAACAACCTTCTTGGAATCCCTATTATCCATCGCTAGCCTTCAAACTCAGGATATGGGAGGCCAAAGGATAAGCAAGTATTTATAGCAAAACTTGCCGCCCAAAGGACCAGTCACCACACCTGACATCCCATAAATACGAGAGGCGGCTGCAGAAACCTAGGATTGACCACTTGGAACAAACGATTTTCCCTTTCCAAAGCTTGACTTTGACCATAGGGACACCGCGAAAATTCAGTTGCCCAACTCGGATCTGTTACGTTCGGCAAATCGAGACGAATCGATAAAGCTTCAAGTCATTACCCTCGCCTACGAGCATAACGACTTGGGGGGCTCCTGTTCTGGGCCGAGCTTAGAGCTCGAGCATCAGAGGGTGTCGAACACATATACCATCCGAGCACGTCCTAACGGTCAGATACCCTTGCGTATTGTAACGGCCGTAAACCGGAATGATGAGCATTTACTGCACATCAAGGCCTCCAAGCCGTTTTCCGGCAGCCACTTGATGGCCATTAATGCCATCAAGGGCCTTAGCCCAGCGCTGGGGGCTATATATATGCATCTCCACTTCATTTGCAAGGTACGCATTCTATAGCCAAGAAAACCTTACATACATACTGACTTGAGCGTCGGAGTGCCTGCAGGTACACAACCCCCCTCCGCTCCAACAGGGGTCTCAAACGCTCTCAACCACCGCAAAACGCCGGCGAAGTCGCATCATTCTGGTCAACACGATCAATAAATATTGACATTATTAATCTTGGTGAAGTTACTAATAAACTACTTTGAGAAAGAAAATTTTAGACCGACTGAGTGTTCAAGAGGAAAAAGACCTGAGCGAGTATCGGTGTAAACCCGACCCTTGGGCAAACTTACGTTATAGGGAAAGATACGTTAGAGACTTTCCTTGACGTCATAATAAGGGTAGCCGAGCAGAGCTACGCCTTCAAGACCTGAGCAAGTATCGGTGTAAACCCGACCCTTGGGCAAACTTACGTTATAGGGAAAGATCCGTTAGAGACTTTCCTTGACGTCATAATAAGGGTAGCCGAGCAGAGCTACGCCTTCAAGACCTGAGCGAGTATCGGTATAGACCCGACCCTTGGGCAAACTTACGTTATAGGGAAAGATCCGTTAGAGACTTTCCTTGACGTCATAATAAGGGTAGCCGAGCAGAGCTACGCCTTCAAGACCTGAGCGAGTATCGGTATAGACCCGACCCTTGGGAAAACTTACGTTATAGGGAAAGATCCGTTAGAGACTTTCCTTGACGTCATAATAAGGATAGCCGAGCAGAGCTATGCCTTCAAGACCTGAGCGAGTATCGGTATAGACCCGACCCTTGGGCAAACTTACGTTATAGGGAAAGATCCGTTAGAGACTTTCCTTGACGTTATAATAAGGATAGCCGAGCAAAACTTATCACGACCTGAGCGAGTTCGGTATAAACCCGACCTTTTAGGCAAACTTATCACAAATAACAATAATAATAACATACAAAAATAGCTCGGTTACCACGAGTAAAAAGAGTCACTAATCATACAAGACGACAAAGTAACATGGTCAAGGCCTCAAAGTGACCTGACAAAACACTATTCCAAATCACAAAAGAAAGTAAAAAGTAGTAAAGCATAACATGTGAAGTCCAACGGCTAAACTGAGCTATACTCTAAGGGTCACCAAGCGAATCAAGGGTCCATCACAACCTCAAATGAACTTTTAGCTCTTGGATACACAATCTGACCTCCATTGATAGCTGGGTTGAAATTTGCTCAAATAAGGTCAATATGACCCGAAAATTCTTTCTCGACACCCTTTGATCAGCACCTCCCTTCTCTGTGCTTTAGCTCTGACCCCGGAACAACGCAAAAAATTCTATCCGTGGCCTCAATATACAAAACAAAAAATTAGAAACATCAAAAATCAATATTCCTAGCAGAAGGAGGACGGGGAGAGTGTTTAAGAGTCTGAAATGAGGATGATAAGTGGTGGCCATTGAGGTGAGGTGAGTCACAGTTGTTGAGGCCAAGGAGAAATAATAGGTGAGAGTTGAGCTAAGATGGAACAAAGAAATGCAAGATAGTGAACAACTGAGGAGCGATGGAGGTGAGAGGACGTGGTTGAGCTGAGGTGCCAAAGAGAGAGAGGTCGAGCAGTATGTGTTGTTGTTGCTGCTGTCTGTTGTGAATAAAGATTCTAATATGGCATACAAAGTCATGAGCTGGGAGAGTAGGGTCTTAGCATCTCACGAAGAGAGTAGAAATTAAAAGAGTTAGCATAGAGAAGAGTATGGAAGATGCCAAGAGGTGGAATGACAAATTGTAGTTGTGTTACAACTTGAGCATTTGTTCGTCTCTTATAAGATGATGGCAATTTACTAACAAATGTTTCTACCTCTCTACCAAGTGATGAAATTTTTGGAGCGGAAGTGCTTAGGACATTAAATCAAACACTTAGTGTGCTATTCAAAAAGCGGAAAAATCAAGGAGAACTAGTGTTTGAAGCATTCAATCAAACACTTGGTGTTTTTGTTTAAAATCAGTAGAGCAAAGATTAAGGATGAAGCTGAAATAGTGTTCGGGGCATTTAATCAAACACTTGGTATGTTTGTCAAGATTTATTAAGACAAAGAGGGAGGTGAAAGAGGTCGAGCTGTTTAAGAAACAAGTTGAGAGAAAGGTTTGAGGCTATCCCTTCCTCTCTATAACGTGCACTGACTCTAGTCTAGCTCCTTTTTGTTGTCAAATAGTGGAGGGTAGCTTTAAAATAAAATAAAGGTAATTCAAACATGAGGTGACTTTGTTTTGATGAAAGGGTACAAGTGTTTAGAAGCAGCCGAGCTGTAATGTGTAGTTAGGTGATTGCCTTCTTTTATTTATTTTTTATATGGAGATGATACAGAGTGGCAGCTATGTTGTTATTTCTTTGTGGACTAACACATAGTGCATATTTTTAGCTTATGGATTTTGATAAACTCATATGCCTAGTAACAAAATTACTCAACTTTACAACTTTCATAGAGCTGGTGTTTTCGTGAAGAGAAAGGGCCGAACAAAACTTTAGCTATTGCTGTGAATGAGAACCAAATAGCATAAATGTTATGTTAGGATGAGCTATTTGGACTGAAAATGTGTTTGGGGCATTTTATCAAACATATGGTATGCTTGTTAACTAGACATAGAGGAAAGTGGAAAACAAGATGGGGAATCAGCGAAAAATTTCTTTGCAAGAAGGTAAGATTTTTAAGTTCAATCATAAGTTAAAGAGGGTTCATTTTGAAGTGCTTACCAGATTCGTCAACAAAAAACGTTTGTGAAAGGGAAGAGGAGGTCGCCAAACAGTAGAGGAGCGGTGGAGGTAGATTATAGCCGAGCTGAAAGAGAAGATAGAGCTGAGAGAGGCCGAGCAGGGAGAGGAGGCCGAGCAGATATATGTATTGAACTGAAAAAGTTAGATTTCCTTCTGGAATCTTGAAAAAAAATGTTTAGCATGATTTTCCTTGTGGAGTTTTGAGAAAAACATGGTTCTGAATCTTCCATTACTGAAAAGATAGAAGAGTTTACGATATTTCTACGTTGAGTCTTGTAGTTGGTAGTCACATGAAGGAACAATAGAAGGAGAGTAGGCCTAGCTAAAAAAAAACAAGAGAGGAGGTGAAGGATAAACGTGGTATGTTAGCAAGTGAAGAGTGGATGGATTTTTGCTTTTGGTGTTGAATGTACGTTGTGTCTAGTAGGCCTAGAAGCAGTTTTGTGTATTTTTAATATACTTTAGTGTGTCCCCTTGTATATTTTTAATTTCTAAAGAACAAACGTCTACGTCTTAATAGACTTGACGCTTGGTGGACTGTGGACTGGTATGGAGATATACCAGATGAATTATATTTTGACCATTCATGTCACCATAAGCTCTACTTTCACATGTCTAGTTCAACTTTACCGTGAGCTCTATTTCTACAGGCCTAGCTCAACTTGAGTATGAGCTCCATTTCAACAGGTCTTGCTCAACTTCATTACGAGCTCCACTTCAACAGGCCTAACTCAACTTCAATGTGAGCTCCACCTCTGCAGGCCTAGCTACACTTTATTTTGAGCTCCACTTCCGCAGGCCTAGCTCAACTTCATTATGAGCTCCACTTCAACAGGCCTAGCTCAATTTCACCTTGAGCTCCACTTCTGTAGAGCTTCACATGAGCTCCACTTCCGAAGGTCTAGCTCAACTTCATTATGAGCTCCACTTCCATAGGCCTAGCTCAACTTCATCATGAGCTCCAGCCCAACTCAACCCCATCACGAGCTCCACCTTCAGCATGTTTAGCTCACCTCAGGTTATGGTGAACCCGACCTCCATCATGACAAGCTCAACATGATCATTTAGGTCTAGCTAAGTTTAAAGTAATGTGTCTCCTACCAAGGAACATAGTGACGTGAGCTACGCAGCTCCACCTGATCTGCATGAACGAGTCACGTGAGCTACACATGCTTTAACTCCATGCGTCTTGTACGGACGAGCTGCTTATGGATCTCAGTGTTATAGCTTATTGGGCCTAGCCACCTCAACCCAAAACAAGGCCCATTAGGTCAAGGAATATTGCACTATAAAAGGAGACACTTAGAAGGAAAAAGGGGAGATCCATTCTATTGCAAACATTGTACTTAAACTTCAGTAGTGCTCTTGAAATATATCAAGAGCAGCTCACCCATTGTATTCACTTTATGTTCTCATACGTGAACATATATATATATATATTAACTTAAGAGTTAAATATGTTTTTGTTATCGACAAAATAGTGACTATATAAGTTTAGTTCATACTTAATTTTTATTAAATTTTTAGTCCCTAGAAAATTATATTGCACTCACTTTTGGTCCCTACTGTTAAGTCAACCTATATTTTTAAATGATTTATGAAAATTTTATAGGGACTAAAAAATTATGTAAACTCCCATTTTATAAGATCCAAAACATATTTAATCCTTTTATAAAAAAAAACATATTTAATCCTTAAATTAAGTAAATATTTTGAGCATTATGTGAAATATATGGTGGATTATAGGATGATGGCTCTATTAAGTCCCTCACCGGTGTATCATTTAATTTCACCGTTCGATTAAATTAATCTACTTGATCTAATATTTCATCACCACACTAGATCCAATTTCTAGATCTCACTCTTTCTGTCTATGCTTGAACTTTTTTTCCTCTATGTTTCCCTCTCCATTGCCTAATGCCTATACATCACTCTTTTAAATCTTAATGATATTTTTGGCGTGAAGTTGGAATTTAGTGCCTAGGACCAACTTGCTACGTATAAAAAAACACTTTTTACAATTGTTTTGATTGAATTAGCAGTTTATAATGTTGCTTTCCAATTTTAAGTTCGAATGATAATAAATACTAACATGTTTCTCTTTCGATGTCAATGTTTGGGGCAAATGAATTCTCATTGATTATAAGATGCCATTGAGAGTTTGGAAAAAACTGGTTTTTATTATAGAGCAAAATTTGGTGGATGTTCTGGACTGGGCCTAGCGACCCACTGCCCGCTCCAGGCCCAATTCGCTCGGGAAAGAGGATCCTGCATCCGACCCGTTTTCCCCAATCCAACACAGCATTGATTTCATAACACATGCGACGTGCTCGACGTAACGAACAGAACAACGTTCATCACGTCGAGCATACCCTCGGCAAACACGCCTCAACGGCTATGTCGAGCACATCTACGTGCCTTAATGGGTAAGTCTCTCATTAAGGCACGTGCTCAATTCATCTTCGTGCCTTGCGCACCAAACTAGGGTGAGAGTTTGTTACAACAAACTCTCTTGCTCCCCACGCTAACCCTAGCAGTTCCCTTATTGGATCTGCCCTGTGGCGGCCCAATAGCAGGAATCGTTGGCCCCGCGCTGGGGGTTATAAATACAACCTCATAGCAAGGTTCATGTATCTCATTCTTACTCTCTACTTCATACTTTTTGTGCCCTACACTGACTTGAGCGTCGGAGTGTAAACAGGTACAAACCCCCCTTCGGGGCGCGCCGTCTACAACCGCGTGGGCGGTCAAGCAGCCGGCCGTCGATCAACCTCTCTGGAACAGGTACGATCAGTGGCGCCATCTGTGGGAACGTGAGTTCTTCCTCTTTCTTTACCAACAAAAGGAAAGAAAAACCAAATCTCTCTACCATCTGAGATGGCCGGCTCATCTGTTCAACGCACTAACAGCGACTCCACACCTTACGTCGACGCCGACGGGCGACCGATGACCACCGTCATCTCCCCTCGACAGAATCCTCCTCAAGATCGAACAACTCCCATGGCTACCGATGAACGTATCGCAGCTGTCAACGACGAGTTCGATCAAAGGGACGGAGAAGAAATCGCCATCTCCGACGATGAAAACGGTTACAACATCGTGACCACCAACCCGCCCGACTCTGGTAACTCGCTTCCAGATTTTGCCCGCCGAGGTACGCTCGCCCTAAAGAAGGCCGTTGCGGCCTGGACGGGGCGCGATCGTATCGAGCAGGAGCAAGAACTCCAAATCACTCCCGCCGACCTCAAGAAGCTGCTCGTCTCCCTCGGAGACCACCAAGAACTGATCCAAGAACAGAGGGAACTCATCCGCGAGCAAGACTGGAGGCTGAAGGCCGCCAGTAAGGTAAACTTTCACCGCCGTCTCGACGGTACTGACCGCCTCCTGCAGGGGTCCAAGAAAAAGGGTCGTACTCCTCCTCGACGAGAACCCCCATCGGTGACAACCAAGCGGGGAAGAGGAACCACCATCTTCGACCGTCTTGGCGAAAAGCTCACCATCACCCGTGGAGGCCGCGGAAAAGGACATGCCAGTCCCTCTTTCCCTCGACTTGAACGGAGAAGCCGCTCACCTTCTCTGTCCCCTCGGGAAAACATATACCCGGACTATGAAGCATACGACAGCGACGAGGATGAAGGCTACGGTCCCTTGTCCCTTGAAATTTTGAACGCTCCACTCCCACCAGGATTGGAGAGACCCCCGAAGCTGGCCAAATACGACGGACAAGGGGACCCAGACGAACACATCTATGTGTTCAACATCCAATTGGATTATCTGAGAGTCTTTTTTGATATCAAGTGCAGGCTTTTCTCCACCACTCTCACGAAGAAGGCCCTGGACTGGTATAAGACCCTACCCAGGGATTCCATCCACTCTTGGTCTCAACTGTCTAAACAGTTTAGGAGCCGCTTTACTGCTTCTCGAAGACCCCCAAAGACCATAGCATCTCTCGAAGCCATTGTCCAGGGACGCGAGGAGACCCTCCGCGCCTTCATAGAAAGATTCAGTTCTGAAGCCACCCAAGTAACTGTTGAGGACAACATAAAACGATATCTGCTCGAAAGGGGCCTCCAACGTCCCAGCTCGCTCGCCAGATCTATCGGCATCGAGCTGCCTTCCTCTTTCAATCGCCTCCTCGAGAGAGCCAACGCGTATATCAAATACGAGGAGAAGGAGGCACTGGCGAACACACACGCTTCATCCCGAGCAGAAAGCTCGTCCCAGCACAACCGGGGTCCTCCTCGAGGAGGAGATAAAAGGCATGATGAACGACCACGAGAGAAAGGTCGCGGACCTCAGGGTAATTTCGCAAGTTACACCCCGTTGACCGCGTCTCGCGAACATATCTTTACTACTACCGGGTCGAGCGTCTTCAGGGATGGAGGCATCAGGATCCCGAAACAAACTCTTGCCAAGCCTAACGCTGACAAAAGCAAATACTGCAAGTTCCACAAAACTCATGGTCACATGACTGAAGACTGCATCAGCCTAAAGGATGCGATCGAAGTCCTGATCAGGGACGGACCCCTCAAAAAATGGTCCCGCTCAAACAATACCCCTCAGGACAGGAAAGCTCCCCCTCCCAAGCGCGAGGACAAGGACGACGACGAGGCCTCTGTTGGAGTAAGCCCTAAGAGCCAATCTATTTTCATAGTATTTGCTTTAGGAGTTTGAATATAAATATGGCATTTCTTTATTATATTTGTAAGGTTGCAAAATAATGAAGTCCCTAGAATAGAAAGTCCGTTTAATAATTAAGTGTGACTTAATCATGAGATAATATTAAACATAAGGACACTATTCTTAAAGTATCCGTAGTCGAGCTTTATGGTAAAGGGGATAACCTTAAAGCATAAAGACTATTATGAAGATAGACTGATGATCACATCTCATGGATCATGGGATAAGGAGTTATCAAGTCTTGACGTAGGTATAAATATTAGGAGTAATATTTATACTGGATTGACCCGCTATGAGAGTACTACATGCAAAGTTATGCAAAGTGTCATAAGTTACTCTCATGGTGATAATGGTGTAAACCGCCCTTAGACCTGAAACTACTTTGTACCCTAGATGTGGAGTCAAGTACTTTGTTGCTGATCTAACGTTATCCGTAACAGGATAACCATAAAGGCAGTTGATGGGTACTTCACAAAGCATGCTGAGGGACAGTAGTGACCTAGATGGAATTTGCCAATCCTGCATAACAGGATAAATGTCATGGGCCCAATATTGAACTGGACAAAGATGACACCAAGTATGTTTTGTGTTCAATATAGACATAAAGGGCAAAGGGGTAATTATACACACTGATATTATCACAAGAGGTTATGTTTAGATCACATGTTAATTTCTCGTAACTTGAGTAGCAGTGATGTGTTGCTAGATACCGCTCACTGTTTATTATAATAAATAGTGATTTATTATAATTGTCAACGTTACGGAAACCTACAGGGTCACACACATAAGAACAATCTAGTGAGATTGGAACACCGTAAGGTACGGTGCACCTTGGAGAAATAAGGAAATATGATAACGGTATTATGGTAATTAAAATGAGCATTACATCATTTGGTATGATGTAGCAAGAAGGGGGTGCAAATATGTACTAGACATATTTACATGAGAATGGCGCCCACTATAGCCCATTTAGTTAAAAGGGCTTTAGTGTAATTTTGCCATGGCAAGTGGTTCTATAAATAGAACCCTTGTGGTAAGGAGAAATAGTTACACACTTTTGTTACTCATTCTCATGAGCCTTTGTTCTCTCCTCTCTTGAGAAACCCTAATCACCTTTCAAGAGTTTTTGTGAAAAACCCTAATCCTTATTTTGTGCCTCCTTTCTCCTAACCCTTCAAACCATTGGAGCTAGCACTCCATTGAAGGTTGTTGTTCGTGTGGACTGGCTAGAGGCGTTATACCTTTAACGCTTGTGATCAAATTCGTTGGTGACTTGGTGGTGACCTTGTTCGTGACGGTTCGAGGTTCTTGTTCGTGACCTTGTTCGTGATTCGAAGTGTTCGATAGCCGTTCGTGATTTAAAGGGAGTTTTCGAACCAAAAGGTAAAACTCTAAACACAATTCATGACCATTCGTAAGGATCACAAAAGGAAAATTTTAAAATTCCGCTGCTTTTATCGTATCAATTTTCCTTCAGTGGTATCAGAGCCACTTACGAAACCATGAATTGATGTTTGTTTAAATTCATGAATTCAGTTTTAATATGATTAAAACAGTTAATAAAAGATTAAAATCGAGTAATTAAAATTTGACGGTTGTTTGTGTATAAATTGGATGATTAACATTGAAACGGCTCCGGAATCCGACACTTGTATGGTGGAGCATGCGATATGTTGATTGTCCTAAGGTTACACGAACAAGAACGGTCAATACTTACATGTGATGTAAGTTTTGTGTATGAATTGGGTAATTAACATTGAAACGGCTTCGGAATCCGACACTTGTATGGTGAAGCATGCGATATGTTAATTGTCCTAAGGTTACACAATCAAGAACGGCCATAAACTTATATATGATATAAGTAACCGTAATGCAAAATGGTGTATGTGATATACCGTTAGTAATTTCGTTAAAATTATTATGAAAGTTATTCAATTAAAGCGAGCCGTGTTCATTTGTTTCGGAATCCGACATTTGTATGGTGAAACAATGACATGTTGATCAATTGGATTGAATTTGGTCATAAGGAATTTTGACGGCATGAAAGGGTTGCACAAATGTTGTGTCATTAAAATTAGGATTTGCAAAACGTATCAAGTGTTGATGCGAAAAGTAGATGATAAATATATTTAATTTTGAAATCGTTTCAAAATTCTAGAAATATCTTTTAAAATTGTTTTAATATCATCAATTTTGGAAATATTTTATTCAAAAGGGTTTTGATTAAATAATTTTCCATATTTGACAAATATATTTAATTATGAAATCGTTTCAAATCTCTAGAAATATCTTTTAAAATTGTTTTAAAAGATAATATTACCAATTTTGGAAATATTTTATTCAAAAAGGTTTTGATTAAATAATTTTCCATATTTGGAGAATTGTCAAAAGATTTAATTCTACTTTAAAATAATGTTATTTATTTTAGCAAATTTTGATTCGAAATATTTAATTGTGAATTAAATATTTGAATCAAACTTACCTGATTTGATCAATCGCCGGATTTAATTAATTATGAGACTTTAATAATAATAAAGTTTGTTTGTTATTATTATATTTGATGATCGGTTATGGCCTTAGTTTATTTATTTTATTGCATTTGGTTTTTAAATACGGCCTGCGTGTCGTGCCTTATCTCTATTCTCTATATTCTCTTCTCATCCACTCCCTCGTATGTAAAACGAGTATTCTTTTATATTATTATGTAATATTATGAAGAAGAAGAACAATGGAGGTCAACCTTGGAGATCATGCTTGGAGAAGTATAGATCGTTTTAGGTTAGATTAGGTTCTCTCATTGGCTTGGGAGAACAAATGCGCTATGGGCCATAACTGTTTCATTTTATTATATTATGTATGTTGATGCATGTTATGTATGGAGTGACGTCATTGTATGTAAGCCGTGGTAAGGTGAGATCAAATTAATTATAAAAGCCCTCAAAGGAATTAATATTAAGTTTTATTGCTTTCCAACGAATAGCGCCCTTCAAGATCAATATCGATCAATGTAGGTTTTGCCAACGCGAAGTGCATTGTCAATATTGATAAGTTGCGGTGAGGTAATTTATTTATCCGATCGCTATTTAATGGGTCTAACTTAACTAAAGAAAATATAATAAGATTATATGACTTTAGAAGCAAGTATTGGGTTATTCCATATGATGGATTAGAATAAGTGTTATTCACCCAATAGAAAGGATATGAGAGTTGTATGAGATACAATTGGGAAGGAGTTTCCTACCTAAATAACTAAGTTTTGTGTAATCAGCCCAACGCTGACTTAAAACGAAGTGAAATATGGATCTCATTCTCACTAGAAAATCTTCCAACGGGATTTTCCGAATCAAATGATGAGGGTCATTTTTTTTGAGTAAAATAGTGGGAGCGTATTTAATTAAAGACCAAATTAAATATGATTTAGTCATAATATCTTACATATCTTTGTAATTAGAATTTCGAAATACAATACATATTAAGTTGTCCTTATGAAGGACAAGATTTTCAGAAAGGAGTTTCTGTATTGGTACAAATTGAGAATTGTTCTCAAATGCGAGAAAACTATAAGTCTTGAACTATAAACTGTGAACAACCTACCATAACTAGATTGGAAAAGGGATACTTGTTAGAAGCATCAAGTTGACGTCTAGATATAGAATATATAATAAATGATGTGATCATTTAATCTCAAGTAAGATCCTTTTGAAAGAACTTTAGAGTATGATAAATTTCTCAATGGATCAAAAAGTTGGTCATAGGATCAATCTAACAAATTATAATGGAATAGATATAGACAAAATTGTTTTGAATATCTACCGGAATTTGTTGAGTTGAATGAGAATTAATTTGCACTATCAAAGATTTGAGATATAATATAAATAAGATTTATATTCCTCTTATTTGAATAGTACAAAATGGTTGTCAAAGTAGAACGGCTATGGTTAGACCATTAAATAAAAATGACGTAAATAGTTCTTGGAAGAGTCAAACCAAAAGTATGAAGTGAGACTTCAATAATGCACATATTGTTATAGAAAGTCAAAATTTCTATTTCTACATCAAAAGTATATGATACAAGATGTTGAATCTCAATTTTTCGAAAATAGAGATGCTTAAAGAATTAGAACATTGGCTATAATTTTAAGTCAACCCATATCTAGAATGAAAATTGTTTCATTGATAATGAGAGCTTATGCAATGACTTAAAATCGAGTTTGAAATGGAACACAATAATTGTTATTGAATTCCATCTAGTAATAGAAGTAGCAATTGTATATCTTGTATTGACAATATATGAATTGTAGCCTTAAATGATAAGACAAGTAATGGTCCTATCATTTAAGCAAAGTTTTCTATACTATTACTCCAAGTCAAGTAATGGACTAGGGTTCCATGGTCTTGATAGGGTTATCTATAACAATCGTGATAAGAGCCAAATATGATTTGGACCTTAAATATATCAAGAGCATTGTTGTTTAGTACAAATATTCGATGTGTCAATAAAATAACGCATGACCTATTTGAACAATATACATGAGATGTATGTCGACCACTAAACATATTTTGTATATTGAGTTTATTTTACTTCATTAACATTGATGATTAAAATCATTATATGTTGGTAGGTGTATGACACCAATTAGAAATCTTTGAATTTGTCAAAGAAATTCAACAATGAAGAAAATAGAACTCGACAAAAGTATTTAAGTTATATGAATGAGTCATATCAGTAAATACTTAATTAAAAGACTATAATAACTATTTTATCACATCATGTTTGACATGATTTAAGGATAGTTTAATTTTATATTGACTCTTTCTATAAATCTCTTTACTTATAATTAATCTTCACCCACAATTAGTTCCCTTTTAAAATGATCATAAAGACACCATATGCGATATGGAGGTAAGAGTACCAAGTTTGTCTTTATGAGAATTTTGGATTAAAATTTATTAGATAAATCTAATTCCAAATGAATGAATGAATAAGTGGAAATATCCTAAAGAAAGGGATATTGGTCCTATATCACTCTTAAGGACAAAAGGTTGTTTTGTTGCTAGGTTTGAAACATTCCTCTAGTGGGAGTGTGTCTCTAAAAGAGACAGTGGGAGTGATATAGAACTTGAATAAATTCAAGTACCACAAAACATATTTATTTAAAAGGGAATGCAAACCGGTTCCTCAAGGTTGTTGAAGAACCATTGTTTTAAAGTTGCACAAATTCAAGATAAGTCTAACATATCACATATGGCTACAAGGTATGGTTTTATCATGACTCAGCAATGTGATATGATTCTCATGGAAGATGAGTCTTTGACTTTCTAAAAGGTCGTAAGACGATCTAGATTATGAGAAGTGGCTAAATGCCATGAAATCTCATACAGAATCCATATACACTAACCTTATGTAGATAATGGTTATGTCTTCAAGATGAGTAAGACTCATACGATGAAAGTGAGTATTCTTTTTGAACACTGATATGGATGGTATTAAGAATACCTTATAATATTTGATTGCTTCTGCTAAATGTTGTACTACATGTTTTGGTAGATGGATAACAAAGTTGCATTCCTTAATTGGAATGACCTCATATATATGCGTTGGACATATACGTAAGGGTTTTGTTGATCCAAATGATGCTAGAAAGGTATATAACTTGTAGCTATCTAATTTTGATTAGATAGAGTTCTCAAAAAATTAAATTATTGTTTGTTCCTTTTATGAAGTTTTATGAAAACAAATTAACAAGGACAAACCTATCTAACTTTGATTAGATCGAATAAATTTGAATATTTGTTCCTTTTGAAAGTTTTGTGGAAAACAAATGAAGGACAAATATAAATCTTGTGCATACAAAGTTTTAGTGGGAGTGATAATATCTGATATCATATTAATCATCAAGACATTTCTCTTATACATGTGAGACATGACTAAGAAAATAACTCTTGATGAAACACTTAGGCAAGAATTCCTAAAGAGTTAGGAATAACCTATGTACCAAAATTGAAATTAGTGTTTGACACTAACTTACCTTCAAGAATATCCCTAAGGACCTTAAAGGAACTAAGGCCTATTTCTTGAAATAGATAGGTATGGGAAGGATCATTATAAGGAAGTTATAATGAAGGAAGTTTCCATACCAATGTATTGTATATCATGGCTGAATACAAGCATTGAAAGCTATAAGATAAGCTTCGTAATATGTTTGTTTCAGTTAAATAAGTTGAGTATTTAAGATTGGATCGTTTGGCTCATGATTGAGCTAAAGATATGTTTCCGGTGTTACAAGTCACATTAATCACATTAGTGATGGTAATAGTTTAATCTTGCAAGAACACTTGAAAATAGATCTCACCGACGATTCATGAATATACTTAGACACTTATATATTTCGATAGAGATCGAAATAGAACGTTGGAAGATACGTAAGATACCAACATAGGAAATAGTTCCTTATCCACTAACAAAGCCTCTTGCGCAGTTGAAGCGTGATGGGCATACTAAGTCTATAGGTATTAAGAGAAACCTAGATTGGCTTTAGTGCTAGTGGGAGATTGTTGGAGTAAGCCCTAAGAGCCAATCTATTTTCATAGTATTTGCTTTAGGAGTTTGAATATAAATATGGCATTTCTTTATTATATTTGTAAGGTTGCAAAATAATGAAGTCCCTAGAATAGAAAGTCCGTTTAATAATTAAGTGTGACTTAATCATGAGATAATATTAAACATAAGGACACTATTCTTAAAGTATCCGTAGTCGAGCTTTAAGGTAAAGGGGATAACCTTAAAGCATAAAGACTATTATGAAGATAGACTGATGATCACATCTCATGGATCATGGGATAAGGAGTTATCAAGTCTTGACGTAGGTATAAATATTAGGAGTAATATTTATACTGGATTGACCCGCTATGAGAGTACTACATGCAAAGTTATGCAAAGTGTCATAAGTTACTCTCATGGTGATAATGGTGTAAACCGCCCTTAGACCTGAAACTACTTTGTACCCTAGATGTGGAGTCAAGTACTTTGTTGCTGATCTAACGTTATCCGTAACAGGATAACCATAAAGGCAGTTGATGGGTACTTCACAAAGCATGCTGAGGGACAGTAGTGACCTAGATGGAATTTGCCAATCCTGCATAACAGGATAAATGTCATGGGCCCAATATTGAACTGGACAAAGATGACACCAAGTATGTTTTGTGTTCAATATAGACATAAAGGGCAAAGGGGTAATTATACACACTGATATTATCACAAGAGGTTATGTTTAGATCACATGTTAATTTCTCGTAACTTGAGTAGCAGTGATGTGTTGCTAGATACCGCTCACTGTTTATTATAATAAATAGTGATTTATTATAATTGTCAACGTTACGGAAACCTACAGGGTCACACACATAAGAACAATCTAGTGAGATTGGAACACCGTAAGGTACGGTGCACCTTGGAGAAATAAGGAAATATGATAAGGGTATTATGGTAATTAAAATGAGCATTACATCATATGGTATGATGTAGCAAGAAGGGGGTGCAAATATGTACTAGACATATTTACATGAGAATGGCGCCCACTATAGCCCATTTAGTTAAAAGGGCTTTAGTGTAATTTTGCCATGGCAAGTGGTTCTATAAATAGAACCCTTGTGGTAAGGAGAAATAGTTACACACTTTTGTTACTCATTCTCATGAGCCTTTGTTCTCTCCTCTCTTGAGAAACCCTAATCACCTTTCAAGAGTTTTTGTGAAAAACCCTAATCCTTATTTTGTGCCTCCTTTCTCCTAACCCTTCAAACCATTGGAGCTAGCACTCCATTGAAGGTTGTTGTTCGTGTGGACTGGCTAGAGGCGTTATACCTTTAACGCTTGTGATCAAATTCGTTGGTGACTTGGTGGTGACCTTGTTCGTGACGGTTCGAGGTTCTTGTTCGTGACCTTGTTCGTGATTCGAAGTGTTCGATAGCCGTTCGTGATTTAAAGGGAGTTTTCGAACCAAAAGGTAAAACTCTAAACACAATTCATGACCATTCGTAAGGATCACAAAAGGAAAATTTTAAAATTCCGCTGCTTTTATCGTATCAATTTTCCTTCAGCCTCTCCCATGCAGGTAGCCATGTCGATCACCCGTCCGGAAGATTTCGTGCTGACCGAAGAATTAGCTGCCCGACTGGCAGCTTGGGAGAACTTCCCCCAAACTGCGGTGATCTCGGGAGGCGGGTTCAGCACCCTCACCGTCGGATCGGTTAAGAGAAAGTTCGAGGAGCTCCTAGTTGCCTCGTCCGACATCTCGGCGACCATCGATAAACCGAAGAAGTCGGTTCCTCTGGCCTTCTATCCTGAAGAACTGCCTGGAGGATCGCCTAACTCCTCAATCCCACTGCTGATCCGGGCTAGCATGGCGAACTTCGACGTTCATAGAATCCTGGTCGATGAAGGAAGCTCTTATGACATCATGTACACATCCCTCTTCAAAGTGCTGGGCCTTGAAAGAGAACACCTGTCCCCGTATGTAGGCTCTGACCTGCAAAGTTTCAACGGCTCCACCAGCAAGCCTTGGGGGTACGTCGACCTCATTGTCACCTTCGACCAAGGACGGACCGCTAAGTCAATCAAAGTCAAGTTCCTGGTCATAGATTGCGACTCTCTGTACCAGTGCATCATTGGCAGAACATCACTAGCAGACCTCATGGCCGTTCCTTCCACCATTCATCTAAAGATGAAATACTACACAAGGGAAGGCATAGTCGCCACACTCCACGGCGACATAGCTGCTGCTCGAAGGTGCTTCGAGGCTGCCTCTAGAGGTCACACCACTATCAGCAAGGTGTCGACCAAAGGTAACGCCTCGGAGAAGAAAGTAGACGACACTAAACCACCCCCTAGCACCATCAGCATGGTCGACCTAGACTCGAGGTTCTCCAAGAAAGAAAACAAAGAGGAGAAGAAGCTTCGAAAGGACAAGGAGGAAGACAAAGAGGCGAGCAAGAAAATCTTCCGCCCAATCCCAGATGGAGACTTCGAGCTCATTTCCCTTGGTGAAGACTCGAGCAGAGGCGTGAAGATAGGAGCGGACCTCCCCGCCTTAGTGAGAAAGCAGCTGAAGACTTGTCTTCGCGAGAATGCTGACCTTTTCGCATGGAGCGCTTCTGAGATGCCCGGCCTGGACCCAGACGTGGCATGCCACCAGCTCGCCATAGATCCGACTGCTAGAGCTGTAGTACAACGTAGGAGAAAGCAGTCTCCCGAAAAAGCGGAGGCTGCAGAAAAAGCTGTAAAAGACCTCATAGAGGCAAACTTTATGTCCGATGCCAAATATTCTACATGGCTCTCCAATGTTGTACTCGTTAAGAAATCTAATGGAAAATGGCGAATGTGCGTTGACTACACCGATTTCAATAGGGCTTGCCCCAAAGATGCTTATCTTTTGCCTAGCATAGATAAACCCGTAGATAATTCATCCGGTTTTAAATTACTATCATTTATGGATGCTTACTCGGGTTACAATCAAATACCTATGGCCGAAGCCGACAAGCAAAAAACTGCGTTCATGACCGAGTCGGGCAACTACTATTACAACGTAATGCCCTTCGGTTTAAAAAATGCAGGCGCTACATATCAGCGAATGATGAACAAAGTGTTCCGAACTAAAATCGGTTGCCCTCGCGCTCGTCATAGCGGCGAGGAGACTAAGACAGTACTTCCTCGCCCACACCATTATAGTCCGAACTGACCAGCTTATCAAAGCCCTACTCGCTCGACCAGACATGGCCGGACGAATGCTTAAGTGGTCAGTAGAACTTTCCGAATTCGACATTCGATACGAAAGCAGGAAGGCGCTCAAAGCTCAGGCTTTGGCCGATTTCGTCGCGGAGATGACCCCATCCACGATTCCTAACAGCGAAGCGGACAAGTGGACCATCTTCGTTGACGGAGCATCCAACTCGGTAGGTGCTGGCGCAGGAATCATCCTTGAGAACGGGGCTGGAACCATAATTGAAGTTTCCGTCGCGTTATCTTTTCCAGCGTCGAACAACCAGGCGGAATACGAAGCTTTCCTCGCTGACCTGCGTTTGGCAAAAGACGTGGGTGCCAGAGAAGTCAAAATATTCACGGACTCGCAACTGGTAGTCTCCCAGGTCATCGGAGAGTATCAGGCCAAAAATGATCACCTCCAAGATTATCTACGCCTGGTACGAGAAATGCTCGCTTTGTTCGACTACATCGAGGTCAAACATGTCCCACGAGGAGATAACATGCGGGCAGATATCTTCTCCAAACTCGCGAGCACCAAGAAGAAAGGAGGAAACAAGTCTGTTATCCAGGAAATACTCCCTCGACCGAGCATAGAGGAGCATACCTCCCCGACCCTCTCAGTCATGGCCGTCGATGTAAACTCCATCGAAGACGGGACATCCTGGATGACGAACTACTACACGTACCTCGCGCACGGGCACCTCCCCGAGGACGAAAAAGAAGCGAAGACGCTTCAACGAAAAGCTTCCTCGTACTGTCTCATGTACGACAAACTATATAAAAGAGGAATCTCCATTCCACTTCTCAAATGTATAGGCGAGGATGACGTCGACTACGACTTGCGCGAAATACATGAAGGAATAAACGGGCAGCACCTGGGAGGATGATCTCTTGCCAGGAAAGCCCTTCGAGCAGGATACTACTGGCCCACTATGCAACAAGACGCAAGAAAACACGTTAGAAAATGCGACAAATGCCAACGACACGCAGACATGATTTTAGCTCCTCCGAAGGAGCTCAAAACTCAATCTGCCCCTTGGCCCTTTTCTTGGTGGGGCATGGATATCCCGGGGCCATTCACCGACGGGCTGCACCAGTGCAGATTCCTCATCGTTGGAGTCGACTACTTCACAAAATGGGTAGAAGCTGAGGCTATACCCAACATATCGGCTGAAACAATACTTCGTTTCTTCAAGAAGAACATTCTAGCCCGATTTGGAATTCCACAAGTGGTCGTCACCGACAACGGAACCCAAATCACGAATAAAAACTTCCAAGAGTTCCTCGCTGCGATCAAAACGAAGCAGCACTTCACCTCGGTCGAGCACCCTCAAACCAACGGGCAAGCCGAGTCGGCCAATAGACTCGTCCTCCGCGGACGCAAACGCAGGCTCGAGGAAGGGAAGAACAAATGGGTCGAAGAACTCTGGAGCGTCCTCTGGGCTTACCGGACAACCCCTCACTCCACCACCGGAGAGACCCCATTTCGACTAACCTACGGGACCGAAACGGTTATCCCAGTCGAAGTGGAGGAGCTGACGTGGTGAACAACCCAGCCACTATCAGAAGAGGAGAACGACGAAGCGATACGAGAGGAACTCAACCTAGTCGAAGAGCTACGAACAGCAGCCTCCCTTCGCGAAGCGTCCCTCAAACAAAAAGTCGCTGCTCGACACGATCTCAAAGTCATCATAAGAGAATTCGACGTCGACAGCCTCGTCCTAAGACGAAACGCCAAAGACTCCAACCACGGAAAACTCGCCGCGAACTGGGAAGGCCCCTATCGCGTCCGAGCAAAAACTGAAAATGGTGCATACCACCTCGAAACCCTGGACGGTAAACGACTTCCCCGTACCTGGAACGCTAAAAAGCTCAAACAGTATTACAGTTAAGGTAACGTCGGACGCGACTTATCTCGGCGTAATATTTGTTAAACTACGAGCAGATATATCCACTTACAATGGGCAGGTGTCCGGTACAACGCCAAAAGCCCAAAAACACTAATGGAAAAAACCCAACGAAGGATAAACTCCAAAAACGAGCCCCTTCGTCCCCCGTACCATGGCTTGAGCCCGGAGTCGCGACCGGACTTAAGTTATAGTGGACAAGCCTCTTCGACGAGTCTTCTCACTGTCTTGTCCGAGGACAAACCCTCGGACACCTGAGTAGTTCCCCAAACTGCTTGTGGTATCGCCGAGCAAGAATTCAACCTTCCTCGACGCTTCTCACTTGCCAAAACACTAGCGAACTAGCACAACGCTCGTCGCATAGAAAGGCAAGGCGAATCACCACTTCGCAAAACATTCTCCCCGAACCACTTATGGTAACGCCGAGCAAGAACTCAACCTTCCTCGACGCATTCAAACTTGCCAGAACACTGAGCAAACAAGCGCCACGCTCGTCGCATAGAAGGCAAGGCGAACACTACTTCGCAAAAACATTTACAATCAAAGTTTAAATATTTAACTTCAAAATATTTGTCAAGTTAAAAACGAGCATACAACATGCAATTATCTGTCGAGCATACCACATGCAATTATCTGTCGAGCATACAAACGTGCAATTATTTATCAAGCATAAATAAAGACATACAAACGAAAGACAGATAAAAACAAAACACAAGTATAAAACGATCAAAAGTACTTGTAAGATTTAAAATGGGACCAACCCCAGGTGTTCAAAGGTTACAAAACATGGCGCGCAGGCCCCAAAAACAAAATAATCAGAAATAAACTAAGACAACGGTGTACAGGCCTGAAGAAACATGAGCTCGAACTAGCTACTCTCGTCTTGATGTTCCACAGCGTCATCCTTGGGCTCTTCGCCCACTGGCTGGTCTTCCTCCATAACGTCGTTTTCACTCCTTCAGCCTCCCCGCCATTGTCTTCTTCGCCTTCTTCTTCATCATCAGACAAAATCAAGAAATCCGCCGCTTCGTTCGCCGCACTCTCCTCGGGCAAAATCACCTTGCCATTTTCCACTCTCCGCCAAAAACCGGTCCAGCAGTAGCAAGCCCGGGGTTGACAACCTTGAGCTGTGAGACCGCGTTCTTATAGCCGAACTTGGCGGCTGCAGTAAGGCGCCCAAGGACATCCAAATACTGTCCTTCAAAGTCCTTTGATAGTGTCGGGCTCATCCTTAGCAGGCTCCATCGCGGCTCTGAGTTCCTTATTCTCCAACTCCAGCTCCTGAAGTCTGATCTCGACCTCCCGGAGTCTCTTCTGAGTATCCAGCCACACGCCACTCTTGCCCTCCAGATCCTCGACAGTAAGGGTCAGCTGACGCTTCTGCCCCTTCAAAACTTCAACCTGTCGCTTCAAATCCTCGACAACCTTGCTCGGATCCTCAATTTTCCTGTTCAGCACAAGGGCACTGGATACCAGCCTCATCAAACCAGCAATGTCCTCGGCAAAAATCGCTTCCCGCTGGGTCGAATCCATCCCCATAATGACCTCTTCATCATCTCGATCTACCTCCAACGGGCTTTTCTCGAAAAGCCTCTTCAACGCCCAGCAAGGCGGAATTTTGATCTTCTCTCCAGACAGATCCACAACCTCCTTGTCCGACCGAAATCACTTGTTGGACACGACGGCCAGATGCGAGCCCATCTTCGGCGAACTCGAGCTGGTACCCCCAACCGCCGAAGATACCGCAGAACCCGGGCCACTCTTCCCTTTCCCCTTTTTGCTCTTCTTAGAGTCGAGCATCTTGAGAATGTTCGTAGCCTGACTCGCCATGTTATCTGCAAAAGAAGACGAGGAAAGTTAGAAACACAATCAAAACAGAAAATTTCACAAGTTATGTACAGGAAGATTAAAAACCTAAATTACCAAGCAGAACTGCACGGGCTGCCCCGTTCGTACACGAAAGCAAATCCCTGGTATGTATGTATCTAGCGGCAAAAACTTGTTTTCCGTCCTTCCCTACAACAGGACGAGTAACCCTATTCCCCTCCTCATCGTCAGTCCTGTACACACAGGGTCCAGCCACAAAGCTGCCAACCCAATCCATCAGATTTTTGAGACCGACACGATCTTCCTCTGACAGATCCTCGAATTTAACATAATAAAAATCGGTCCCTTGCCTGAAGTGCTCGAAACTCCACGACAAGGGAAATTTCTCCTCGCGACGAGAGACCTGTTCACCATCTACCACCCTCGTCGCCGTGGTAAAGAGAGATTCACGAGCATCCTCACTTTCTGCTCGAACCACGTAGTACCTCGGCTTAAAACCCCTTACGGAGTCCACAAACATGTCGAACATCTTGATGCGCGACTTCAAGGACACCCAACATTGCCTCCGATCCTGCGATTTCCTTTGCAGTTGGAAAATCCGGAAAAACATCGGCACCGAGGGAACGATCCTCCTATGCTCGCAGACAAGCTCGTACGTGAAATTCTGGTATAGCAGAACCAGATGTTGTACAGGATGGCGAAACATCTGGTCTGTCATGAATAATATGGCAAGGCATATAACATTAACAACAGATACTGAAAAACGTAAACAGTAGATGTTCTGCATGATGCTCCAACATTTATCAGGAGCGATAGTATACTGATGTTGAACGCGATGCTTAAGCATCTCGTACCAGTACAGACAAGTTAATAATAAAGTGCAGAACGTAAAACACAAGTTATTTGTTAACCCAGTTCGGTGCAACGTCACCTAATCTGGGGGATACCAATCCAGGAGTGAATCCACTATGATAGTATTAGTTCAAAGCTAAACTCGCCCGTTTACAACTTATCACCTAATCACCACCCGTGCTATATTCTACCTAAGACACACCTAGGTATGAGAACCTCCGCTCAACTCCTCTTAATCACAGCCACTGTGATCGTACATATAACAACTTGTACATGAAGACACACTTCTTAAACATTCACCAATTCCGTACTTCAAAGCTTAGGAATTGTATACACACACTATCTCCTTGCTTAGAAGCTCTAGAGATATTACAACACTCTACTCATTACCTAAAGGTTTCTGAGTGAGGACATAGTGACCATCTCACAACCCGAGTGGTTCACTTACACCAACTCTCCTAGAGAGTGGCTACATGACACGAAACCCTAAAAGACTACATCGTGGTAAAATTGATTTCGGTTTCGGTTCCGAAAATCTTGGTCTTGAGTCTTCTTTATATAGACAGAGCAAGCACGCTCCTGATCTTCCAAGATAAGCTTCAGAACCCAGCTGGTCTATGAGTCACGTCCAGCTAAGCAAATCAGACCTTAATAAAAACTTTCCTAAAATGGTTGATCCTCTTTAGGAAATAAACAATGTGTTGAATCATTCCATTAAATCTTGATAAGAACATATCTGCACTAATAACGTCTTGATCAGATCAAACATTGATATACACGTTTGTAGAGTGGATTTCCATATATAGCAGATACGTGTAATAAATGCGCGAGATCTCAACATGTACAGGCCCGGCCTGCTGGATGTGGTATCCAATGTTGAAGCATTGTACCGAACATCTTGCTTATACTGGATGGTGGAAGCATGTAGTTCCACATCAGGAAAGATCACATGTTTTAGCAAAATGAGGCCAACCATACAACGCCAACAATCTCCCCCTTTGGCAATTTTTTGGCTAAAACATCCTAAGATTATTTCAACCAATCCAGAGATATACAGACACATACATTTCATAAACACCAGAGGTATGCAACAGCGGAATGCGAACACACCTGGCTTCACATAATACTTCAGCAGAGAGATATAAACTCTCACAGTAGAACCACACAAGGAGAAATAAACTCCTTCAAATAGAGAAATATAATTTCTCTTTAAGAACACATCATCCGGATGTTTCAACATTTGGTAGGACATCACAACAACATCCAGACATACATTAAGCGCATACAAGCAGAGCTACATCACTGTAATACTCTTCACAGATTCATTCATCAGACACACTGTAATACTCTTCACAGATTCATTTCAAAGCATGTCAGAACATCATGCACAATTCTCTCCCCCTTTTTAGACACAAAATATGCCAAACAGAAACTTCATGTATTAAGAACTATAGTAAAGAGTAAAGACCTTCACAGTAATGCATAGTGGAGAGTATCAAATCACAGCAGATCCATATTTCTATGTCTATGATTATGATCATGCCCTATGCTGTAAGTTTAAATGATTTTCAAAGATCTTGCATGCACAACATTCAAATAACTACTCCCCCTCAAGAGATGCATAACAGAGTATCAAAACATCACACACCACATGTGCAGAGCACATTTATAACATATGCAGAGCACATACATCAGATACTATACATCATATGCTGCTATCGCACACACACCAGATGTTAGGGCATCTGTCAACACATCATGTACACAGAACACATCACAGATCACCACTCCCCCTTTTTAAGCCACAAATTCTGACACATAACCACGCATTAAGCAAACCACGGAGTAGCAGTTTGGAAAGTAAATTCCAACATAACTGAGAACAATAAATTCTCAGGCAACCAGGATGTTTCAACATCTGTCGGGACAGTGCGCCATACTCAAGTACAGAATCAGCCAGAGCAATCAAACAAGGCATTACACAACAAAATAGTAACTGCTTACTTCATTATGCTACTCCCCCTCAATATCAGAATCAGATAAATTAATTTCACTCCCCCTGAATACATCGACACATGCTTATCAGAATGATAATCAGAAATCAATTCTTACTCATCCTCAATTTTATCATCCATATCAGCACATAAGCATACAACAACACAGATTCAATACTACACTACATAGATTAGCTGATGTCTAAGCATCCGACACCACATCATATAGTAGAACGCATCTATATAGTAGAACACATCCAACCACTACACAGACTAGCAGAAGAGCATGTATATGTTTCAACATCAGTTAGCACATCAGACATTAGCAGTGCAACATATCATACCTACCAACATATCATATCTCCCCCTTGTTTGCACAACATGACAACGGCATAAGAAAATATTGTTCCAGTAACACTTGTCATAGCTCCTATCTACGGTAAAACATAGATTTCCAGAGACGTTATCTACGGTAAAACACAGCTTTCCCCAACTTTTTCTTGTCAAGTGATATGATGTTTAGCGCATCATCCTCAACATCAGGCTTAAAGTTACACACACATATGCATATAAACCAGATCCATCTTCAACAATAGATATATTGTCATCACATAAGAACATGAAGTCAGAGGTTTCAGTGACGAATCCAAAACAATCAGATATAGTAATAGTAATCACATTTGAGCACCACATATCTGAGTATTATCACATATGATCATAACACATCTGAACACATATAATACTTCTCAACAGAACTTACATCCACACAAACATCCATAACATGACTAGATCTCTTCCAGTCACACTTTGAGCAACAACTTGGTCAAGTGGAAGATCATCAGAATCAGTTTCTTTCACCACATTAAAAACCTAAATACTACAAACAACCATTTGGTTGATCTTCAACCTCATCAGATAGGGGACTCTCAGAACCATATCAACTTTAGTTTGGGGAATTATAGAACAGATTTCAACAACATTAGCAGGTTGGTCCTGGATGGTTCAACATCCGATACGACATCAGACTCAAGTGAGGTTTCTTCAACAACAACATTAGTAGGGGATGACAGAGTGTCAGAACCACCAACTTTGGAAGATGACACAAGAACAATTTAAAAAAAATGTCATCAACAACCACAACATTCATGCTAGATTGACCTATGATTTTACGTGATCTAGGTTTATCTAGAATTACAATTTCAGAGGCAGATCTCATAGATGTTCCAACATTACCCACAACATTTGAACCGACAGAACCTTTAATAGAGGTAACCACATTTGATTCAACATTAGGGGTGACAACTAAATCAATGAGGCTATAAAAAAAAACGAGTTTGGTAGGTTCATCTACATCATCAACAGTAACATAAATAGACTTTTCTAGGGTCTTTTGAAAGATAGAATTAACCTGGATAATAGATTTAGAAACAAGTTTCCTAGATGATGCAACACTGTGTTCAACATTGTATTCTTTCAGCATCTGCTTCATCCATAAGAGTTGTGAACAACTACTCTCAGCTGCTATATAATCAACCTCTGTAGTGGACAAGGATACACTAATTTGCTTCTTGATAAACCAGGAAATCAGATTATTCTCCAAAAAGAAACAACCTTCATAAGTACTTTTCTTATCATCACCACTTCTTATCCAATCAGCAAGACAATACCCCACCAGTATAGAATTTGTACCATGGGAGAACAAAATATCATAGTCACAAGTACCAATAACTTACTTCATATCAAACTCAGATTGCATCTGCTGGCCAATGTTGGACCATCTGGTTCGACATTTCTCCAAACACAATCTTATCAACAATAAAGACTCTTGGAGAGTCCTTCCAAAAATCTGTAGAGAAAAATAAATTCTCTCAAACTCAACCATTTAACCACTTGAGAAATATGTGAATAACTGATATAATTATCCAGCTTGACATGGCTAGAATCAACCATTCCTTGTTAAGATCACAAATAATTTCATAATGTCACAACATGTTGTCTGACATCATATCCTCTTATGAGGCATAAGATCTCCACAAGCTTGAACAACACTCTAGACAATATATGTATCATTGTAGCAACAGTTCACAGATAAACACATGACTCTTCTCATCATGGATAACCAATGCTCCATCAGAAGATGAAACCTAGAGTACTTGGTGAAAACATGTGAAAGACTTCATCCTTTCATGTTGGAGAGCAACATTAACTCCCTCAGTAGAGTCAATCCTGAGTCAAATATTCTCACTCCTTGAGAATACATCCAAGCACTCTGACCCCTTCACTTAACAAGGATACATATGATCATTGTCCTTGCAGAACTACACTCAGTATCATGACCTTTTGAATAGGCAAGATGTCATGCATAGCTAGAACGTACTATAAGATCAGAACCCTCACATTCTGATTCACATAGTCATAAACACTTTTTCTGACCGTACTGCTTGGGCACTCTTATGCAAAATCCCAAGCACCTTCCACAAAACACCCATCAATAATTATGATGTTCCAACATCATTTGGATCATCAGCCTCTGATTTCATAAACCAGTAACGTTGGTCGTAAATCATCATTCAAAGGACTCATTGTGCATAAACATCCATCAAGAAGCTCCTGAATATAGAGGAGAGAAATAAACTCTCATAAAAGAATCACTGGGGAAAAATAAATTCCCTCAAAGGTGAGAAAAATAAATTCTCAAGTAAAACGATGCTTCAGCATATATTAGAGCATTGAGCCACATCAGACAAACAGTACTACTCCCAGAAAAATACTCAGTCTCTCGTCAAAGTATTCACCATCAGTCTTATGCATAACATCAACAGAGGATAGACAGATATCAGCTCCCATTAAAGAAATTATAATTTGTCAGATAGGATTACCTTCTCATACATGGTAGGACATTTGATTTGACATCCTTCTTCTACACATATCTGACACCAGCAGATGACACTCAGTCATTACAGATTACCACAAATTATTCAGATTAGGTCAGTGGCTTGACCTTGTACTCCACCTTGAGTAGAACCAACATCCTTGGCTGAAGAGGCAGATCCTTGAGATAATGCTTCAGCATCAAGTCAAACATCAATCTCAACCCCATGAGTTTCACGCTGAACTATGGTCTGGAGATACCACAGTAGTTCATAACTCTTGCAAGGGGACACAAGAGGATCAACCATCAGTAGTTGATCAACCTTCAATACCGAATCATCCACACATGCAGGAACCTGCATATTATACATCTTAATAAACTTCTTCTAATGTTCAAACCTCTTGTCTTACTTTGAGATGTTTGATGTCATTCTTCAGCACTTATAGAGGAGATTCCCTCTAACAGGTATCTGGAACATTCTGATCTACCACAGCATCAAGTACCACAGATGTGACAATATTTAGCACAACATCAGTCTCAGGTGCCACAGATGTGTCAACATTTGGCACAACATCAGTCTCAGATATAGTTCCCTTGAGAGACGCATCAACAAACTCACTTGTGACCTTAGTGGAAGCACCAACATCAGAATTAACTGCAGCATAGGGATTTCCCTTGATTAACGTGCACTAGACAATGGAGAGAGGGATACAACATATACCTTCTTTCACTTCAACACAAATACACATCTTTGAAAGAAAGTAAAATTTCGTCATTGTTACTTCACGAGACATCTTTAACTCACAAGGTAAAGAAATTAACTTCACCAAAAATACCAGAGAACCATAATCCTTTGGTCCCAAAAGTAATGACTCCTCCTTGCTTAATCATACATTCATACAACTATAGATATTATCACTAGAACATAATAACATGCATGGTTAAGACATCAGATAGCACATACCATAACAACATGTATGTGTAGAGCATCTGATAACACATACCACGACTACACTACTTACCAGATATCACAACATCATATAGCACATCAACATTGTACACAACTGCAACTACCACTTACTTGAATCAGAAATAAACTAACCCAAGAGGTCAACCATGAGTTGATCGTGTCCTGACCAACATACTCATATAAGACATGTTTCTAGTGTAGAAAAACATCTCAGACACAGATGCCTCCTCTTTCAGATCAGGAGAAGGTTCCAAACATAAATACACATTTGTTTAGCCCCCAAGCATCTGCCATGCCCTACTATCATCCAACAAGATTCTGCAAAATCTGCTCGTCTGATGTTCCAACATCTGGTAAGGCATCAACTCCCTTCTACAAGAGCACACAAATAAATCCTCTATCAAAGCCGTACAGCAGGTTAACACCGGTTTGAAAATAAATCAAACCATACAGCAACTCATTACCAAATCCACACGCCTGAACAACAATAGACAGGTCTAATACACACCCTGTCATGAATAGTCCATCCTCCACTTCTAGGGACCATTCAATCAATATGAACTTCTCCAAGTTCAAACAATTTTTCAGTATTTCTTTCTTGCCCATAACCAGAAAGTATCTTCCCTAGGATCTCATCCAGAAAACAGAACAGGATGCCTGCTCTGATACCAATTGAAATTCTGGTATAGCAGAACCAGATGTTGTACAGGATGGCGAAACATCTGGTCTGTCATGAATAATATGGCAAGGCATATAACATTAACAACAGATACTGAAAAACGTAAACAGTAGATGTTCTGCATGATGCTCCAACATTTATCAGGAGCGATAGTATACTGATGTTGAACGCGATGCTTAAGCATCTCGTACCAGTACAGACAAGTTAATAATAAAGTGCAGAACGTAAAACACAAGTTATTTGTTAACCCAGTTCGGTGCAACGTCACCTAATCTGGGGGATACCAATCCAGGAGTGAATCCACTATGATAGTATTAGTTCAAAGCTAAACTCGCCCGTTTACAACTTATCACCTAATCACCACCCGTGCTATATTCTACCTAAGACACACCTAGGTATGAGAACCTCCGCTCAACTCCTCTTAATCACAGCCACTGTGATCGTACATATAACAACTTGTATATGAAGACACACTTCTTAAACATTCACCAATTCCGTACTTCAAAGCTTAGGAATTGTATACACACACTATCTCCTTGCTTAGAAGCTCTAGAGATATTACAACACTCTACTCATTACCTAAAGGTTTCTGAGTGAGGACATAGTGACCATCTCACAACCCGAGTGGTTCACTTACACCAACTCTCCTAGAGAGTGGCTACATGACACGAAACCCTAAAAGACTACATCGTGGTAAAATTGATTTCGGTTTCGGTTCCGAAAATCTTGGTCTTGAGTCTTCTTTATATAGACAGAGCAAGCACGCTCCTGATCTTCCAAGATAAGCTTCAGAACCCAGCTGGTCTATGAGTCACGTCCAGCTAAGCAAATCAGACCTTAATAAAAACTTTCCTAAAATGGTTGATCCTCTTTAGGAAATAAACAATGTGTTGAATCATTCCATTAAGTCTTGATAAGAACATATCTGCACTAATAACGTCTTGATCAGATCAAACATTGATATACACGTTTGTAGAGTGGATTTCCATATATAGCAGATACGTGTAATAAATGCGCGAGATCTCAACATGTACAGGCCCGGCCTGCTGGATGTGGTATCCAATGTTGAAGCATTGTACCGAACATCTTGCTTATACTGGATGGTGGAAGCATGTAGTTCCACATCAGGAAAGATCACATGTTTTAGCAAAATGAGGCCAACCATACAACGCCAACAGTACGCATGGATAAAACCAAGGGAATTTGGGTTAAACTGAGAAGGTGCCAACCTAAGATGTTTAAAAACCTTCATAGCGAAGTCGCTGAAGGACATTCTAAACCCCAACTTCTCAAAGGCGAACTCATACATGGCGAATCCGTCTTCGCCGAAATTCGAGAATACCCTTTGGCCCTCCTCGACTATGTGCGCCGCCCAGTTACTCGGAGCATCCCCTATTCTTTCCTCTACGGTAATAAATTTTTTCCCCGACGTATGAGTTATGCTCGAAGGTACGGAAACCTCTTCGACGATCCACCCGTACGGCTCCGCCTCGGTAGGTCTGATGGGTCCTCTGTTCGAAGGCCCCGCCTCCTCGTTAGCCATTTATACACCTGAAAAAGCAGCGAACAAAGTGAATTCGACATTCAAAACATCAAATTCACCCTTCCACCGCAAAGTCAAGTGAAAGGGCGAAGCGATTGGCGAGGACCCAGTCCCCGACCAAAAAGCCCTTAACAAACGGCATCGACACGAAGAGGGACACAAAAATCGAGTCTAAAGGCAAACTACGCTCAAACACGCGTATTGCGAGCACAAACGGGGGGAGACGGTCCCCGCCGATCGAAAACCTAAATCAGTTCGCGAAGGATTGAGCACTTGCGCTCGCAACACTCTTGGGAAAATTCGTCCTAAACCTAGCACAGCCAAAAGTTTATAACAAAGACGAACAGCAGGCAACTTCTGCCCGCCACTCCATGAATTTTATGCTCTGGTTCATCCACACCATGAATTTTCTCCTCGGGTTCATCATAAAACCCAGAAAATCACGTGAATTTCAAGAGTTTTTACCGCAAAACCCATCGGAAAACACCGTCTAATGGCGGTCCGACACTCAAAACAGTGAAAAATCCTAGCTTTTCACTCTAAACACGCAAAAATGGGAACTTGACAGTGTAAAAAACCACTATCAAACACCCTTGAACACTATAAATAGTGGCGTTTGCAAGTGTGGAACCACCACCAAACACTCAAATTCCACCGGATTCGAAACAACTAAACAGAAAACTCAAAAATTAAACAAAACAATGCGTAAACGAAGAAGCATCATTAAAGACCAACATGTTTCGAGTGTGAAAAGCTTGGAGTTTGGCGAAGAATTCCTTAAGTTTCGTCACAAGTAGCAGCAGCAGCAATGGGAAGAAAACGAAAACGTTTAAAATGCAAAGACACAGCGGAAACGAAAGTGTAAAAATGACACCTTCCTTTTCCTTATATAGACACTAAAGCATCGTGTCCCCTGCTGCACACCCTTACACAAATCAGCGCAACCCTCGCTGATGACGAATCGTCACACTCTCTAATCCATGCCTATTTTAGCAACATTAGATGCATTTTAGTAGGTTTTTAGCAATAAATATAAGAGAAATCTAACCATAAGCTTGATTACTTGATTTGCAAGAAAAACAGGAAAAATTGCAGGAAATGGAGGATTTTCACTACGCTGGGGGCGTAGCCCATCACGCGCCGCGTGATGGAGCTCACAGGGAGCCAAGATTTTCACTCTGATCACGCGCGGCGTGATGCCTTACCACGCGCGGCGTGAAGCCTTGTTGAAGAAGAAGATTGCTCTCTGACTTGATCACGCGCCGCGTGATTCTGTTACCACGCGCGGCGTAGTTGATGGATTTGCAACCACGCGCGGCGTGATAGATCTGGCGCGCGGCGTGGTTACCTTCTGTATATATAGTTTCTGCATAATTCTGTTTTCGGGTTGGAAAATTCTGCAAATTTGATCTACATTCTGGGTTTGGAACTTCAAGATTGGGATTCAAGACTCCGAAGGATAGCTCCAAGCACATCGATAGCATGGATTCACAAGCCATGACATTGAAGCTCGGACGCGAACAAAGGGAGATGAGGAGCTAAGTTCTTCGGAGGTAGGATCTAGGATAGCCTAGGATGTAGATAGACCTCATGTAATCTGCTATATGTGTAAGAAACTACTCTGTTCATAGTGTTGATTTAATGCAATTCGATGTTTAATGCTTTATAATCCTTCATTAGTGTTGTAATGATTTCGAGTTAAGTCACGTGCGAGAGTATTGATTTAATTTCTGAACTGAATTGCATTAAGCGCTCGAGTGTCTCCGGTCGAGAGATTGAGGCATAGAGTGTAGCGAACGATTGACGCGCGTTAATATCATTCGTTGTAGGTAGCTTCCGCCCGAGAGATCGGGGGAGTATCGACAACGAATAGAGTGGATTTTGACAAGAGATTGCGATTCACTAATTTGTCGATCTAGTTGTTAACACTTGAGTAGATTCCTATGATATAGTAGATTGTATGTGGTTTAGCTATAGACTAGGCGATTCCGATGATTCTACCTCGCTTTTCCATTATATCAAAGCACGTTTTCTAACAAATCATCACTCAACATACCCCCAATTTATGTGTATTTCTTGCATAATGTCTATGAGCACTATTCGACTAGTTTAATCACACAATCCCTGTGGATCGATATTTTTATTACTACGTGGTAATTCGTTCACTTGCGAAAATTATCCATCACTCGCCATCACAGTCGTGGGATTGATCCAACGTCCCAAAACTAACAGATCTTGCGGTCCAAATTCATCCTCGCCAAAAACCAAAGAGACGCATCTGCCACGCGCCTCACGTTCCTCCTCGTAAATGACAACCTATTCAAATAGGTCATCATTACGCCTTTTCATAGCCTCGATATGCGGCAAAAGATCAGATGAAACGTTTCACTTCAAACGTCACATCACCTGCTCGCGAATCCCTCGAGCTCCGCAACTGCATCAACCAACGATGCGTTGATCCCGTCATCAGCACAGCTGTCACGACCTCGAAAAATTTCGCATGCAGAAAGCTTCAGCTTTCGTCGAACACAACTTCGACGAACAAAACATTAAAGCCCTTATCAAACACATAATGTCCTCGGCACATAAATCTTCTTCGACATTGACCTTAAGTCATAACTCCTATGCCTAGCAATGATGACTTGGGGGGCTTCTGGTCTGGACTGGGGCTAGCGACCCACTGCCCGCTCCAGGCCCAATCCGCTCGGGAAAGAGGATCCTGCATCCGACCCGTTTTCCCCAATCTAGCACAGCATTGATTTCATAACACATGCGACGTGCTCGACGTAACGAACAGAACAGCGTTCATCACGTCGAGCATACCCTCGGCAAACACGCCTCAACGGCTATGTCGAGCACATCTACGTGCCTTAATGGGTAAGTCTCCCATTAAGGCATGTGCTCAATTCATCTCCGTGCCTTGCGCACCAATCTAGGGTGAGAGTTTGTTACAACAAACTCTCTTGCTCCCCACGCTAACCCTAGCAGTTCCCCTATTGGATCTGCCCTGCGGCGGCCCAATAGCAGGAATCGTTGGCCCCACGCTGGGGGCTATAAATACAACCTCATAGCAAGGTTCAGGGGACTTTGTGAAATTTCACCATTGAAGCATCATGGGACGGTTACACAATTGGAGAGAGGTATAGACATGATTGTGTGTGGGAATATGTTGATGTTCTAATGTTTATCTTTAATGAATCTCAACCATTAACCAAATCGGATGGTGTATTTTATCTACCTTTGGACCGAGGCCCCGTCTCGTTTCGCCATAAGCAAGGGCGTGGCAAGGCACGCGGGGGGCCAAAAAATCAAAGTGCTCCGAAATTTTTTTTCCACTTTCCAGTCCACTTATACATATAATGTGCAGTGTGCAAACAAGACACCTTCTCAAAATTCGACTTCTATGAGGCGTTTTACGTAAAATCCACCTATTTTCGGCGTTTCGGCCGAAAAATCAAAATAAATCGAAACTTCCTCGGAATGCTTATCCACTTTCCAGTCCACTTATACATATTGTGTGGAGCGTGCACACAAGACACCGTCTCAAAATTCGACTTCTAGGCGGCGTTTTACGTCAAATCCGCCTTTTTTCGAGTTTTCGGCAAAAAAATCAAACTCAATCGAAACTTCGTCGGATCGCTTAGCCACTTTCCAGTCCACTTATACTTATTGTGTGGGGTGTGCACAAAAAAAACGAGCTCAAAATTCGACTTCTAGGGTGTTTTTTACGTGGTATCCGCCCTTTGCGAAGTTTCGGCCGAAAAATTCGTAATTAATTCATCCGACATCGGAATATTACGATTCTTTCGTGGTTTTGCTTGTCTTAATGTCCCTAACAACCATAAAAAAATTCAAAAAAAAATTCGTCCTCTAGGTCCACTTTTAAGCACTTTTAAAAACTTATGGATACGGGTGTGTCAAGCAACCTCCATGTACCGTGGAATGACCGTGGCCAAGGAATAAAGATAAAATTCCTTGCCTAGGCCAAGTTGGTCCGAGGCCCCGTCTCGTTTCGCCATAAGGAAGGGCGTGGCAAGGCACGCGGGGGGCCAAAAAATCAAAGTGCTCCGAAATGCACACGGGGGTGTCAAGCAACCTCCATATACCGTGGAATGACCGTGGCCAAGGAATAAAGATAAAATTCCTTGCCTAGGCCAAGTTGGACCGAGGCCCCGTCTCGTTTCGCCATAAGCAAGGGCGTGGCAAGGCACGCGGGGGGCCAAAAAATCAAAGTGCTCCGAAATGCACACGGGGGTGTCAAGCAACCTCCATGTACCGTGGAATGACCGTGGCCAAGGAATAAAGATAAAATTCCTTGCCTAGGCCATGTTGGACCGAGGCCCCGTCTAGTTTCGCCATAAGCAAGGGCGTGGCAAGGCATGCGGGGGCCAAAAATTCAAAGTGCTCCGAAATGCACACGGGGGTGTCAAGCAACCTCCATGTACCGTGGAATGACCGTGGCCAAGGAATAAAGATAAAATTCCTTGCCTAGGCCAAGTTGGACCGAGGCCCCGTCTCGTTTCGCCATAAGGAAGGGCGTGGCAAGGCACGCGGGGGGCCAAAAAATCAAAGTGCTCCGAAATGCACACGGGGGTGTCAAGCAACCTCCATCTACCGTGGAATGACCGTGGCCAAGGAATAAAGATAAAATTCCTTGCCTAGGCCAAGTTGGACCGAGGCCCCGTCTCGTTTCGCCATAAGCAAGGGCGTGGCAAGGCACGCGGGGGGCCAAAAAATCAAAGTGCTCCGAAATGCACACGGGGGTGTCAAGCAACCTCCATGTACCGTGGAATGACCGTGGCCAAGGATTAAACATAAAATTCCATGCCTAGGCCATGTTGGACCGAGGCCCCGTCTCGTTTCGCCATAAGCAAGGGCGTGGCAAGGCACGCGGGGGGCCAAAAATTCAAAGTGCTCCGAAATGCACACGGGGGTGTCAAGCAACCTCCATGTACCGTGGAATGACCGTGGCCAAGGATTAAACATAAAATTCCATGCCTAGGCCATGTTGGACCGAGGCCCCGTCTAGTTTCGCCATAAGCAAGGGCGTGGCAAGGCATGCGGGGGGCCAAAAAATCAAAGTGCTCCGAAATGCACACGGGGGTGTCAAGCAACCTCCATGTACCGTGGAATGACCGTGGCCAAGGAATAAAGATAAAATTCCTTGCCTAGGCCAAGTTGGACCGAGGCCCCGTCTCGTTTCGCCATAAGGAAGGGCGTGGCAAGGCACGCGGGGGGCCAAAAAATCAAAGTGCTCCGAAATGCACACGGGGGTGTCAAGCAACCTCCATCTACCGTGGAATGACCGTGGCCAAGGAATAAAGATAAAATTCCTTGCCTAGGCCAAGTTGGACCGAGGCCCCGTCTCGTTTCGCCATAAGCAAGGGCGTGGCAAGGCACGCGGGGGGCCAAAAAATCAAAGTGCTCCGAAATGCACACGGGGGTGTCAAGCAACCTCCATGTACCGTGGAATGACCGTGGCCAAGGATTAAACATAAAATTCCATGCCTAGGCCATGTTGGACCGAGGCCCCGTCTCGTTTCGCCATAAGCAAGGGCGTGGCAAGGCACGCGGGGGGCCAAAAATTCAAAGTGCTCCGAAATGCACACGGGGGTGTCAAGCAACCTCCATGTACCGTGGAATGACCGTGGCCAAGGATTAAACATAAAATTCCATGCCTAGGCCATGTTGGACCGATGCCCCGTCTCGTTTCGCCATAAGCAAGGGCGTGGCAGGGCACGCGGGGGGCCAAAAAATCAAATTGCTCCGAAATGCACACGGGGGTGTCAAGCAACCTCCATATACCGTGGAATGACCGTGGCCAAGGATTAAACATAAAATTCCATGCCTAGGCCATGTTGAACCGAGGCCCCGTCTCGTTTCGCCATAAGCAAGGGCGTGGCAAGGCACGCGGGGGGCCAAAAATTCAAAGTGCTCCGAAATGCACACGGGGGTGTCAAGCAACCTCCATGTACCGTGGAATGACCGTGGCCAAGGATTAAACATAAAATTCCATGCCTAGGCCATGTTGGACCGATGCCCCGTCTCGTTTCGCCATAAGCAAGGGCGTGACAAGGCACGCGGGGGGCCAAAAAATCAAATTGCTCCGAAATGCACATTGGGGTGTCAAGCAACCTCCATGTACCGTGGAATGACCGTGGCCAAGGATTAAACATAAAATTCCATGCCTAGGCCATGTTGGACCGATGCCCCGTCTCGTTTCGCCATAAGCAAGGGCGTGGCAAGGCACGCGGGGGGCCAAAAAATCAAATTTCTCCGAAATGCACACGGGGGTGTCAAGCAACCTCCATCTACCGTGGAATGACCGTGGCCAAGGAATAAAGATAAAATTCCTTGCCTAGGCCAAGTTGGACCGAGGCCCCGTCTCGTTTCGCCATAAGCAAGGGCGTGGCAAGGCACGCGGGGGGCCAAAAATTCAAAGTGCTCCGAAATGCACACGGGGGTGTCAAGCAACCTCCATGTACCGTGGAATGACCGTGGCCAAGGATTAAACATAAAATTCCATGCCTAGGCCATGTTGGACCGATGCCCCGTCTCGTTTCGCCATAAGCAAGGGCGTGGCAAGGCACGCGGGGGGCCAAAAAATCAAATTGCTCCGAAATGCACATTGGGGTGTCAAGCAACCTCCATGTACCGTGGAATGACCGTGGCCAAGGATTAAACATAAAATTCCATGCCTAGGCCATGTTGGACCGAGGCCCCGTCTCGTTTCGCCATAAGCAAGGGCGTGGCAAGGCACGCGGGGGGCCAAAAAATCAAAGTGCTCCGAAATGCACACGGGGGTGTCAAGCAACCTCCATGTACCGTGGAATGACCGTGGCCAAGGATTAAACATAAAATTCCATGCCTAGGCCATGTTGGACCGAGGCCCCGTCTCGTTTCGCCATAAGCAAGGGCGTGGCAAGGCACGCGGGGGGCCAAAAATTCAAAGTGCTCCGAAATGCACACGGGGGTGTCAAGCAACCTCCATGTACCGTGGAATGACCGTGGCCAAGGATTAAACATAAAATTCCATGCCTAGGCCATGTTGGACCGATGCCCCGTCTCGTTTCGCCATAAGCAAGGGCGTGGCAAGGCACGCGGGGGGCCAAAAAATCAAATTGCTCCGAAATGCACATTGGGGTGTCAAGCAACCTCCATGTACCGTGGAATGACCGTGGCCAAGGATTAAACATAAAATTCCATGCCTAGGCCATGTTGGACCGAGGCCCCGTCTCGTTTCGCCATAAGCAAGGGCGTGGCAAGGCACGCGGGGGGCCAAAAAATCAAAGTGCTCCGAAATGCACACGGGGGTGTCAAGCAACCTCCATGTACCGTGGAATGACCGTGGCCAAGGATTAAACATAAAATTCCATGCCTAGGCCATGTTGGACCGAGGCCCCGTCTCGTTTCGCCATAAGCAAGGGCGTGGCAAGGCACGCGGGGGGCCAAAAATTCAAAGTGCTCCGAAATGCACACGGGGGTGTCAAGCAACCTCCATGTACCGTGGAATGACCGTGGCCAAGGATTAAACATAAAATTCCATGCCTAGGCCATGTTGGACCGATGCCCCGTCTCGTTTCGCCATAAGCAAGGGCGTGGCAAGGCACGCGGGGGGCCAAAAAATCAAATTGCTCCGAAATGCACATTGGGGTGTCAAGCAACCTCCATGTACCGTGGAATGACCGTGGCCAAGGATTAAACATAAAATTCCATGCCTAGGCCATGTTGGACCGAGGCCCCGTCTCGTTTCGCCATAAGCAAGGGCGTGGCAAGGCACGCGGGGGGCCAAAAAATCAAAGTGCTCCGAAATGCACACGGGGGTGTCAAGCAACCTCCATGTACCGTGGAATGACCGTGGCCAAGGATTAAACATAAAATTCCATGCCTAGGCCATGTTGGACCGAGGCCCCGTCTCGTTTCGCCATAAGCAAGGGCGTGGCAAGGCACGCGGGGGGCCAAAAATTCAAAGTGCTCCGAAATGCACACGGGGGTGTCAAGCAACCTCCATGTACCGTGGAATGACCGTGGCCAAGGATTAAACATAAAATTCCATGCCTAGGCCATGTTGGACCGATGCCCCGTCTCGTTTCGCCATAAGCAAGGGCGTGGCAGGGCACGCGGGGGGCCAAAAAATCAAAGTGCTCCGAAATGCACACGGGGGTGTCAAGCAACCTCCATGTACCGTGGAATGACCGTGGCCAAGGAATAAAGATAAAATTCCATGCCTAGGCCATGTTGGACCGAGGCCCCGTCTAGTTTCGCCATAAGCAAGGGCGTGGCAAGGCATGCGGGGGCCAAAAATTCAAAGTGCTCCGAAATGCACACGGGGGTGTCAAGCAACCTCCATGTACCGTGGAATGACCGTGGCCAAGGAATAAAGATAAAATTCCTTGCCTAGGCCAAGTTGGACCGATGCCCCGTCTCGTTTCGCCATAAGGAAGGGCGTGGCAAGGCACGCGGGGGGCCAAAAAATCAAAGTGCTCCGAAATGCACACGGGGGTGTCAAGCAACCTCCATCTACCGTGGAATGACCGTGGCCAAGGAATAAAGATAAAATTCCATGCCTAGGCCATGTTGAACCGAGGCCCCGTCTCGTTTCGCCATAAGCAAGGGCGTGGCAAGGCACGCGGGGGGCCAAAAATTCAAAGTGCTCCGAAATGCACACGGGGGTGTCAAGCAACCTCCATGTACCGTGGAATGACCGTGGCCAAGGAATAAAGATAAAATTCCTTGCCTAGGCCAAGTTGGACCGAGGCCCCGTCTCGTTTCGCCATAAGGAAGGGCGTGGCAAGGCACGCGGGGGGCCAAAAAATCAAAGTGCTCCGAAATGCACACGGGGGTGTCAAGCAACCTCCATCTACCGTGGAATGACCGTGGCCAAGGAATAAAGATAAAATTCCTTGCCTAGGCCAAGTTGGACCGAGGCCCCGTCTCGTTTCGCCATAAGCAAGGGCGTGGCAAGGCACGCGGGGGGCCAAAAAATCAAAGTGCTCCGAAATGCACACGGGGGTGTCAAGCAACCTCCATGTACCGTGGAATGACCGTGGCCAAGGATTAAACATAAAATTCCATGCCTAGGCCATGTTGGACCGAGGCCCCGTCTCGTTTCGCCATAAGCAAGGGCGTGGCAAGGCACGCGGGGGGCCAAAAATTCAAAGTGCTCCGAAATGCACACGGGGGTGTCAAGCAACCTCCATGTACCGTGGAATGACCGTGGCCAAGGATTAAACATAAAATTCCATGCCTAGGCCATGTTGGACCGATGCCCCGTCTCGTTTCGCCATAAGCAAGGGCGTGGCAGGGCACGCGGGGGGCCAAAAAATCAAATTGCTCCGAAATGCACACGGGGGTGTCAAGCAACCTCCATATACCGTGGAATGACCGTGGCCAAGGATTAAACATAAAATTCCATGCCTAGGCCATGTTGAACCGAGGCCCCGTCTCGTTTCGCCATAAGCAAGGGCGTGGCAAGGCACGCGGGGGGCCAAAAATTCAAAGTGCTCCGAAATGCACACGGGGGTGTCAAGCAACCTCCATGTACCGTGGAATGACCGTGGCCAAGGATTAAACATAAAATTCCATGCCTAGGCCATGTTGGACCGATGCCCCGTCTCGTTTCGCCATAAGCAAGGGCGTGACAAGGCACGCGGGGGGCCAAAAAATCAAATTGCTCCGAAATGCACATTGGGGTGTCAAGCAACCTCCATGTACCGTGGAATGACCGTGGCCAAGGATTAAACATAAAATTCCATGCCTAGGCCATGTTGGACCGATGCCCCGTCTCGTTTCGCCATAAGCAAGGGCGTGGCAAGGCACGCGGGGGGCCAAAAAATCAAATTTCTCCGAAATGCACATTGGGGTGTCAAGCAACCTCCATATACCGTGGAATGACCGTGGCCAAGGATTAAACATAAAATTCCATGCCTAAGCCATGTTGGACCGAGGCCCCGTCTCGTTTCGCCATAAGCAAGGGCGTGGCAAGGCACGCGGGGGGCCAAAAATTCAAAGTGCTCCGAAATGCACACGGGGGTGTCAAGCAACCTCCATGTACCGTGGAATGACCGTGGCCAAGGATTAAACATAAAATTCCATGCCTAGGCCATGTTGGACCGATGCCCCGTCTCGTTTCGCCATAAGCAAGGGCGTGGCAAGGCACGCGGGGGGCCAAAAAATCAAATTGCTCCGAAATGCACATTGGGGTGTCAAGCAACCTCCATGTACCGTGGAATGACCGTGGCCAAGGATTAAACATAAAATTCCATGCCTAGGCCATGTTGGACCGAGGCCCCGTCTCGTTTCGCCATAAGCAAGGGCGTGGCAAGGCACGCGGGGGGCCAAAAAATCAAAGTGCTCCGAAATGCACACGGGGGTGTCAAGCAACCTCCATGTACCGTGGAATGACCGTGGCCAAGGATTAAACATAAAATTCCATGCCTAGGCCATGTTGGACCGAGGCCCCGTCTCGTTTCGCCATAAGCAAGGGCGTGGCAAGGCACGCGGGGGGCCAAAAATTCAAAGTGCTCCGAAATGCACACGGGGGTGTCAAGCAACCTCCATGTACCGTGGAATGACCGTGGCCAAGGATTAAACATAAAATTCCATGCCTAGGCCATGTTGGACCGATGCCCCGTCTCGTTTCGCCATAAGCAAGGGCGTGGCAAGGCACGCGGGGGGCCAAAAAATCAAATTGCTCCGAAATGCACATTGGGGTGTCAAGCAACCTCCATGTACCGTGGAATGACCGTGGCCAAGGATTAAACATAAAATTCCATGCCTAGGCCATGTTGGACCGAGGCCCCGTCTCGTTTCGCCATAAGCAAGGGCGTGGCAAGGCACGCGGGGGGCCAAAAAATCAAAGTGCTCCGAAATGCACACGGGGGTGTCAAGCAACCTCCATGTACCGTGGAATGACCGTGGCCAAGGATTAAACATAAAATTCCATGCCTAGGCCATGTTGGACCGAGGCCCCGTCTCGTTTCGCCATAAGCAAGGGCGTGGCAAGGCACGCGGGGGGCCAAAAATTCAAAGTGCTCCGAAATGCACACGGGGGTGTCAAGCAACCTCCATGTACCGTGGAATGACCGTGGCCAAGGATTAAACATAAAATTCCATGCCTAGGCCATGTTGGACCGATGCCCCGTCTCGTTTCGCCATAAGCAAGGGCGTGGCAAGGCACGCGGGGGGCCAAAAAATCAAATTGCTCCGAAATGCACATTGGGGTGTCAAGCAACCTCCATATACCGTGGAATGACCGTGGCCAAGGATTAAACATAAAATTCCATGCCTAGGCCATGTTGAACCGAGGCCCCGTCTCGTTTCGCCATAAGCAAGGGCGTGGCAAGGCACGCGGGGGGCCAAAAATACAAAGTGCTCCGAAATGCACACGGGGGTGTCAAGCAACCTCCATGTACCGTGGAATGACCGTGGCCAAGGATTAAACATAAAATTCCATGCCTAGGCCATGTTGGACCGATGCCCCGTCTCGTTTCGCCATAAGCAAGGGCGTGGCAAGGCACGCGGGGGGCCAAAAAATCAAATTGCTCCGAAATGCACATTGGGGTGTCAAGCAACCTCCATGTACCGTGGAATGACCGTGGCCAAGGATTAAACATAAAATTCCATGCCTAGGCCATGTTGGACCGATGCCCCGTCTCGTTTCGCCATAAGCAAGGGCGTGGCAAGGCACGCGGGGGGCCAAAAAATCAAATTTCTCCGAAATGCACATTGGGGTGTCAAGCAACCTCCATATACCGTGGAATGACCGTGGCCAAGGATTAAACATAAAATTCCATGCCTAAGCCATGTTGGACCGAGGCCCCGTCTCATTTCGCCATAAGCAAGGGCGTGGCAAGGCACGTGGGGGGCCAAAAATTCAAAGTGCTCCGAAATGCACACGGGGGTGTCAAGCAACCTCCATGTACCGTGGAATGACCGTGGCCAAGGATTAAACATAAAATTCCATGCCTAGGCCATGTTGGACCGATGCCCCGTCTCGTTTCGCCATAAGCAAGGGCGTGGCAAGGCACGCGGGGGGCCAAAAAATCAAATTGCTCCGAAATGCACATTGGGGTGTCAAGCAACCTCCATGTACCGTGGAATGACCGTGGCCAAGGAATAAAGATAAAATTCCTTGCCTAGGCCATGTTGGACCGAGGCCCCGTCTAGTTTCGCCATAAGCAAGGGCGTGGCAAGGCATGCGGGGGGCCAAAAATTGAAAGTGCTCCGAAATGCACACGGGGGTGTCAAGCAACCTCCATATACCGTGGAATGACCGTGGCCAAGGAATAAAGATAAAATTCCTTGCCTAGGCCAAGTTGGACCGAGGCCCCGTCTCGTTTCGCCATAAGCAAGGGCGTGGCAAGGCACGCGGGGGGCCAAAAAATCAAAGTGCTCCGAAATGCACACGGGGGTGTCAAGCAACCTCCATGTACCGTGGAATGACCGTGGCCAAGGATTAAACATAAAATTCCATGCCTAGGCCATGTTGGACCGAGGCCCCGTCTCGTTTCGCCATAAGCAAGGGCGTGGCAAGGCACGCGGGGGGCCAAAAATTCAAAGTGCTCCGAAATGCACACGGGGGTGTCAAGCAACCTCCATGTACCGTGGAATGCCCGTGGCCAAGGATTAAACATAAAATTCCATGCCTAGGCCATGTTGGACCGATGCCCCGTCTCGTTTCGCCATAAGCAAGGGCGTGGCAAGGCACGCGGGGGGCCAAAAAATCAAATTGCTCCGAAATTCACATTGGGGTGTCAAGCAACCTCCATATACCGTGGAATGACCGTGGCCAAGGATTAAACATAAAATTCCATGCCTAGGCCATGTTGGACCGAGGCCCCGTCTTGTTTCGCCATAAGCAAGGGCGTGGCAAGGCACGCGGGGGGCCAAAAAATCAAATTGCTCCGAAATGCACACGGGGGTGTCAAGCAACCTCCATGTACCGTGGAATGACCGTGGCCAAGGATTAAACATAAAATTCCATGCCTAGGCCATGTTGGGCCGATGCCCCGTCTCGTTTCGCCATAAGCAAGGGCGTGGCAAGGCACGCGGGGGGCCAAAAAATCAAATTGCTCCGAAATGCACATTGGGGTGTCAAGCAACCTCCATGTATCATGGAATGACCGTGGCCAAGGATTAAAGATAAAATTCCTTGCCTAGGCCATGTTGGACCAAGGCCCCGTTTCGTTTCGCCATAAGCAAGGGCGTGGCAAGGCATGCGGGGGGCCAAAAATTGAAAGTGCTCCGAAATGCACACGGGGGTGTCAAGCAACCTCCATGTACCGTGGAATGACCGTGGCCAAGGAATAAAGATAAAATTCCTTGCCTAGGCCATGTTGGACCGAGGCCCCGTCTAGTTTCGCCATAAGCAAGGGCGTGGCAAGGCATGCGGGGGCCAAAAATTCAAAGTGCTCCGAAATGCACACGGGGGTGTCAAGCAACCTCCATGTACCGTGGAATGACCGTGGCCAAGGAATAAAGATAAAATTCCTTGCCTAGGCCAAGTTGGACCGAGGCCCCGTCTCGTTTCGCCATAAGGAAGGGCGTGGCAAGGCACGCGGGGGGCCAAAAAATCAAAGTGCTCCGAAATGCACACGGGGGTGTCATCCGAAATGCACACGGGGGTGTCAAGCAACCTCCATCTACCGTGGAATGACCGTGGCCAAGGAATAAAGATAAAATTCCTTGCCTAGGCCAAGTTGGACCGAGGCCCCGTCTCGTTTCGCCATAAGCAAGGGCGTGGCAAGGCACGCGGGGGGCCAAAAAATCAAAGTGCTCCGAAATGCACACGGGGGTGTCAAGCAACCTCCATGTACCGTGGAATGACCGTGGCCAAGGATTAAACATAAAATTCCATGCCTAGGCCATGTTGGACCGAGGCCCCGTCTCGTTTCGCCATAAGCAAGGGCGTGGCAAGGCACGCGGGGGGCCAAAAATTCAAAGTGCTCCGAAATGCACACGGGGGTGTCAAGCAACCTCCATGTACCGTGGAATGACCGTGGCCAAGGATTAAACATAAAATTCCATGCCTAGGCCATGTTGGACCGATGCCCCGTCTCGTTTCGCCATAAGCAAGGGCGTGGCAAGGCACGCGGGGGGCCAAAAAATCAAATTGCTCCGAAATGCACACGGGGGTGTCAAGCAACCTCCATATACCGTGGAATGACCGTGGCCAAGGATTAAACATAAAATTCCATGCCTAGGCCATGTTGAACCGAGGCCCCGTCTCGTTTCGCCATAAGCAAGGGCGTGGCAAGGCACGCGGGGGGCCAAAAATTCAAAGTGCTCCGAAATGCACACGGGGGTGTCAAGCAACCTCCATGTACCGTGGAATGACCGTGGCCAAGGATTAAACATAAAATTCCATGCCTAGGCCATGTTGGACCGATGCCCCGTCTCGTTTCGCCATAAGCAAGGGCGTGGCAAGGCACGCGGGGGGCCAAAAAATCAAATTGCTCCGAAATGCACATTGGGGTGTCAAGAAACCTCCATGTACCGTGGAATGACCGTGGCCAAGGATTAAACATAAAATTCCATGCCTAGGCCATGTTGGACCGATGCCCCGTCTCGTTTCGCCATAAGCAAGGGCGTGGCAAGGCACGCGGGGGGCCAAAAAATCAAATTTCTCCGAAATGCACATTGGGGTGTCAAGCAACCTCCATATACCGTGGAATGACCGTGGCCAAGGATTAAACATAAAATTCCATGCCTAAGCCATGTTGGACCGAGGCCCCGTCTCGTTTCGCCATAAGCAAGGGCGTGGCAAGGCACGCGGGGGGCCAAAAATTCAAAGTGCTCCGAAATGCACACGGGGGTGTCAAGCAACCTCCATGTACCGTGGAATGACCGTGGCCAAGGATTAAACATAAAATTCCATGCCTAGGCCATGTTGGACCGATGCCCCGTCTCGTTTCGCCATAAGCAAGGGCGTGGCAAGGCACGCGGGGGGCCAAAAAATCAAATTGCTCCGAAATGCACATTGGGGTGTCAAGCAACCTCCATGTACCGTGGAATGACCGTGGCCAAGGATTAAACATAAAATTCCATGCCTAGGCCATGTTGGACCGAGGCCCCGTCTCGTTTCGCCATAAGCAAGGGCGTGGCAAGGCACGCGGGGGGCCAAAAAATCCGTGGCCAAGGAATCAAAGTGCTCCGAAATGCACACGGGGGTGTCAAGCAACCTCCATGTACCGTGGAATGACCGTGGCCAAGGATTAAACATAAAATTCCATGCCTAGGCCATGTTGGACCGAGGCCCCGTCTCGTTTCGCCATAAGCAAAGGCGTGGCAAGGCACGCGGGGGGCCAAAAATTCAAAGTGCTCCGAAATGCACACGGGGGTGTCAAGCAACCTCCATGTACCGTGGAATGACCGTGGCCAAGGATTAAACATAAAATTCCATGCCTAGGCCATGTTGGACCGATGCCCCGTCTCGTTTCGCCATAAGCAAGGGCGTGGCAAGGCACGCGGGGGGCCAAAAAATCAAATTGCTCCGAAATGCACATTGGGGTGTCAAGCAACCTCCATGTACCGTGGAATGACCGTGGCCAAGGATTAAACATAAAATTCCATGCCTAGGCCATGTTGGACCGAGGCCCCGTCTCGTTTCGCCATAAGCAAGGGCGTGGCAAGGCACGCGGGGGGCCAAAAAATCAAAGTGCTCCGAAATGCACACGGGGGTGTCAAGCAACCTCCATGTACCGTGGAATGACCGTGGCCAAGGATTAAACATAAAATTCCATGCCTAGGCCATGTTGGACCGAGGCCCCGTCTCGTTTCGCCATAAGCAAGGGCGTGGCAAGGCACGCGGGGGGCCAAAAATTCAAAGTGCTCCGAAATGCACACGGGGGTGTCAAGCAACCTCCATGTACCGTGGAATGACCGTGGCCAAGGATTAAACATAAAATTCCATGCCTAGGCCATGTTGGACCGATGCCCCGTCTCGTTTCGCCATAAGCAAGGGCGTGGCAAGGCACGCGGGGGGCCAAAAAATCAAATTGCTCCGAAATGCACATTGGGGTGTCAAGCAACCTCCATGTACCGTGGAATGACCGTGGCCAAGGATTAAACATAAAATTCCATGCCTAGGCCATGTTGGACCGATGCCCCGTCTCGTTTCGCCATAAGCAAGGGCGTGGCAAGGCACGCGGGGGGCCAAAAATACAAAGTGCTCCGAAATGCACACGGGGGTGTCAAGCAACCTCCATGTACCGTGGAATGACCGTGGCCAAGGATTAAACATAAAATTCCATGCCTAGGCCATGTTGGACCGATGCCCCGTCTCGTTTCGCCATAAGCAAGGGCGTGGCAAGGCACGCGGGGGGCCAAAAAATCAAATTGCTCCGAAATGCACATTGGGGTGTCAAGCAACCTCCATGTACCGTGGAATGACCGTGGCCAAGGATTAAACATAAAATTCCATGCCTAGGCCATGTTGGACCGATGCCCCGTCTCGTTTCGCCATAAGCAAGGGCGTGGCAAGGCACGCGGGGGGCCAAAAAATCAAATTTCTCCGAAATGCACATTGGGGTGTCAAGCAACCTCCATATACCGTGGAATGACCGTGGCCAAGGATTAAACATAAAATTCCATGCCTAAGCCATGTTGGACCGAGGCCCCGTCTCGTTTCGCCATAAGCAAGGGCGTGGCAAGGCACGTGGGGGGCCAAAAATTCAAAGTGCTCCGAAATGCACACGGGGGTGTCAAGCAACCTCCATGTACCGTGGAATGACCGTGGCCAAGGATTAAACATAAAATTCCATGCCTAGGCCATGTTGGACCGATGCCCCGTCTCGTTTCGCCATAAGCAAGGGCGTGGCAAGGCACGCGGGGGGCCAAAAAATCAAATTGCTCCGAAATGCACATTGGGGTGTCAAGCAACCTCCATGTACCGTGGAATGACCGTGGCCAAGGAATAAAGATAAAATTCCTTGCCTAGGCCATGTTGGACCGAGGCCCCGTCTAGTTTCGCCATAAGCAAGGGCGTGGCAAGGCATGCGGGGGGCCAAAAATTGAAAGTGCTCCGAAATGCACACGGGGGTGTCAAGCAACCTCCATATACCGTGGAATGACCGTGGCCAAGGAATAAAGATAAAATTCCTTGCCTAGGCCAAGTTGGACCGAGGCCCCGTCTCGTTTCGCCATAAGCAAGGGCGTGGCAAGGCACGCGGGGGGCCAAAAAATCAAAGTGCTCCGAAATGCACACGGGGGTGTCAAGCAACCTCCATGTACCGTGGAATGACCGTGGCCAAGGATTAAACATAAAATTCCATGCCTAGGCCATGTTGGACCGAGGCCCCGTCTCGTTTCGCCATAAGCAAGGGCGTGGCAAGGCACGCGGGGGGCCAAAAATTCAAAGTGCTCCGAAATGCACACGGGGGTGTCAAGCAACCTCCATGTACCGTGGAATGACCGTGGCCAAGGATTAAACATAAAATTCCATGCCTAGGCCATGTTGGACCGATGCCCCGTCTCGTTTCGCCATAAGCAAGGGCGTGGCAAGGCACGCGGGGGGCCAAAAAATCAAATTGCTCCGAAATGCACATTGGGGTGTCAAGCAACCTCCATGTACCGTGGAATGACCGTGGCCAAGGAATAAAGATAAAATTCCTTGCCTAGGCCATGTTGGACCGAGGCCCCGTCTAGTTTCGCCATAAGCAAGGGCGTGGCAAGGCATGCGGGGGGCCAAAAATTGAAAGTGCTCCGAAATGCACACGGGGGTGTCAAGCAACCTCCATATACCGTGGAATGACCGTGGCCAAGGAATAAAGATAAAATTCCTTGCCTAGGCCAAGTTGGACCGAGGCCCCGTCTCGTTTCGCCATAAGCAAGGGCGTGGCAAGGCACGCGGGGGGCCAAAAAATCAAAGTGCTCCGAAATGCACACGGGGGTGTCAAGCAACCTCCATGTACCGTGGAATGACCGTGGCCAAGGATTAAACATAAAATTCCATGCCTAGGCCATGTTGGACCGATGCCCCGTCTCGTTTCGCCATAAGCAAGGGCGTGGCAAGGCACGCGGGGGGCCAAAAAATCAAATTGCTCCGAAATGCACATTGGGGTGTCAAGCAACCTCCATATACCGTGGAATGACCGTGGCCAAGGATTAAACATAAAATTCCATGCCTAGGCCATGTTGAACCGAGGCCCCGTCTCGTTTTGCCATAAGCAAGGGCGTGGCAAGGCACGCGGGGGGCCAAAAATACAAAGTGCTCCGAAATGCACACGGGGGTGTCAAGCAACCTCCATGTACCGTGGAATGACCGTGGCCAAGGATTAAACATAAAATTCCATGCCTAGGCCATGTTGGACCGATGCCCCGTCTCGTTTCGCCATAAGCAAGGGCGTGGCAAGGCACGCGGGGGGCCAAAAAATCAAATTGCTCCGAAATGCACATTGGGGTGTCAAGCAACCTCCATGTACCGTGGAATGACCGTGGCCAAGGATTAAACATAAAATTCCATGCCTAGGCCATGTTGGACCGATGCCCCGTCTCGTTTCGCCATAAGCAAGGGCGTGGCAAGGCACGCGGGGGGCCAAAAAATCAAATTTCTCCGAAATGCACATTGGGGTGTCAAGCAACCTCCATATACCGTGGAATGACCGTGGCCAAGGATTAAACATAAAATTCCATGCCTAAGCCATGTTGGACCGAGGCCCCGTCTCGTTTCGCCATAAGCAAGGGCGTGGCAAGGCACGTGGGGGGCCAAAAATTCAAAGTGCTCCGAAATGCACACGGGGGTGTCAAGCAACCTCCATGTACCGTGGAATGACCGTGGCCAAGGATTAAACATAAAATTCCATGCCTAGGCCATGTTGGACCGATGCCCCGTCTCGTTTCGCCATAAGCAAGGGCGTGGCAAGGCACGCGGGGGGCCAAAAAATCAAATTGCTCCGAAATGCACATTGGGGTGTCAAGCAACCTCCATGTACCGTGGAATGACCGTGGCCAAGGAATAAAGATAAAATTCCTTGCCTAGGCCATGTTGGACCGAGGCCCCGTCTAGTTTCGCCATAAGCAAGGGCGTGGCAAGGCATGCGGGGGGCCAAAAATTGAAAGTGCTCCGAAATGCACACGGGGGTGTCAAGCAACCTCCATATACCGTGGAATGACCGTGGCCAAGGAATAAAGATAAAATTCCTTGCCTAGGCCAAGTTGGACCGAGGCCCCGTCTCGTTTCGCCATAAGCAAGGGCGTGGCAAGGCACGCGGGGGGCCAAAAAATCAAAGTGCTCCGAAATGCACACGGGGGTGTCAAGCAACCTCCATGTACCGTGGAATGACCGTGGCCAAGGATTAAACATAAAATTCCATGCCTAGGCCATGTTGGACCGATGCCCCGTCTCGTTTCGCCATAAGCAAGGGCGTGGCAAGGCACGCGGGGGGCCAAAAAATCAAATTGCTCCGAAATGCACATTGGGGTGTCAAGCAACCTCCATATACCGTGGAATGACCGTGGCCAAGGATTAAACATAAAATTCCATGCCTAGGCCATGTTGAACCGAGGCCCCGTCTCGTTTTGCCATAAGCAAGGGCGTGGCAAGGCACGCGGGGGGCCAAAAATACAAAGTGCTCCGAAATGCACACGGGGGTGTCAAGCAACCTCCATGTACCGTGGAATGACCGTGGCCAAGGATTAAACATAAAATTCCATGCCTAGGCCATGTTGGACCGATGCCCCGTCTCGTTTCGCCATAAGCAAGGGCGTGGCAAGGCACGCGGGGGGCCAAAAAATCAAATTGCTCCGAAATGCACATTGGGGTGTCAAGCAACCTCCATGTACCGTGGAATGACCGTGGCCAAGGATTAAACATAAAATTCCATGCCTAGGCCATGTTGGACCGATGCCCCGTCTCGTTTCGCCATAAGCAAGGGCGTGGCAAGGCACGCGGGGGGCCAAAAAATCAAATTTCTCCGAAATGCACATTGGGGTGTCAAGCAACCTCCATATACCGTGGAATGACCGTGGCCAAGGATTAAACATAAAATTCCATGCCTAAGCCATGTTGGACCGAGGCCCCGTCTCGTTTCGCCATAAGCAAGGGCGTGGCAAGGCACGTGGGGGGCCAAAAATTCAAAGTGCTCCGAAATGCACACGGGGGTGTCAAGCAACCTCCATGTACCGTGGAATGACCGTGGCCAAGGATTAAACATAAAATTCCATGCCTAGGCCATGTTGGACCGAGGCCCCGTCTCGTTTCGCCATAAGCAAGGGCGTGGCAAGGCACGCGGGGGGCCAAAAATTCAAAGTGCTCCGAAATGCACACGGGGGTGTCAAGCAACCTCCATGTACCGTGGAATGACCGTGGCCAAGGATTAAACATAAAATTCCATGCCTAGGCCATGTTGGACCGATGCCCCGTCTCGTTTCGCCATAAGCAAGGGCGTGGCAAGGCACGCGGGGGGCCAAAAAATCAAATTGCTCCGAAATGCACATTGGGGTGTCAAGCAACCTCCATGTACCGTGGAATGACCGTGGCCAAGGAATAAAGATAAAATTCCTTGCCTAGGCCATGTTGGACCGAGGCCCCGTCTAGTTTCGCCATAAGCAAGGGCGTGGCAAGGCATGCGGGGGGCCAAAAATTGAAAGTGCTCCGAAATGCACACGGGGGTGTCAAGCAACCTCCATATACCGTGGAATGACCGTGGCCAAGGAATAAAGATAAAATTCCTTGCCTAGGCCAAGTTGGACCGAGGCCCCGTCTCGTTTCGCCATAAGCAAGGGCGTGGCAAGGCACGCGGGGGGCCAAAAAATCAAAGTGCTCCGAAATGCACACGGGGGTGTCAAGCAACCTCCATGTACCGTGGAATGACCGTGGCCAAGGATTAAACATAAAATTCCATGCCTAGGCCATGTTGGACCGATGCCCCGTCTCGTTTCGCCATAAGCAAGGGCGTGGCAAGGCACGCGGGGGGCCAAAAAATCAAATTGCTCCGAAATGCACATTGGGGTGTCAAGCAACCTCCATATACCGTGGAATGACCGTGGCCAAGGATTAAACATAAAATTCCATGCCTAGGCCATGTTGAACCGAGGTCTCGTTTCGCCATAAGCAAGGGCGTGGCAAGGCACGCGGGGGGCCAAAAAATCAAATTGCTCCGAAATGCACATTGGGGTGTCAAGCAACCTCCATATACCGTGGAATGACCGTGGCCAAGGATTAAACATAAAATTCCATGCCTAGGCCATGTTGAACCGAGGCCCCGTCTCGTTTTGCCATAAGCAAGGGCGTGGCAAGGCACGCGGGGGGCCAAAAATACAAAGTGCTCCGAAATGCACACGGGGGTGTCAAGCAACCTCCATGTACCGTGGAATGACCGTGGCCAAGGATTAAACATAAAATTCCATGCCTAGGCCATGTTGGACCGATGCCCCGTCTCGTTTCGCCATAAGCAAGGGCGTGGCAAGGCACGTGGGGGGCCAAAAATTCAAAGTGCTCCGAAATGCACACGGGGGTGTCAAGCAACCTCCATGTACCGTGGAATGACCGTGGCCAAGGATTAAACATAAAATTCCATGCCTAGGCCATGTTGGACCGAGGCCCCGTCTCGTTTCGCCATAAGCAAGGGCGTGGCAAGGCACGCGGGTGGCCAAAAAATCAAAGTGCTCCGAAATGCACACGGGGGTGTCAAGCAACCTCCATGT